>NC_057810.1:194831726-195136837 GCF_018294505.1 Triticum aestivum | reverse complement strand
CACATCTTCGAAGGGGGAAAACTGCTCCTACAGTGCCACGGGGGCTGTAACCTCAAATGGGGCGTTGACCATCTCAGTAGTGGCCGTGAGCGTATCTGGGGTCAGCTCGGTGGCTACCTCCATCTTCTTGGAGCTCTCTATTTCGTGGGGATTAGCCTCCTGTGTCTACTCCAATATCGGCAGATCTTTGCCTGGTTCTCCTTGGTCCATCATGAAACTAACGAATACTAGGAGACCACTGAAAGGAAAACACAATCGCAATGACAATGAAACAAAAAAGAGAGTGAGGATCGGTTACTGCTTTGCAAAAGTTCTTTTTTTTCTCTGAATGAAAATATACCAACATCACGGATCCGCTTACCTTCCCTTCGTTGGGAGAGAAGAACAGTGGCAGATGCAAGTGTTGCCTTTCTTGAAGACGGTGAGGGAGAAGGGGATTCAGCGAAGAGTGAAATGATGGTTGCTTCGTCCGTCAAACTTAGACTGCGGGGAGGTGGGGTTTTGTGATATGACGGCTCGTTACTGCCGCGCTACGACCGGGGTGACTCTCCGCCTGCATACTGCCTTCTAATTTGGTGGATGGCATTTGGGCCCATGCGCTGCATGGCCCGCATGTCGGTGAACAAAAGTATAACGGCATTCAGTAGAGGGAGACGTTTCAATGACCTAGGAGGAGCCAGAAGGGGTAGAGTGTCTCCACTGTATTAGTAGTAATTGTTTTTCTGGGTAGCTGTAGAGTGTCTCCACTGTACTAGTAGTAATTGTTTCTCATGGCCCAAGACAAAACAGCCCATCCACACTAGTAAATAGTAAAATCAATTCAAAAGCCCATTTATTTACTGAATAAGAGGCGCTACCCACACCCAGCACACCGCCCCCCAAACATGGGTGCTCTTCTTCCTCCTCGCTCCCACCCACCTCACGTCAGCTCGCTCCACTCGTACCCCCAAATTCCTCACCTCACTCCTACAGAAAACCCTAGCTCCCCGTCTTCCTCACTCCTACAGAAACCCCCCAGCTCCCCTTCTTCTTCGCTCGCACTACAACTAGGCTCGTCATTCGTTACTCTGCTCAAATTCGTGAGCGCGACGCAACGCCCTCGAGGAAAATGGAGTCGGCTGACCCCAGCACGAAGAAGATGAGGCTCCCGCCAGCGGAGACGCCTGTTGTAGATCCCGCACCCGGCAGCGCGGGGAGAAGCGGTGACCCCGCCCCCACCGGATCCCAAGAACCCATAGAATCTCGGGTGGACCGCATCAGCCATCTCCTGGATGCCGTCCTTGGGGACATCATCTCGCTTCTCCCCACCAAGGATTGCTGCCGCACCCAAGTGCTCTCAATTAGGTGGCGCCCTCTATGGCGCGCTGTGCCCCTTAATCTCGACTGTCATCAGCTATCTCTCTTCAATGATTTTGAAATCCCCAGAGCCATCATCTCCTCCCACCAGGGCTCCGTTCAAAGCCTATGCATCCCGTCATGCTACCTGAGCAAGCATACCATGCCCTGCACGGTGGACGCCTAGCTGAAATCCCCTGAATTCATAGAACTATAGCTGCTTGAGTTCTACTATTCCCCAGGAAATCACATACCACATACCGAACGCCATGAACTTGTGCCCTCAGCACCGATGTCCATCTCGCGGTTTTCCTCCTCTCTCCACACCGCCACCTTTGCGTTGTGCTACCTACCAGACAATCTGGTACTAAACCTTCGACTCCCATTTCTCAAGAAACTTTCACTTGTGCGGGTTTGTATATCGGAGGCCTCATTGCACAACATCATCCACTCCAGTTGCCCTGTGCTGGAGTGCTTGGTGCTTGTTTTCACAGTTAGAGTCGGTTGTCTCCAAATAAAGTCACCTAACCTTGTAAGAATTGGAATTTCTTTTGACGGAAGGCAGCTCAACATCCAAGATGCCCCTTCACTTTGAAGGTTGATCCTTGATTCTAGTTATTCACCATTGCAAATAACCGTCCTCTCTACGCCTAAACTGGAGACCTTGGGTGTAATACATGATCTCTATGCTCATTTCAATATGGTGTTTGGCTCCATAGTTCTTCAGGTACTTTATATTATCATCTACACTTGTAACCATAAGCTGCATTTTAAATTTCTGTGCATAACTTGTATATCATATTGAGTACACATTTTTGTACTAATATTATGTTCTATGCTCAATGAAGAGTTTCTCCATGGATGGCCTATCAATGGTGCTGGATTCTCTCAAGATCTTATATATCCAAATGAATAGTTTTGATCTGAACAAGATTATTGGCTTGCTGCAATGCTTTCCATGTCTGGAGAAGTTGTATATAAAGGTGATAATTTCACGCACATTGGAAGCCCGCATATAGTGTACTAGAATTAACTGTTCAGCTGTTGCTCTTTCGACACTCTTCTTTTAGACCTTAACTGTTTTCAATCTTCATTTCTATTTAGGCAACGGGACGGGGTAAGAAAGTTATAACCAATCGGTGGATTCGTAAGCATCGGGATTTTCTCACTTCTCATGAGGTTCGATTGAAGACAATAACGCTAGAACGATATGTAGCCAACTGTGCAAACACTAGATTTGTCACATTCTTCCTACTGAATGCGAGGTTACTATTGTCCATTAGGCTTAAGTTTATCAGCAGCATGGTTTTGATGGATGGGTATGTCGAAGAGCAAAAAAAGGAGTTTCAGGTGGGCAAAAGAGCTTCTGAACGTGCCGGGCTTCTATTTACAACATATTGTGGTCATAATCCAGTAAATTTTACGACCCAGGATGTTCATTCTATGGACCTGACCGATCCATTTGACTGTGACTGCCGAAAATAGTGCTGGAGTTAGATGTTGTTGCCCTTTTCAATCTGGTTTTTTTTTGTAAACCTGATGAACAATTAACCTTCGTGCTTTTGTACAGTTTGTAAGCTGGAGTTAGATGTTCCTGCCCTTTTCAACTCAGCTGTGACTGTCATATTTTCTTTGAAACAAGGCAAATGGCTTGCCATTCATTTAATTTAGAGTGAAATATTGTAACAAATCCCAACCAAGGGAAATAACATCACTCTCGCTGGCTGCTTGAGCTCACTGTGCATTATAGAAGCCAAGTGATTAGCCCCCACCAGCACCCAGAAACTTATTTCGAACTAGCACATCAAATGGGCTGTAAATTTTCATAGGAAAGGCTGCATGACCATGACAGATTTGGATTCTGACATTTGGGACCCGCGAGGAAATAGCCTATCCAAGGTGGTGTCGACTTACTAGCCAGTCAACAAACGATTCTGCCTACCAGCCGTTGGATTGACATCCAACATCTGTCGTGTATCTCCTATCTCTTATCTTCTTCTTCCTCCAACCGCCCAAACCAAACCACCCCATCAGCTCCGCCTGCTCCCGCCTCCCATGGCTGGCTACGCCTCCGCCGCCCTACCGTACGTACCCTCCAACGTTGGCTAGTCCCTCCCTCTATTCCCCCACACGTCCTGTTATTCTCCGGCGATGTCAACCCCAACACGCACCCGTGCCCGAATCAGTCAACCCTCGTACTCCCCTCCGCCTGCGACTGGACCGGCGCATCTTCCACGGCTCCTGTTCGTTCCGTCTGAGGCCTTGCCGTCATCCTCCGCCTTGCGGCTTTGGTTTGCTCGCCGTGCGCGGTGCACCACCCTCTTGCGTTGTCAACGTCATCAACAACCAAGAGGAACAAGGAGATGACTGCATGTGGAGAGGATGACAGTAGGGACCCACCAGTGTCATGGCAGTATGCAAGCAAGTGCCTCTATATTACAAGCCCAAAAATATGGTTCCTCCTAATGGTTGGACATCTGGGGCTCACGCCATTGTCAACGTAGTCAATAAACGAGAGAATTACACTACGAGCGGCTGAGACCAGGGACCCAGCAGGTCACGCAGTTTTTTTGAGGAATAAGCAGTTGTTATTTATACTAGTTTTAGCGACGGATCAGGGTAACAACGGGGCTGTGTGGGGGCTGTGGCCCATCTAGCCAGGGTTTTATTTATGTTTACCACACCATGAGCCCAGTTGTGTTTTTTCTTGCTGAAAATGGCTATCCCGGTTCTATTTTTTAAAAAAGAAATACCCAAACCAGGCGTACTTGCTTTATCGGCCCTGCTGGGCTGCGAATCTTTCAAGACGAGGAGAGTTTCATTCGGTTTGCCCAGAAATGGGTTGTACATTTTTAAAACACATCAAACCAGGAATTAGTTTCAATTTTTTTCATTATAAGATTTTAAATTCCATTGATTTTTATGCGTGGACAATTATTTGGATTTTATATAAATTATTTTTCAAAATAGTTTGAATGTGAATCATTATTTCTAGATTAAAAACAGTTGACCGCACCGAAATATGCAAAATTTCGTATACTTTTTAATCATGGCCACAATATGGGGTGTAATGTTAACAAAAAGAAGATGGGCTCCAAAAAAATTCTTAAGAATTAGCAAATGGGATGTACATTATTATAAATAATGGTAGATGGGTTGTATGTTGTTTTCCATAGATTTGAGGCTGACTTGTGCGCCTACTACAGGTTGACGCTTATGCTTTCATAAAAAAAAGGTTGACGCACACGCAACGCCCTGTCAACTTAGTCAACACACGAGAGCAGTGACTGTTGGATATCCATCCAATGGCTATCGTGCTTCTTCAATCTCTACTCTTCATGCTCCAGCCGCTCAAACAAGCGCCAGCAGGACTGCCTGCTCCCTCCTCCCGCGGCCGGCTATGCTGCCGCGCAGGCCTCATGGCCCCACCGTACTCCCATTGCTGGCCTAGCCATCCCTCTACTCACCCACACCCGCTATTATTTTCCGGGGACGGCGGACGAACTAGTAAACCCTCGTACTCCTCCGCGTGGGAAACAACTGCCGAGTATTCCCTGGCTCCATGTCGCTCCCTTCCTAGGCCTCGCCATCATCCACCGCCCTGGTGCTCTCGGCGCGGCCTGGTCAACGTGGTCAATGAACGACATCCATCAGAAGTGGACTGTACGTGGAGAGGATGACAGGTGGGTCCATGGCCGCACGCAGGGAAATGCCTCCTTATTACACGCAAAATAATGATTCCTCCACCTGACAGCTAGGACCCACAGGAAGGGCCTCTGTATTTCGCGAAAAAAACATTCACCCGTTGATAGGTTAGACCCACCAGCTATATCTTTGCACGCAAGGAAGTGCCTCCTTATTACGCCCAAAAAATGAATACCCCCCGCTAGCTGGGACCCACCATGTTGTTGGGCTGACTTGTGGGCCTACTAAGTTGACGGGGACGGAGGGCTTTGTCAACTTAGTCAATACTCCAGTGACCGTACGATGTCCATCCAACGGCCGTAGTGCTTATTCAACCTCTGGTCTTCTTGCTCCAGCCGCCCAAAGCAGCGCTGGTCGTGCCGCCTGCTCCTGTCTCCCGTGGCCGACTGTGGTACCGCGGAGGCCTCACCGACCCCACACTACTCCCACCACTGGCCAGGCCATCCCTCCACTCACCCACACCCCCTGTTATTCTGCGGCGACGGCAGCCTCACACCGCAGCCGAACCAGTGAACGATCGTACTCCTCTTCGCGTGGGCATCCACTGCTGTGTCTTCCCCGGCTCCGCGTCGTCCCCTTCCTAGGCCTCGCCGTCGTCCACTGCCGTGGTGCTCTCAGCGCGGCGTGGTTAATGTGGACAATGACTGACTTCCATCGGAAGAGTACTGTTCATGGAGAGGCTGATAGTTGGGTCCACAGTAGCCGCAAGGAAGTGCCTCCTTATTACGTGGAAAATAATTATTCCTCCACCTGACAGCGGGGACCCACCCGACGGGCCACCAGTATTTTGCAAAAAAAACGTTTCCCCCTGACTGCTGGGACCCACCGGACGGGCCACCATATTTCGCAAAAAAGCGTTCCCCCCGCTGTCAGCTCGGACCCACCGGAACTGACTCCTTATTATGCACAAAAAATGAATACTCCCCTGGCTAGCTAGGAACCACCTTGGTGGGAGGCTGACTTGTGGGCCTACTAAGTTGACGGGGACGAAGGGCTTTGTCAACTTAGTCAATATGAACGATTCTAGCTCCAGTGACCGTACGGTATCTATCCAACGGCCGTAGTGCTTCTTCAAACTCTGGTCTTCTTGCTCCAGCCGCCTAAAGCAGCGCCGGTCGTGTCACATGCTCCTGTCTCCCGTGGCCTGCTGTGCTGCTGCGGAGGCCTCACCGCCCCCTACTATTCCCACTGCTGGCCAGACCCTGCGGCAACGGCAGCCTCATACCGCAGCCGAACCAGTGAACCCTCGTACTCCTCTCCGCGCAGGCTTCCACTGCCGCGTCTTCCCTGGCTCCGCGTCTTCCCCTTCCTAGGCCTCGCAGTCATCCACCGCCGTGGTTCTCTCCACGCGGCATGGTAAACATGGTCAAGGAATGACTTCCATCGGAAGAGTACTGTACATGGAGAGGCTGACAGCTGGGTCCACGACCACAGCCAGTTTTTTTGTGATTTGCCAAGTAAGTCGCTTTGTCAGGCCTGTTGGGCTGCAAATCTTTCAAGACGAGGAGAGCTTTCATTCGGCTAGCCGAGAAAATGGCCCATCAGTAATGAGAAATGGGATGTACATTTTTAAAACACATCAAACCGGCAATTTGTTTCAAATATCTTTTTTACATTTCGAGATTTTAAATTACATTAACTTTTATGCATGGAGAATTTGTTGGATTTTATATTGATATGCATTTACTTTTAAAATTAGTTTGAATGTAAGTCAAAATTTTGGGATTAAAAACAGTTCGGACCGCACCGAAATATGCAAAATTTCATATAATTTTTTAACCGTGGCCACAATATGGGCTGTAATGCTAACAAAAAGAATATGGGCTCCAAAAAACCTTAAGAATTAGCAAATGGGCTGTAAATTATTAGAAATAATGGCAGATGGGTTGTATGTTGTTTTCCACAGATTTGAGGCTTTCCTAAAAAAAGGTTGACGCACAAGCAATGGTTGTTGTATGTCCATCCAACGGCCATCGTGCTTCTTCAATCTCTGCTCTTCCTGCTCCAGCCGCTCAAACAAGCGCCATCGGGACTGCCTGCTCCCTCCTCCCCGTGGCCGGTTGTGCTGCCGCGTAGGCCTCACCGCCCCACCGTACTCCCATTGCTGGCCTAGCCATCCCTCTACTCACCCACACCTGTTGTTATTCTCCGGCGACGGTGGAAGAACCAGTAAACCCTCATACAGTCATACTCCCCTCCGCGTGGGAAACAACTGCCGAGTCTTCCCTGCCTCTGTGACGTTCCCTTCCTAGGCCTTGCCGCCGTCCACCGCCCTGGTGCTCTCGGCGCGGCGTGCTCAGCGTAGTCAAGGAACGAGTTCCATCGGACGTGGACTGTACGTGGAGAGGCTGACAGCTGGGTCCACGGCCGCAGTAAGGAAGTGCCTCCTTATTACGTGCAAAATAATTATTCCCCCACCTGACAGCGGGGACCCACTGGACGGGGCACCGTATTTTGCAAAAAAACATTTCCCCCTGATTGCTGGGACCCACCAGCTACATCTTCGCACGCAAGGAGGTGCGTCCGGGCAAACAAACAAAAAAACGATTCGCCCCCGGACTGCTGGGACCCACCAGCTACATCTTCGCACGCAAGGAATTGCCTGACAGTCAGGACCCACCTGGTCGAAGCCTACGTAGCGTTGTCATTCTGGTCACGGATGTGTACGTACATATATATTGGTTGATGTAGAGGCGTGCACGTGTCGATGTAGAGGCGCGCACGTAGCATGTACACATACGTACAACAGCCAGTGTGCAAGAAAGACAATACAGCCAGGTATGTGTACATACGGGTGGGGTCTCGAATGCCTACTCATGCATACGTACGGCCAGGGCTCGTGTACATGGCTGGGTCGGAACGGAGAAACAACGTTGTCGTCGTGTTCACGGGGAGGCAACGGAATGCTCATGTTCATGGGGAGGCAACGGAATGCGTCGTGTTCATCGGGAGGCAACGGAACGCGTGGGAGCCAACTGGCTGGGTCAGAATGGAATGCGTCGTCGTGTTCATGGGATGGCTTGGAAGGAACATGCAATGGAAACGAGGTCTGTTGTACCGCAGAACGGAGGAAACGACCTTGTGTTCGACCGGCCACATTCGAAACGGGATCCTGTACATCGGGAGGGGTCTGGCGTACCGCAAAACGGAGGAAACGAGCCTCCTACGGTCGAAACATTGGTCCTGTTGATCAGGAGGGGTGTGGCATACCGCAAAACAGACGAACGGACTTGTGTTGGAGCGCTACGGTCGAAACGGGGGTCCTGTTCATCGGGAGGGGTGTGGCGTACCACAAAATGGGACTCCACAGGATACTGTTCATCTCCATTGTTGACCTCCTCTAGCCTCCACGAGCTCCTGTTCATCCAGCCTCCACCGCGCGCTACTCCACCGGCTACTGCTCAACCACCCCTCCACCGTCTACTGTTCATCCAGCCCTCCACGGGGTCGTCTTGTTCATCCAGCCCTCCACACCACGGGGTCCTGTTTATGCAGAGGCAACGCCACCACTCACTGTTCATCCCCCCTGCAACGCTCACTGTTCATCCAGAGAGGCAGCATCCACCGGCTTCAGTTAGCAGCAGTAGCGAAGGAATCACTCGATCGGTTTCAGTTAACAGCCATCGATCGACTGCTCGGGGTCAGTAACGCGTAGCCTGCAGCGCAATCACTCGAGTTCAGTTGGAGCCAATGCCTCGCACACACGCGCGTACATGTACGAGAGAAACGCGCATCGCTCGGCACCCGACCGCCCACCGTAACCGGGAACTCCCCAAAATTTTCCTCGCCCTCGCTTCTACCATGGTTTTTTCCATCATGGATGGCCCAAAGAATGTCATGCAGCTGCGTCTCCAGCCCGCCCAGGACAAAAAGCCCATTTTCTGTCATGATTTTTTGTCATAGAAGTAGGAGCCCACCACATCTATGATGATACCGGGTTTTGTCACAATTATCATCATAGAAGTGTCACATGTATGACAGAAAAAAGTTTTGTTCAGCCCAAAATGTCACGAATGTGTCTTTTTTTGTAGTGTATGCAGTTCTATAGGCCCATAATGCATCATCAAATTTTTTGGACCAGTTCTTTCTAGATCTATTCATTGTCTTTTGCAAAATTAATTTGAGCTCTCTATTGCTCAATTCTTCTTGACCACTAGACTGCGGGTGATAAGGAGATGCGATTCTATGATTAACATCATACTTAGCAAGCATCTTACGGAAAGCACCATGAATAAAATGTGAACCATCATTAGTCATAAGATATCTAGGGACTCCAAACCTCGGAAAAATAACTTTTTAAAGCATTTTAATAGAAGTGTTATGATCAACACTACTAGTTGGGATAGCTTCTACCCACTTAGTAACGTAATCAACAACAACTAAAATATGTGTATAACCATTAGAGGCAGGAAAAGGTCCCATATAATCAAAGCCCCAAACATCAAATGGTTCAATAACAAGAGAATAATTCATAGGCATTTCTTGACGTCTACTAATATTACCAATTCTTTGACATTGATCACAAGACAAGACAAACTTACGAGCATCTTTGTAGAGAGTAGGCCAATAAAAACCGGATTGCAATACCTTATGTGCAGTTCTATCTCCAGCGTGGTGTCCTCCATATGATTCAGAATGACACTTGCATAGGATATGTTCCTGTTCATGCTCAGGTACACAACGTCTAATAACACCATCTACTCCTTTATACAGGTGTGGGTCATCCCAGAAGTAATGTCTTAAATCATAAAAGAACTTTTTCTTTTACTGGTATGTGAAACTAGGTGGTATAAATTTAGCAACAATGTAATTAGCAAAATCAGCATACCAAGGAGCAGTACGAGAAGCATTAATGACCGCTAATTGTTCATTAGGAAAGCTATCATCAATAGGTAGTGGGTCATCAAGAACATTCTCTAACCTAGACAAGTTGTGTGCAACGGGGTTCTCAGCTCCCTTTCTATCAATAATATGCAAATCAAATTCTTGGAGCAAGAGAACCCACCTAATAAGTCTAGGCTTAGCATCTTTCTTCTCCATAAGATATTTAATAGCAGCATGATCAGTGTGAATAGTAACTTTAGAATCAACAATATAAGGTCTGAACTTATCACAAGCAAACACAACTGCTAAGAACTCTTTTTCAGTAGTGGCATAATTTCTCTGGGCAGTATCAAGAGTTTTACTAGCATACTGGATAACATTCAATTTCTTATCAACTCTTTGTCCTAGAACAGCACCTACAGCATAATCACTAGCATCACACATAATTTCAGAAGGTAAATTCCAATCATGTGGCTGAACAACAGGTGCAGTGATCAAAGCTTTCTTAAGTATTTCAAATGCTTCTACACAATCATCATCAAAGACAAAAGGAATATCTTTTTGCAATAAATTAGTGAGAGGCCTAGAGATTTTAGAAAAGTCCTTAACGAACCTCCTATAAAAACCGGCATGACCAAGGAAACTTCTTATACCTTTTATGTCCTTGGGACATGGCATCTTTTCAATAGCATCAACTTTAGCTTTATCAACTTCAATACCTCTCTCGGAAATCTTATACCCCAAGATAATGCCCTCATTAACCATAAAGTGGCACTTTTCCCAATTCAACACGAGACTAGTGTCTTCACATCTCTGCAAAACTCGGTCAAGGTTGCTCAAGGAATCCTCAAAATAGGACCCATAAACGGAGAAATCATCCATGAATACCTCACAAATCTTTTTACAAAAGTCAGAGACTATAGCCATCATGCATCTTTGAAAGGTAGCAGGTGCATTACATAAACCAAAAGGCATACATCTATAAGCAAAAGTACCAAAAGGGCAAGTAAAAGTAGTTTTTGATTGATCATTCGCTGACACAGGTATTTGAGAGAAACCAGAATAACCATCTAGAAAGCAAAAATGTGTGTGTTTGGATAGTCTTTCTAGCATTTGATCAATAAAAGGTAAATGGTAATGATCTTTCTTAGTAGCTTTATTTAATTTATGGAAATCAATTACCATCCTATAACCTGTAACGATTCTTTGCGGGTCAATTCATCTTTATCATTAGGGACAACAGTAATACCTCCCTTTTTAGGAATGTAGTGGACAGGACTTACCCAATCACTATAAGCAACGGGGTAAATTATACCTGCCTCAAGGAGCTTTAGTATCTCCTTTCTTACCACTTCTTTCATCGTAGGATTTAATCGTCATTGAGGATATCTAACTGGTTTGGCGTCTTTCTCCACATTTATTTTGTGTTGGCATAGAGTGAGACTAATGCCCTTAAGATCATCCAGAGTATATCCAATAGCAGCACGGTGCTTCTTCAGAGTTTTCAATAAACTTTCTTCTTTTTGCTTTGAAAGGTTAGCACTAATAATAACAGGATATATTTTCTTTTCATCAAGATAAGCATACTTAAGATTATCAGGTAATGGTTTGAGTTCAAACACGGGATCACCCTTGGGTGGAGGGGGATCCCCTAGGATTTCAACAGGTAAGTTGTGTTTCAGAATAGGACCCTGTTGAAGGCACACTTCATCTATTTCCCTTCTTTCATTCATAAACATATCATTTTCATGGTCTGGCAAATATTGTTCTAACGAATCAATAGGAGGTATGGCAATAGAAGCAAGATCAATTATTTCATCTTTACTAGGTAATTCTTTATCATGGGGTTGTCTACGAAACTTAGCAAAATTAAACTCATGAGGCATATCACCCAAGCCAATTGTAACAATATCCTTTTCACAATCAATCCTAGCATTAACAGTATTCAAGAAGGGTCTACCAAATATAATGGTATAAAATTCATCTTGTGGGGAACCAAGAACAAGGAAATCAGCAGGATATTTGACTTTCCCACACATGACTTCAACATCTCTAACAATCCCAACTGGTGAAATAGTATCCCTATTGGCAAGCTTAATAGTAACATCAATACCTTCTATTTCAGCGGGTGCAATATCATGCATAACTTCTTGATATAAGGAAATAGGTATTGCACTAGCACTATCATCCATTTCACATATAACAGAAATAACAGGCATGCCTACAACAGGTTTATGTATCTTAGCATCAGGTCTAGCAATATTAGCAGCGTGTTCACAGAAGTAAATAACATGCCCATCTATATTATCATCCAAGAGATCTTTAACCATAGCAATACTAGGTTCAACTTTAATTTGCTCAGGAGGTGTATAAGTTCTAGTATTACTCTTACGAACAATAGTTGAAGTTTTAGCATGATCCTTTATCCTAACAGGGAAAGGTGGTTTCTCAACATAAGTAGTAGGAACAATAGGATCATTATAAGTGATAGTCTTTTCTTCAACTGTAATAGGTGTAACTACTTTTACTTCAATGGGAGGATTATATTTAAACCACTTCTCCTTAGGGAGATCAAAGTGAGTAGCAAAAGATTCACAAAAAGCAGCTACTATCTCACAGTCAAGTCCATACTTAGCGCTAAATCCACGAAAAACATCAGTATCCATAAAAGATTTAACACAATCAAACTTAGGTGTTATACCTAACTCCTTACCATTGTCGGAGCCCCAATCTTCGTAGTTGCGTTTAATTCTTTCCAATAAATCCCATTTGAATTCAATAGTCTTCAGCATATAAGAACCGGCACAGGAAGTATCGAGCATGTTGCGATCATTGGGAGAAAGCCGAGCATAAATTTTTTGAATAATCATTTCTCTGGAGAGCTCATGATTGGGGCATGAATATAACATTGACTTAAGCCTCCCCCAAGCTTGAGCGATGCTTTCTCATTCACGAGGCCAGAAATTATATATGTAATTACGATCACGATGAACAAGATGCATAGGATAGAACTTCTGGTGAAATTCCAACTTCAATCGTTTATAATTCCAAGATCTCGTATCATCACATAGCCTATACCATGTCAATGCATATCCCTTCAAAGATAAAGGGAAGACCTTCCTTTTGACAACATCATCGGGAATACCTGCAAGCTTAAATAATCCACAAACTTCATCCACAAAGATAAGGTGTAAATCGGGATGCAATGTTCCATCTCCTGCAAAGGGATTAGCTAGTAGTTTCTCTATCATACCCGAAGGAATCTCAAAGTAAATATTTTCAGTAGGTTTAGTAGGTTGATGAGAAACTCTTTGCTCTTTTGGTCGGGGTGAAGATACCCCGAACAAGCCCCTCAAAGGATTAGTTTCCATAGTAACAAGTGATAGAAAATTTCAGCATAATATAAAAATCTTTCCTTACCAAGTTCCACTCACCAAAGGCGCTTCACTCCCTGGCAACGGCGCCAGAAAAGAGTCTTGATGACCCACAAGTATAGGGGATCTATCATAGTCCTTTCGATAAGTAAGAGTGTCGAACCCAACGAGGAGCAGAAGGAAATGCAAGCAGTTTTCAGTAAGGTTTTCTTTGCAAGCACTGAAATTGTAGGTAACAGATAGTTTTGTGATAAGATAAATTGTAACGAGTAACAAGCAATGAAAGTAAATAAAGTGCAGCAAGGTGGCCCAATCCTTTTTGTAGCACAGGACAATCCTGGACAATTTCTTATAATGAGAAAGGAGCTCCCGAGGACACATGGGAATTATCGTGAAGCTAGTTTTCATCACGCTCATATGATTTGCGTTTGGTACTTTGATAATTTGATATGTGGGTGGACCGGTGCTTGGGTACTGCCCTTACTTGGACAAGCAACCCACTTATGATTAACCCCTATTGCAAGCATCTGCAACTACAAAATAAGTATTAAGGTAAACCTAACCACAACATTAGACATATGAATCCAAATCAGCCCCTTACGAAGCAACGCATAAACTAGGGTTTAAGCTTCTGTCACTCTAGCAACCCATCATCTACTTATTACTTCCCAATGCCTTCCTCTAGGCCCAAATAATGGTGAAGTGTCATGTAGTCGATGTTCACATAACACCACTAGAGTAAAGACAACATACGTCTCATCAAAATATTGAACGAATACCAAATTCACATGACTACTAATTGCAAGACTTCACCCATGTCCTCAGGAACAAACGTAACTACTCACAAAGCATATTCATGTTCATAATCAGAGGAGTAATAATATGCATTAAGGATCTGAATATATGATCTTCCACCAAATAAACCAATTAGCATCAACTACAAGGAGTAATCAACACTACTAGCAACCTATAGGTACCAATTTGTGGTTTTGGATACAAGAGATGAACTAGGGTTTGAGAGGAGATGGTGTTGATGAAGATGTTGATGGAGATTGACCCCCTCTCGATGATAGGATCATTGGTGATGACGATGGTGATGATTTGCCCCTCTCGAAGGGAAGTTTCCCCAGCAGAACAGCTCTGCCGGAGCCCTAGATTGGTTCCGCCAAGGTTCCGCTTCGTGGCGGCAAGTTTCGTCCCGTAAGCTTGCCTCTGATTTTTTCTAGGGTAAAAGCCTTCATATAGCAGAAGATGGGCACCGGAGGGCCACCAGGGGGCCCAGGAGATAGGGGGCGTGCCTAGTAGGGGTGGGCGCGCCCCCCACCCTCCTGGCCAGGGTGTGGGCCCCCTCTGGTGCTTTCTTCGCTTATTAATTCTTATTAATTCCAAAAATAGCTTTCATGGACTTTTAGGATTTTTGGAGCTGTGCGGAATAGGTTTCCAATATTTGCTCCTTTTCCAGCCAGAATTCCGGCTGCCGGCATTCCCCCTCTCCATGGTAGACCTTGTAAAATAAGAGAGAATAGCCATAAGTACTGAGATAAAATATGTAATAACAGCCCATGATGCAATAAATATCGATATAAAAGCATGATGCAAAATGGACGTATCAGCTGCCACTGCACCAGCTCAGCAGCCTGCTAGCCTACATGGCACCGCACGCCGCGCTGGCCTGGACGCGTGTTGAAGCAAGGCGAAGTGGCGACAGCAGGAAGAGCACGTCGACAGCGCATTGAATGTGTTTGTCCGACGGTGCCATAGGATACATCCACTCTATGCACTTTCCACCTCCCGTGTGCCACTTTGGCATCCCCTTTTCCTATAAAAGGAGGCCCGAGGCATATGGGAGAAGGATTCATCTCTTTTGAGCAAGTCACACACCGTAGCTAGCTCAAGAACACTCATATATACACTAAAGTAGGACTAGGGTATTACGCATCCTCGCGGCCTGAACCTGGCTAAACGATCTTTGTGCTGGCTCCTAGACCCGCTCTTTTCACAACCTCGCGCCCGCCGACCGTAGTAGGGATCTAGTGATCCCATAGGTGTCGTTCCCGCTGACAATCTAAGCTTGGGGATGCCCCGGTAGGCATCCCACCTTTCTTCTTCAACAATTATCGGTTAGTATCGGTTGAGCCTATCTTTTTGCTTCTTCACGTGATGAATTCTATCCTTGAAAGGTCATTTTATTTTGTTTTGCTTGCTGTTTTAATAAAATACTTAGATCTGAAACTTTTAAATAAGATAGAGTCCTCACATAGCTATCTATTTACTTAACTACTCGCATGATCTTCACTTATATCTTTTTGGAGTAGTTTGTCATTTACTCTTGTGCTTCACTTATATCCTTTGAGTAACTTGTTGAATGAATTGAATATCATGAAGTTGAAATCATATCATGCCTAGTGGTAGCTTCACATTTGGGTTTAGATAGTGAAACCTTTTGAGGCTTGACAATCACAATATTGGTCATACAAGCAATTCACGAATAATTAGTATAAGGAAGAGAACTTTCACATGCAAATGCACTATCCTAGAAATCCTTTGTGATTGTGAGCCCCCATCAGAATATCATATGCCAAAATTGTTGACGTTGGACAAGGAAGATGACGTAATGGTTTATGGTTGTTCATAATTACGTAGAAGTCATATTGTCATAGATCCTTCAAGATGTGGTGCTTGCCCCCTATCTTTGCTAGCTGAAAATTCCGCACTAAGTAGAGATACTACTTGTGCATCGAAAAACCCTTAAACCCAAATCTTTTTCAAGTGTCCACCATACCTACCTAGGGATTGAGCAAGATCCCTGAAGTAAGTTGTCATCGGTGCAAAAAGGCAATAAAATTGCTTCTAAAAGTGTGAGATCATTTAGTGTAAGAGAAAATTGAGCGTTGTATGAACTTGGATGGCAAAGAATAAAAGCGACAGACTGCATAATAAAGGTTGCCATCTTAAGGGGCAATACAACGTGACATTCTTTTGCACTAAGGGATAGAGCATACAAACAAATAAGCACATGGCAACCTCTGCTTCCCTCTGCGAAGGGCCTATATTTTACTTTTCAATATTTACTTTTATGCAAAGAGTCAAAGTTTTTCTCTCTATTCCTTTTTATTTTTGTCTTTTGGCAAGCATCATGTGGTGAGGAAAGATCTAGGCACATATGTCCAGTTGAATATGGGTAGCATGAGTTATTATTGTTGACATCACCCTTGAGGTGAATATGTTGGGAGGCAAAACAATAAGCCCCTATCTTTCTATGTGTCCGGTTGAAACGTTTTGCTCATGTTTATGCGGTGAGTGTTAGCAATCATAGAATACTATATGATGGTTGAATATGTGGAGCTCTTACTTAAACTCTATTGAATAGTTGAATTGCAATTGCTTGGTGACTAAGAACGTAGGTTGTTGAGTTTCAAGAGAGTTCACTATTTGAACCGTAACATGTGAATTGGTTGCTAGTTTAGAAAGAATTGTTGTTATGATGCTAGGAAAAGTGATTGAAATTATCATTGATCAAATTTATGCACTTTGTTAGCATTAAAACTTTATAAATTATTTCTTTTATCATTTACCTACTCGAGGACGAGTAGGAATTAAGCTTGGGGATGCTGATACATCTCCAACGTATCTATAATTTATGAAGTATTCATGCTGTTATTTATCATTCTTGATGTTTTACAACCATTTTATAGCAACTTTATATCATTTTTTGGGACTAAACTATTGACCCAATGCCTAGTGCCAGTTGCTATTTTTTGCTTGTTTTTTACATTGCAGGAAATCAATATCAAACAGAGTCCAAACACCACAAAACTTTTTGGAGATTTTTTTTGGACCAGAAGGAACCCAATGGGCCTGAGCTGCAGCTAGGGGGGGTGCCCCGAGGGGGGCACAATCCACCAGGGCGTGCCCAGGTGGATTGTGCCAACCTAGGTGGCCTCCCGCACCCCATCTTTGCACTATAAATTCCCAAATATTCCGAAACCCATCGGGGTTACCGTGGGTAAGAAGTTCCACCGCGGAAACGCCTATGTATCCACGAGATCCAATCTAGACCCCGTTCCGGCACCCTACCAGAGGGGGAGATCATCATCGGTGTCCATCTTCATCATCCCGGCGGCCACCACGATGAGGAGGGAGTAGTCCACCCTCAGGGCTAAGGGTTTGTACCAGTAGCTATGTGTTTAATCTCTCTCTCCCGTGTTCTTGATATGTCACGATCTTGATGTATCGCGGGCTTTGTTAATATAGTCGGATCATATGGTGTTTTCCCCTCTCTATCTTGTTGTGATGAATTGAGTTTTTCCCTTTGATATTTCGTTGTTATCGGATTGAATACTTTTATGGATTTAAGAACACTTGATATATGTCTTGCAATTGAATACTCGTGGTCGCAATGGGGTATCATATTGATTCACTTGATATATGTTTTGGCACTCAAGTCAGGGATTCCCGAGGTGACATTGGGGTAATATATGCATAGGGGTTGATGCACGTTCTTGTCTTTAGTTTCTCCGGTAGAAATCTTGGGGCACTCTTTGAAGTTCTTTGTGTTGGATTGAATATTATAAATCTGAATTTGCTTTGGTGTTATTTTAGTATGAACTCTTGGTTAGATCGATTGGAAAGAATAGCTTCGTATTATTTCAGTACGAAAACTAGGATAGATTGATCGGAAAGAATAGCTTTGAGGTGGTTTCGTACCCTACAAACAATTATGTCTTATGTTCTCTGCTAGATAGGAACTTTGGAGTGATTCTTCGTTGCACTTTGAGAGATGGTTATATGATCCAATTATATTAAGCATTGTAGAGGGATTGCACTAGCGAAAGTACAGACGCTAGGCCTCATTTTCAAGCATTGCAATACCGTTTTTGTGCCCGTTTACTATTTGCTACCTTGTTTTTATTTATTCAGATTATAAAAATATATTTCTACCATCCATATTACACTTTTATCTCCATCTCTTCGCCGAACTAGTGCACCTATACAATTTGCCATTGTATTGGGTGTGTTGGGGACACAAGAGATTTCTTGTATTTGGTTGCAGGGTCGTTTGAGAGAGACCACCTTCATCCTACACTTCTCATGGATTGATAAACCTTAGGTCATCCACTTGAGGAAAAATTGCTACTGTCCTACAAAACTCTATGCTTGGAGGCCCAACACGTGTCTACAAGAATAAAGTTGCATAGTAGACATCAGGTCACTTTTCGTATCAATGGTAATGAGCATACGGTGCACTTTCCAAAGAAGCAATTCCAAGTGAATGGTATCAGTGTTATTAAAAAATCTCTGACACTCACTATTGGAAATTTTCATATACCTGTACCTACTGCCAAAAAGAAATATGAAATACTTATTGTGGGGGATATGCATATCCCCGTTGAGGTAACTTAGTGTTTTACGAAAGTTCTTCGGTTTCATGCTAATCGAAAGTGGTTGTTAATAAGATTTGATCAACGTTATTAATGGATCATTTTTGAGAGGTATGAAGTTGATGAATTTAGTAAGCACACTTTTTTGTTTTCAACTTTTGTTTTATGTTTTTCTTAGTTAAATAAAAGAGAATGCCATGCCTTGTCTCTTTTCTGAACTTCCCGTGCAATAAAAATGACCCAAAAATAAAAGTTCTCAAAATGCCCTGAAAATTTAATACGATGTTTTCTGAATATTTAAGAATTTCCGGTGCAAATAACATCAGAGGGGGGTGCACTAGGTGGGGACAACCCACCTGGGCGCGCCAGCAACCACAGGCGCATCCTGGTGGGTTGTGGTCCCAACGTGGGCCCCCTCACTTATCCTTTTAGCCCGTATCATCACCTACCTCCAGAAAAAAATCACCATTGCTCTCTCTCTCTCTCTCTCTCTCTCTTGTGTTCTTACTCTCAAACTCGTGGATTTCGATCTCTTTGCTCGAAGCACCGTTTCTGAAGCTGTTTTCGGGAATCGCTACTTGGTATGTGACTCCTCCTTTGGTCCAGTTAGTTTTTGCTTTAGTGATTTATATTTTGAATAATTAACTACTCTTGATGCTGCTGTAGCTGAGCTTGCATGTCAAATTCTCAGAGGTCTAAGTAGTTTGAATGCTCAATATGATCTCTATACATCTCTATGAGTAGTTGCTATCAATCTTGTGAAGTTTTGTTGACAAAAAATTTGTGGACTAAAAATTTCAGAATTTTATTTATAGGAATAAGATGAGTTTATTTAGGAAGTTTGCTTCCAAGAAAAACTCTAAGGGATTCATTGGGGAGTCATCGGACAATGATGCCCGCACTTGGAGAATGGCGGAGGTGCGACCATGCGAATCGCCACACAACCCCTTCATGGATGAAGCTGGGATCCGTCAAGAGTTCGCACAATTTGCTGGTAATGCTGGTCTCACCGACTTCATCACAGGTGAATGCAAACAACACCATCTCCTTACAAATTCCTTTGTGCAAAGCTTTCATTTTATGAGTAGGAAAACCCTCGTGAGGTGCAATTTAATTTATACGGTGAAACCCGTCAGATACCACTCACTGAATTCTGCGATATTTATTTGATCCCTTCTGACAGGGAAATAAGAGAGCCTAGGCCTATGAAGTTCGATGACCTTTATCGCACTTTGTTAGTGGGAGATGAGAGAGGGGTATTGAGTGTCACCGCCACTAGCTTGCAGTTTCCTTCTGTGCATTATTTTGCTTTATTCATTGCAAAGTGTTTACTTGCTAGAGAGAAGGTTGGTGCACTTAGTGCCCTTGATTTTGCTGTCTTACGTTCTGCACTTTATGGCGATAACAACTACAGCCTTGGGGCTATCATTGCACATCGTTTGCACCTTAACAGGACCAGGGGCAAGATTCATGGTGGTTACGCTACTCGTTCAGCGAGTTATTTTAATGTTCAAATTCGCCAACATGATTACCGTTTAACCAAGGTTTATTTAGATCGCCAGGCTATGGCAGCCCATCAATTTATTGATGGCAAGAACACTGCTATTCATATTCCTTACAACCTGGTTTTTTGTGAGAATACCCATGATATTATCCCGTTGCATGCACCTGCTTTGTTTGACTCTATTGCCAGGAGATGATATTGGATCATGCCGAACGACATCGTCGCCTACCCGAACAACCAGGCAGCGGCCGAGGAAGAGCCTCAGCAGTGGGACCCCCAAGTGCCCGCTCCATAGCACTTCAACGTGGGGCCTGAGGGTTACTACGAGTGGTGATTACGAAGCTAGGCCAAAAGACTAAGCTTGGGGGAGTACGTATTTCCACCAACATTACATTCATGTTCACACATTTCATTCCAGTTGTCGGTGTTCACACTTTTTCATTGTATTATCAACGCTAGATTTATTTTCTTGTTTTCTTCTTGTGTGTTTGAAAAACTTTGAGAAATATAAAAAATATTTCTTCTCCAGTTGTCGGTGTTCACACTTTTTCATTGTATTATCCAGGCTAGATTATTTTCTTGTTTTCTTCTTGTGTGTTTGAAAAACTTTGAGAAAACATGGAAAAATATTTCTTCTTTATTTTTCAGTTTTTCTTTCTAGTTTAATTAGTTGTAGTATTTAAAAGAAAACCCCAAAAAGATTTCCCTGATCTTCTTTTGCTTGTTGGGAGTGTCGGTGTCGAAACCGGTGGATCTCGGGTAGGGGGTCTCGAACTGTGCGTCTAGACGGATGGTAACAGGAGACAAGGGACATGATGTTTTTACCCAGGTTCGGGCCCTCTCGATGGAGGTAAAACCCTACTCCTGCTTGATTAATATTGATGATATGGGTAGTACAAGAGTAGATCTACCACGAGATCAGAGAGGCTAAACCCTAGAAGCTAGCCTATGGTATGATTGTTGTTCGTCCTACGGACTAAAACCCTCCGGTTTATATAGACACCGGAGAGGGTTAGGGTTACATAGAGTCGGTTACAATGGGAGGAGATCTACATATCCGTATCGCCAAGTTTGCCTTCCACGCCAAGGAAAGTCCCATCCGGACACGGGACGAAGTCTTCAATCTTGTATCTTCATAGTTCGGGAGTCCGACCAAAGGTCATAGTCCGGCCATCTGGACACCCCCTAATCCAGGACTCCCTCAGTAGCCCCTGAACCAGGCTTCAATGACGATGAGTCCGGCGCGCAGATTTGTCTTCGGCATTGCAAGGTGGGTTCTTCTTCAAATCTCATATACCTATCGAATAGTGTCCGGCTTCTGATGAATGTTGTGCTCCTTGGCTTCTGCGCCCAATAATGGCCATCTTCCACGTGTCAAAAGAATGCGAAAAGACAGGGTGTTTTTTCATTTACCCCCCTAGCTGCGCAAATGGGCCGCCTATAGAAGAGGCGGGGATTTAGATCCGAATCACACCATCTTCCCTCCACGAGCATTCATCGGAGCGCATTCGACAGAGATCCATTCCATCATGGCCGGTCGTCGAAGCTCCTCCTCTTGCCCCTCCAGCCCTCAGCCTGGGGATTGGGAGAGGTGTTCCATCCCGCACAGTGAGCTAGTAGCGCTCCAAGCCAAGGGGCTTCTCAACCCAGCTTACATGGTCCCAGTTCGAGCCGGGATTGCCACCTATAATGGTGGAGAGCAAGCGGAGAGCGTCCCCAACCCCTCCAAACGAGAGTGGGTATGCCTTGTCCCTTATTTAATAAGAGGGCTTGGATTTCCAATTCATCTGTTTCTCCAGGGGCTCCTGGAGTTTCATGGCCTCCAGTTACACAACCTTACGCCTGCGTCCATATTGCATATTGCGGGCTTCGTAGCCCTTTGCGAGCTATTTTTGGGCATCGAGGCCCATTTCGCGCTGTGGAAAAAGTTGTTCTGCCTCATGCCCCGTTCTCAGGAGGGGTCGATATATCAAGTGGGCGGAGCCGAACTATGGCGCATCGCCGGGACCGGATATCTCTCCGGAACCCCAAAGAAGGCGTCCGAAGACTAGCCTTCAGAATGGTTTTATATAGAAGACGTCCCTCTGCCGGACCTTGTACGGATCGGCCTCCCTGAGTTCGATAATGCTCCCTTGAAGAAGCACCTGAGCTGGCGCCCATGGAGCCCTCAGAAGGAAAATGATAGGGACGTCCTTTACCTGATGAGCCGGATAAGGTTGTTAGCTCATTCCAGACTGACCATGATCGAGGTCATGGCCACATGCATTACGCGGGAGGTGCAGCCGCTTCAATACAGAGGCCACCCCATGTGGGATTTCAACGGGGAGGACGACGCCACCCGGTGCGGCCGTAAGGGGTTGGATTTGGCTGCCACTCTAATGAAGATCTTGTCCGCTTTGTACAAGGGAGAAGAGGAGGAATTCCTCCGCGTCAACCCATGGGGCGGATTTTCTATGTACAATCCTCCAAGCTGGGTAAGTGAACACTTTCACTTGCCCATCCGTTTTCATATTCCCATAGTTAAGTACTTAGTCTAGCAATTTCAATGCAGGAGCTACGCCAGACTGTAAAGGAGATAAACAACCCTCCTCCACAACCCGAGGACCCGGAACGGTCCCTTGACCCAGACTCCCAAGAGGACCCGGACTTATGTGTGGAGCTGATTGATGGGGTGTTTCATCAATTGAGTAAGGACAACACCTTAGTGGCCATTACAACCGATTATCCCAGACTACTTCCAGCCTCAAAGGTAACTGAGACCGAAGTCCCAGTATTTTCAAGAGGATCCATCCGTGCTTATCTTCGTATACCAATGATGTTTTTTGCAGGGGAAGTCCTTGAGGCGGAGGGCAGAGCCCACGGCGGCTAGCCAACAAGGGCCATCGAGGCCCAGCGGGTTAAAAAGAAGTGCGGACCGGATCGAGACACCGACACAACGGTATGGCGTGCAATTTTAATGCCCAGGGTTTATGCCCTCAAGGCATACTAACGCTTATGCTCTCTTCAGGAAGAAGATCGCCCGCCGGACTATGTCCACCGGCCGGGCTGCAAGGCTGGGTCCGGAAGCGGAGGCGAACACAAGGCGCACACCGGACGCTCCTCCGACAGAGGATGCGGACAGGCTATTTGCCACCAATTCCGAGGTGGAGAGTGCCATGAACCACAAGCGTCGCCGGACTATTCTTCATGACGCTTGTTTTTTCCAAGAGGCGTTGGACGCTTTTAATGCGGGAGACGCGTACCTCCGTGCCGCTCAAAATGGTCTAGCCAAAGCCACAGAGCAGTATGTGAAAGACATACGGGTGAGAAAATTTGATGGTTATATATGTCAGTAGCCCCTGAGACTTGAAATAGTTAGAATGACTGATTTAAGGATCATTTGTTATGCAGGATCTTACAGAAAAGAATACCCGACTGTCCCAGGAGCTGGAAGAGTGCAAAGCCCAACTTGAGGCCGCACTAGCCGCAACAGGGAAGGCCAAAAAGACCCCCTCTGGTAATATATGCTTTGAAAGATAAGTATGTTTATGAAGTGCGGCATGTGTGCAATTCTGACAATAACAGTGCAGATGGCGCCGGAGTGGATCCGGACAAGCAGCAACTCATGCACCAGTTAAAGGCCGGCGAGAGCGTGCTTACAAGGGTGAGGCAAGAGAAGAACAAGCTTCAAGATGCCAACACCCAGCTGGGCGAGGAACTAAAGGATGTTCGTGCTCAGTTGTCGGACTCCGTGAAGGAGAATCGGCGGCTTCGACGCGGCATTTTTAGTAAGTGCTTGAACAAACTATGAAAAGAAGAGTTTGGCGAGGAAGTCAAATTGACAGCGTTATGTCTGTAGGTATGCTGACAGGTCGACCCGCGGAGGAAATGCCCGGTTCTACGAGTGACCTTCTTCCCGAGCTCTCACAACTGCACGAACGAGTTCGGCAGGTGATGCAAGGCGTTGCCCAGGCCTTGTGGCCATCCGTCTCCGTGCCCGAAGGCCTTGGAGAGCTTGCAGAGAAGCTAAAGGGAGCGCGTCGGTGTTTCCGATTATGGAAGATATTGGCCTGTCGTCAAGGCGCCAGGGAAGCCCGGGCCATGGTGAAGACACGGTACACGAAGGCTGACCCAAACCACATGGCCGAGGTCGGACCTGTGGGGCCCGATGGGAAGGAGATCCCTGTCAGTTTAGTGTACGGCCAGGTAGAGTTGGCCGCAAAATATTCCCAACTAGACAGCCTGTTAAATGGTATTGAGGAGGAATATACCCAGTCAAATTGACTATGTAATTTAAAATGACATGTAAAATGCCTTCTAGCCGGATTGTAGATCGTTTGTCATAGCGGACCTTTTCGCTTCAACCTCGGGACCCGATAGTCCGGAGTGTGTCTGAATACCCTCTCGGTTATGTAAGAACCGGGGCATGCGTGGAGACCAGGCGTAGGGGTCATTAGTGCTTATCAGACAAGTGCCCAACTAGTTATGTTATATTACATGGTTAGTAAGAAACATCTTCCAGGGAGAATAGTTCCGTTAGGGGTTCCTTTCCCTGGGAGGCATGCCCTAAAGTGCATGTCTGAACTGCGAAAAAAGCAGAAAAGCATCTAGGGGACGATAAATAAACGAGGTAAAAATCATCTTTTAGTTCACCGACCGAATATTCCCTTAAGAACGCTAGCTTTTGGCTTCACCCAGTCTGAGGTACACATCCGGCTGACCCGGCAGTAACAATCGCAGAGGTGCTCCCTTTACCACCTAGCCGAACAATCGAGAACGTAGGGGTAAGCACAGGAGCTAGGCAACCCAGCTTGGCCAAAACTTAAGTCATATCGATGCATATAATGGTGAATAAAAGGGATATGCATAAGTGTGACACATGTGTTGGGCATAAGGCCCGTATGAAAAAGCTTCTGTTAAAGAAGCCCCCAGGTATAATGAGCGCGGATAGCGCATCAATTGTGTGCGAACGAGGCGCAAACGAGCCCTTAGAAGGCTGTAATAAAAAAAGAGGGAGAAGGAGAGAAATATAAGACAATTAATGTGTAAAAAATAGACAGAGGAAGGAGACGAACACAGAGTCCGGTGCTAGGCGTAGAATCTTTGTAGGCGTGCTGTGTTCCATGGGTTCGGCTCGAGTCGGTTATCCGATGCATTTCGCAGACGGTACGCTCCACCAGTCAGGACTTGGTAGATTATAAAGGGACCTTCCCATTTGGGCTTGAGTTTGTCCTTCTTCTTGTCCGGCAGGCGTAGAACTAATTCGCCAACATTGTAAGTTTTGGCCCGTACTTCTCTGCTTTGATATCTTCGAGCCTGCTGTTGATAGAATGCGGAACGGGCTTTCGCCACGTCGCACTCCTCCTCCAATGCGTCCAAACTGTCCTGCCGATCGAGTTGGCTTCTCTTTCTTCGTACATGCGCACGCGAGGTGAGTCATGAATTATGTCACAGGGCAGGACTGCCTCTGCGCCGTATACCATAAAAAATGGTGTGAATCCGGTAGTGCGATTCGGCGTGGTCCGCAGCCCCCAGAGTATGGAGTCGAGCTCCTCTATCCAGTGCGTGTTAGATTCCTTGAGGGACCGCACTAGTCTGGGTTTGATGCCGCTTATTATTAGACCATTTGCCCGTTCGACTTGACCGTTAGTTTGTGGGTGATAGACTGAAGCATAGTCGAGCTTAATGCCCATGTTTTTGCACCAGAGTTTTACCTCGTCGGCCGTAAAGTTCGTGTCGTTATCAGTGATGATGCTGTGGGGGACGCCGTAACGGTGTACGACCCCTGATATGAAGTCTATCACTGGACCAGATTCGGCCGTCTTGACAGGCTTGGCCTCTATCCATTTGGTGAATTTGTCAACCATGACCAATAAGTATTTTTGCTTGCGGGTTCCCCCTTTAAGGGGTCCGACCATGTCAAGCCCCCAGACTGTGAAGGGCCAGGTGATGGGTATAGCTTGGAGGGCGGTGGGTGGCATATGGCTTTGGTTAGCAAATAATTGGCAACCGACGCATCATTGGACTAAGTCCTTAGCATCTGCCCGGCCGTTGGCCAAAAAAATCCAGTACGGAAGGCCTTGCTTACAAGGGCCCGGGCTGCGGCGTGGTGCCCGCCGAGTCTGGCATGAATTTCATCCAGAAGGTTCCGCCCTTCCTCTTCGGAGATACACCTTTGAAGGACTCCGGTGGTGCTTTTCTTATAAAGCTCTCCTTCATGGACTTTGTAGGCTTTAGATCGCCGCATTATGCAGCGTGCCTCGTTTATGTCCTCGGGGAGTTCCTGCCTAGTTAGGTAGGCTAAGAATGGTTCTATCCACGTGGCAATGACTGCCATTATTACGTGGGCTGAGGATGTTACTTCGTTGGCAGAGCCTCCGTTTTGTCAGAATGTTCGGTGTCAGGTGGTGCGGCTGAGTCCAGGTTGTTATTTCCGGACTCCCCTTCCCATTGAACGGATGGCTTGAAAAGCCTCTCCAAGAAAATGTTGGGGGGACTGCATCGCGCTTTGCGTCGATGCATGCCAAGACGTCTGCTGCCTGATTGTTTTCCCGGACTATGTGGTGAAATTCGAGCCCCTCGAACCGAGCTGACATTTTTAGGACGGCATTGCGATAAGCTGCAATTTTCGGGTCCTTGGCATCAAAATCTCCATTTATTTGGGATATCGCGAGGTTCGAATCCCCACGCACCTCTAGGTGTTGAATGCCCATGGAGACTGCCATCCGGAGACCATGTAGAAGGGCCTCGTATTTGGCTGCATTGTTAGAGTCTATATATATTATTTGGAGTACATATTGAACTGTATCTCCTGTTGGGGACGTCAGAACAACGCCAGCCCCCAGACCCGCTAGCATTTTGGAGCCGTTGAAGTGCATGATCTAGTTGGAATACGTGTCGTACACTTTAGGGAGTTCGGCTTCAGTCCATCCAGCGACAAAGTGGGCCAAAACTTGCGATTTGATAGCTCATCGTGGCTTATAGATTATGTCGAACGGGAGGAGCTCAATGGCCCATTTGGCAATCTGGCCCGTCGCGTCGCGGTTGTTTATAATATCATTAAGAGGTACTTTGGAGGCTATTGTTATGGAACACTCTTGAAAGCAGTGTCGTAGCTTCCGGGACACCATGAACACTGTGTACGCTATCTTTTGGTAATGCGGGTACCATGACTTGCATGGAGTGAGGACAGTGGACACGTAGTAGACTGGTTTTTGAAGGGGGAATTTGTGTCCATCCGTTTCTCATTCGACGATGAGCACTGCGCTTACAACTTGATGAGTTGCCGCAATGTATAATAGCATTGGTTCGCCGATGTTAGGCGCGGCCAGGACCGGGTTTGTTGCCAATATGGCCTTTATTTCTTCGAGTCCGGCCGTGGCAGTATCCGTCCACTCGAAGTGTTCGGTGCGTCGGAGGAGGCGATAAAGGGGTAATGCCTTTTCTCCCAAGCGGGAGATGAAGCGGCTTAGAGCCGCCACACATCCAGTCAATTTTTGTATTTGTTTGAGGTCTTTTGGAATATCCAATTGTGACAGAGCTTGGATCTTGGCTGGGTTTGCTTCAATTCCTCTACCGGATACAATGAAGCCCAAGTGCTTTCTGGCTGGTACGCCGAAAATGCATTTTTCCGGGTTAAGCTTGATGTCATATGTTCGGAGGTTATCGAACATGAGCCTCAAGTCGTCTACTAGAGTTTCGACATGTTTGGTTTTGACGACCACGTCATCCACGTATGCTTCAACTGTTTTGCCGATCTGGTTGGCCAGACATGTCTGAATCATGCGCTGATATGTTGCGCCGGCGTTTTTGAGCCCGAAGGGCATTGTGTTGAAGCAGAATGGGCCGTATGGGGTGATAAATGCCATTGCGGCTTGGTCTGGCTCTGCCATCTTAATTTGGTGGTAGCCAGAGTATGCGTCGAGGAAACACAATGAATCGTGTCCTGCGGTAGCGTCGATGATTTGATCAATGCGGGGGAGGAGGAAGGGATCCTTTGGGCAAGCCTTGTTGAGGTCCTTGAAATCGACGCATAGGCGCCAAGATTTGTCCTTCTTTGGTACCATCACCAGGGTTGCTAGCCAGTCCGGATGTTTTATATCTCTGATGAATCTGGCTTCCAGTAGTTTGGCTAGCTCCTCTCCCATGGTTTGTCTCTTAGGTTCAGAGAAACGCCGAAGAGCCTGGTTAACAAGCTTGAATCCTTTCAGGATGTTTAGGCTGTGCTCGGCCAGCCTGCGTGGGATTCCTGGCATGTCTGAAGGGTGCCAGGCAAAGATGTCCCAATTTTCGCGTAGGAATTCTCGTAGTGCGGCGTCTACATCAGGGTTTAATTGTGCCCTGATGGAGGCCGTTTTTGTAGGGTCCGTTGGATGGACTTGGAATTTGACTATTTCGTCTGCCGGTTTAAGGGAGGTGGACTTGGATCTCTTATCGAGTATCACGTCGTCCCTGTCCACCGTGGAGCGCAGCGTAGTCAGTTCCTTGGCCGCTAGGGCTTCGGATAATGCCTCAAGGGCCAGTGTGGCTGTCTTGTTTTCGGCGTGGAGTGCTATGTCCGGGTCACTAGCAAGAGTGATGATTCCATTGGGTCCGGGCATTTTGAGCTTCATGTACCCGTAACGGGGTATAGCTTGAAAAATTGTGAATGCCTCTCACCCTAACAGAGCGTCGTATCCGCTGCTGAACGGGGCCACTTGAAATGTGACCTCCTCGGACCTGTAATTATCCGGTGTGCCGAACACCACATCCAGTGTGATTTTTCCTGTACAGCACGCTTCCCGACTGGGGATTATTCCTCTAAAGGTTGTGTTGCTTCGCTCAATGCGGCTCCAGTCTATTTCCATTTTTCGAAGGGTTTCCTCATAAATGAGGTTCAATCCGCTGTCACCGTCCATGAGTACCTTGGTAAGTCGAAAGCCTTCCACTATCGGACTGAGGACCAATGTGGCTGGTGCTCGGGCTGTTCGGAATTTAGGTTCGTCACTGGCATTAAAGGTAATAGCCATGTCACTCCATGGGTTTATTGTTCCTACCTGGTAGACTTCTGTAAGGCTGCGGAGTGTTCATTTCCGCATATTGTTTGATGCGAAAGTCTCGAAGACTGTTGATACTGTACTGGTATTCCTGGGCTGGTGCTCTGCGGATTTTGGAGTTAGAAGCTCCTTGCCACTTCTGGCCACCTGCCGGAGTATCCAACATGCTCTAAGGCTATGAGTTGGTGTGACGCCCTCTGTACTATGAATTTTACAGGGTCCATTGAGTCATCCCTCCAGTACGGTTCCATACCCTATAGAGGGTTTTTGTTTTTTGGTGTTTGACCCATGTGCATGGCGATAATGCGCCCTTTTATTTCGGACTGGGGTTGTATTCAGGGCCGGATCATCCCAAAATTTTATTTTGCTTTTCCGGACGCTTTCCATCGCACATTATTTTTGTACCATGGATGCCAAGTCAGCGAAGCGTGTAATATCATGGCGACTTATGGCGTTGAGGATCCCGATGTCCGTGCAATTATTGCAGAAGGATGAAATTGCGTCCTCCTCGCGGCAGTCTTCTATCATGTTCATAACCAGGAGGAATCTGGCCCAGTAATGATGTACTGTTTCCGTGGGCTCTTGCCAGATTTGGGATAGATCCCTTATGTTAGGGTGGGCGGGTGGAGTTAAATCTGGAACCTCACCCGATCTGAGGCTTAGGGGCCAAGGAGTTTCTGAATTCGGAAGCTTGGGTTCTTGGATGTTGTCCAATGAATCTGGCCCACTGCCTGACTTTAGGTTCAGGGCTTGAGTGACGTCCTCCCCTCCGTGGGTATCCGGCTTGGAGGGATCGGGAATTTGGACATGTTTGGTCCTTCACATGGGTATAGATTCGCCGAATTGTTCCTCCACCCCTGCGAGGTGGTGGGTGACCTGGGGAGAGTTGATTTCTCTGGGATCAGGTTTAAGCCCAATCTGATCGTAGTCTGTAGCGACTCCCAGAGCGGCGATGTGATCCAAGAGCTCGTTTAAGGAAGAGAGATCCATCGGATCCAACTGCTTAGCGAGTTCCGAGTCGACGTGGAGATTGCTTTCGATGACCCGAGAAGTCATCATCGGTGCGGCGGCCGAACAGACGGTCATAAGAAAACCGCCTAGCTGGAGAGTTTGGCCGATAGCCAAAGCTCCTTTAGCAACAGCGCCGTTTTTAAAGACAGGATGCGACATCCTTCCTGACGGCAATGGCACAGCGGAACTCTCAATGAAAGCACCAATGTCAGTGTCAAAACCGGTGGATCTCGGGTAGGCGGTCCCGAACTGTGCGTCTAGGCGGATGGTAATAGGAGACAAGGGACACGATGTTTTTACCCAGGTTCGGGCCCTCTCGATGGAGGTAAAACCCTACTCCTGCTTGATTAATATTGATGATATGGGTAGTACAAGAGTATCTACCACGAGATCAGAGAGGCTAAACCCTAGAAGCTAGCCTATGGTATGATTGTTGTTCGTCCTACGGACTAAAACCCTCCGGTTTATATAGACACCGGAGAGGGTTAGGGTTACACAGAGTCGGTTACAATGGGAGGAGATCTACATATCCGTATCGCCAAGATTGCCTTCCACGCCAAGGGAAGTCCCATCCGCACACGGGACGAAGTCTTCAATCTTGTATCTTCATAGTCCGGGAGTCCGGCCAAAGGTCATAGTCCGGCCATCCGGACACCCCCTAATCCAGGACTCCCTCAGGGAGCTTTCGCGTGTAAATAGTTTTTCTCATTTTTGTTTTTCTCTTTAAATTGCTTTGCTAAAAAAAACTAAAAACTCCAAAAATATTTCAGTGTGTTTCTCTGAAATTCTTTTCCTTTTATCGAGTCATACCAAGGAGAAGACCACAATGAAAATGTTGAGTGACCCTCATATGCGTTATTGTTGATCTAATAAACAGCTCAAATTGCCTTGTAGGATGTCCTTTTGTAGCAACCCAAGTGGTTTTAGGGTACTGCTCAGGTTCCTAGTAGGATACATCAGCATTGAGCTTCCTTTCAAATGCAATACCCTCTTTCCTAGGGTTTCTGATCAGGATATGCTTCTTGAGCACATCACATAGGGTTTGATGCCCTTTGAGGCTTTTGTACATGCGTGTAACATATAATTCCTTCAACCCAACATTTTCGTTCGTAACACTTGTGGTTTCCTCAAATGAGGGGATTGAGACCACAAAAATAATTGAAGATATTGTAGTTTCAAAAGCATTTGAACATTCACCTAAAGAATTTGCATTATCAGGTTCAAGGCATTTCAAGCAAGCTGGAACAAATTCTTCCTGAGCGGTACTGATCTGTTGAGCGAGTAATGAATCATTTTTCTTTTGAAGATCATCATGAGACACTCTCAGTTTTCCGAGATCTTACTTCCTTTGAATAAATTCGTAGGAAAGCTTCTCATGATCTACTGAGAGGGCCACATGACGACTTTGAAGTTTGTCATACTTTGACTAAAGAATTTTGAGATCGTCAGTCAAAGCTTGACTATGATCCATTTCAATGTCAACAGGTCATTGCTTTTGTCTAACAACTTTTGAATCCTTTCCATAGCAGTTTGCTGCTTAGTAGCAATGTTGGCAAGTTTGAAATAACCACTACTGCAGGTTGCTGCTAACGCGACACTACGATCAGAGACCCTTCGATGAAACTGTGTGCGATGCCATAATCGCAAACGGTGGTGTAAAAAACCCGTCAAAAAGGGTGCAAAACGTTTGTGATGGAGGATGCATCAAACACGGTTCAAATTTTAGTTGCGTGTGCAATGCAGGGCATACGGCTCAACTCAATTAGCTATTTGTAATGAGGAGGAACAAAAGAAACGGACAGCTAGATGAAGGTGTGTGCGATGTACATCATAAGGTTCACTCGGTGTACCGTTTGTGATTAGACAACACACATAAAATGGTCAGCCAGATCAAAGGTGTGTGCGATATACGGTATGCGGTTCACTCAGATGAACGGTCTACGTTGAGACATGAGAACACAAATGGTTCAAATGAACAAGATGTGTGTGATACGAGGCAAACAGGTTTGTAATTGGAAACGTGTGCAAAGACCGATAACAACACAAACGATTGCTGCTAACAAGCCGTGTGTGTTGTGAGCAAACGATTGCTGGTATACAATTGTGAGTGATTGATGAAAACGTCACCGATGGATTCCATTGTTTACTCCGTGTGCGAAGTGATTTTCTTTGTCCGCACAACATCTACGCTCTGTCTACCGAGCATCAATATATATACTTAAAAACACAACATTGCATAACCAAATTAAGCATACAATTACACAAGTGACTACACGCATAACATTTCCACACACCAAAGTAAGCAATTACATGCATACTAAAGTAGGAGAAACGAGGATCTAATCATCTACTTATTGTTGCGATGACGCTTGCCATTGCTCTGCTTCCGGCGGGATCCCTGGCCATTTTGGGGAAGGAGGCACTTCCTCATGTCAACGATCCGCCTGTACATGTCGTAGCTTGTGTACGCCTCCTTGGCCGCGTACACGACGTGAGCTTTGTCGAGTTTCTCCATCCAGGCCGAGTGCCAGGCACGCTTGTCCTTGTTGCATGAATCTTTCATGTCTCTATAGTAGGGGTCTATGATGGCCTCGGCGAGGTGAACTAGTGAGTCCTTCTCATGCTCCTTGCTGCCCCAGATCTTCTATTGGCCCAGGATGTCGAGATTCTACCAGGCGATGCCCGAATTCTAGAGCGCCTTTACATCGTTGGTGATGTCCACCGTAGCGAACATGTAGTGGGGGCTGTTGACAAACCTGGCGAAACGCTCGCAAGGCCTTGTGGCCAGGCAGTAGTGGTAGACGAGGATGTGGTGGCGCACACACATCTGGGCGACGGCGACCTTGGGACGAGACCCGACACGAGCGCGGGTGTACTTAAGGTCGAACCTGACCACCTTGTACTTCTCCGTGGTAAGCAACAACTCCATGATGTGGATGGAGTGCTCCACCCAGACCGGGTCGTTGGTGTACACCAGCGAGAGGTCCATGAACCTTCTGTGGGTGTCCACCACGGCACGCATGGTGAGTTGTTGCTCGTCGTCGGCAGCCGCTCGAAGCGCCATTGGAGCCGCATAGGATATTGAGGGAGTCCTGGACTAGGGGGTGTCTGGATAGCCGAACTATCATCATCAGCCGGACTCCAAGACTATGAAGATACAAGATTGAAGACTTCGTCCCGTGTCCGGATGGGACTTTCCTTGGCGTGGAAGGCAAGCTTGGCAATACGGATATGTAGATCTCCTACCATTGTAACCGACTCTGTGTAACCCTAGCCCTCTCCGATGTCTATATAAACCGGATGGCTTTAGTCCATAGGACGAACAACAATCATACCATAGGCTAGCTTCTAGGGTTTAGCCTCCTTGATCTCGTGGTAGATCTACTCTTGTAATACCCACATCATCAATATCAATCAAGCAGGATGTAGGGTTTTACCTTCAACAAGAGGGCCCGAACCTGGGTAAAACATTGTGTCCCTTGTCTCCTGTTACCATCCGAGATCCGCCGGTTTTGACACCGACATTGGTGCTTTCATTGAGAGTTCCTGTGTGTCGTCACCGATAGGCTCGATGGCTTCTTCGATCGTCAACAACGACGCAGTCCAGGGTGAGACCTTTCTCCCCGGACAGATCTTCATATTAGGCGGCTTTGCACTGCGGGCCAATTCTCTTGGCCATCTGGAGCAGATCGAAAGCTACGCCCCTGGCCGTCAGGTCAGATTTGGAAGTTTGAACTTCACGGCTGACATCCGCGGGGACTTGATCTTTGATGGATTCAAGCCACAGCCGAGCGCGCCGCACTATCATGACGGGCATGATTTAGCTCTGCAGCCGGACAGTACCCTGGAGGCTGCACACGAGTCCGCTCCGATCTTCAATTCGGAGCCGGCTGCGTAGATCGAGGACGGGTGGCTAGACACCGCCTCGGGGGCTGCAACCTCTACGGTGATAGAGCCGAACACTGACCTTGTCCCTCATGAAGCTCGTGACTCCGAGGTGCCGGACTCCTCGCCGGACTCCGAACCTCCCGCGCCCCCTCCAATGGAATCCGATTGGGCGCCGATCATGGAGTTCACCGCTGCGGACATCTTTCAACACTCACCTTTCGGCGACATCTTGAGTTCGCTAAAGTATCTCTCGTTATCAGGAGAGCCCTAGCCGGACTGTGGTTAGGACGGTTGGGATGCGAACGACGAAGAAATTCAAAGCCCACCCACCACCCACTTAGTAGCCACTGTCGACGATCTAACCGACATGCTAGACTTCATCTCCGAAGACATCGATGCTTAAGCCCCCAATACCTCCCACTCAAGCTTAAAGGACCAGCTCGGCATTGGCTTAATAGCTTACCAGCAGAATCAATTGGGAGTTGGGAGGACCTGGAAGCCGCATTCCTTGATAACTTCCAGGGCACGTATGTGCGACCACCAGACGCTGACGACCTAAGCCATATAATTCAGCAGCCAGACGAATCAGCTAGACAATTCTGGACACGGTTCTTAACTAAGAAAAATCAAATCATCGACTGTTTGGATGCAGAGGCCCTCGCGGCCTTCAAACATAACATGCATGACGAGTGGCTTGCCCGGCCCCTGGGGCAGGAAAAGCCGAAATCCATGGCAGCCCTCACATCACTCATGACCCGCTTCTGCGCGGGAGAAGACAGCTGGCTAGCCCGCAGCAACAACCTCAGCAAAAATTCTGGCAGTCCGGATATCAAGGACCACAATGGCAGGTCGCGTCACAACAAGAACAAACGCCGCATTAACAGCGGCAATAACGAGGATACGGCAGTCAATGCCGGATTCAGAGGCTCTAAATCCGGTCAGCGGAAAAAGCCATTCAAAAGAACTACTCTGGGTCCGTCCAATTTGGACCGAATACTCGATCGCTCGTGCCAGATACACGGCACCCCCGACAAGCCAGCTAACCACACCAACAGGGACTGTTGGGTATTCAAGCAGGCAGGCAAGTTAATTGCCGAAAACAATGACAAGGGGCTGCATAGCGATGACGAGGAAGAGACCCGACCACCGAACAATAGAGGACAGAAGGGTTTCCCCCCACAAGTGCGGACGGTGAACATGATATACGCAACCCACATACCCAAGAGGGAGCGGAAGCGTGCACTTAGGGATGTATACGCGATGGAGCCAGTCGCCCCGAAGTTCAACCCATGGTCCTCTTGCCCGATCACTTTTGATTGAAGGGACCACCCCACCAGCATCCGCCACGGCAGATTCGCCGCATTGGTGCTAGACCCAATCGTCGATGGATTTCACCTCACCAGAGTCTTGATGGACGGCGGCAACAGCCTGAACCTGCTTTATCAGGATACAGTGCGCAAAATGGGCATAGACCCCTCAAGGATTAAACCCACAAAGACGACCTTTAAAGGCGTCATACCAGGTGTAGAGGCCAATTGTACAGGCTCAGTTACACTGGAAGTGGTCTTCGGATCCCCGGATAACTTCCGAAGCGAGGAGTTAATCTTCGACATAGTTTCGTTCCGCAGCGGCTATCATGCTCTGCTCAGACGTACCGCGTTTGCAAAGTTTAACGCGGAGCTGCACTACCATACCTCAAGCTCAAGATGCCAGGCCCTCGAGGAGTCATCACGGTCAACGGAAACACGGAACGCTCTGTCCAAACGGAGGAACATATAGCGTCTCTCGCAACAGAAGTACAGTGCAGCCTCTTAAGGCAATTCTTGAGTCCGGCCGTTAAGCGACCGGACACGGCTAAACGCGCCCGGAGTAACCTACAACAAGACCACCAGGCACGTTCCGAGCATGCATAGCAGTGCGGCCCCAACCCCAGCCCCTGCAAAATTTCAAGATAGGTCCTTCGCATACATCATTACGCTCTGGAGATACCATGGGCATGGGGGGAGGGGCACGGCCACGATAGGCCCAGAATGCGGCTTAACCACACCAGGGGCTCTCAAGTGTGTCATTCTTTTATTTTCTTTTTTCTTCTTCTTATTTTTACCCACAGGACTCTGTTCATCAGAGGCCCTCTCCGGCAGCAGACCTGCCGAACTCATGATGCAACAGCCAGGGAAGGAGAAAGGCTACGATGAATATCCAGGTGGTCTCCATTACGAGCATTAAATCTGTTTTATACACCATTCCGCAGCCTACCCCTGGAGGGGGACATGTTTAATAGTCCCATCCCTTGCTTATCGCACCATTTGTATCGTTCTGCATTCACAGCAGTATCTCTTGAATAAACAATGCAGCACCTTTTTGCTTACAATTGCATTTCTTTCTTATACATATGTTCATTTATAACATGTTGCATCCGTACACTTTGGTACGGCTAAATACACCAGGGGATTATGTTTCCCGCATCATGGTGTGATAAGTCCGAACACTTTCACCAGTGCGGCACCCCGAACTTATAGCATTATATGCATCGGGTCCGAATCATGTCTTGGGTCAATAGTTGGGTTTGCCCGGCTCCCATGTTTTGGTACCTTATGTTCCGTTGTATCGGCTAAGGTAGCACTGGGAGAACCACTGCGATTGTGCCCCAGTTGAGTTGGGCGAGCGCTTTAGTGGAGAAAGCTAAAACTGACCGTCATGATGAGGCGAGAGCCGGTCGCTGTTTGAGAGGTTTTTTGCGAGTCCCTAAAGACTTATGTCGCTTAGAGCGAGGAGCCGGCTTTGTCCGGCCCAGGCGTGGATAGCGCCCCAAATTCGGCCTTCTGAACACTAGGGGCTTCGCCGAAATTTAAAATTATAGAATTCTGTGGCTAAGTGAGAGTGTTCAAGCATTATAAGTCCGGTTGCCTTGTTTGTTGTGTTGAGCGCCTCCCTAGATGGACCCAAAAATGGGAACAAGAGTGCTCAAATTTATCCCGAACACCCCAGCACTCGTGGCATGGGGGCTGAAGCCGGCGACTTGCCATCTCTCAGATTTAATAAACAGCCACAAAGAAGGTAATATTTTAAATTAACAAGCGTTGCTTAGCGCATATGAACAAAGTTTTCAGTGCATAGGATAACAAAATGCGAGTTAATTCAAATATTACATCTTTGGAGCACTCACCCGCAATAATGCGGGCACCCTTCAGGACACTCTTATAATACATCTCGGGCGTGCGATACTCCTTGCCCAGCGGTGGAGCGTCCGTCACAAGCTTCTAAGCATCCATCTTGCCCCAGTGCACCTTAGCGCGGGCAAGAGCCCGACGGGCACCTTCAATGCATGCGGAGTGCTTGATGACTTCAACCCATGGACACGCATCCACCAGCCACCGCACTAGGCCGAAGTAGCTCCCAGGCATGGCCTCCTTAGGCCACAGCCGAACTATGAGGCCCTTCATGGCCTGTTCAGCCACCTTGTGGAGCTCGACCAGCTGCTTCAGCTGGTCGCTAAGGGGCATCGGATGTCCGGCCTCAGCATACTGAGACTAGAAGACCTTCTCCATCGAGCTCCCCTCCTCGGCCCTATAGAAAGCGGTAGCATCGGACACGCTGCGGGGCAGATCTGTGAACGCTCCTGGAGAGCTCCGAATTCGGGTAAGTGACAGGTAATTCACACTCACATGCTTACTCTCCATGAAAAATGCCTTACCTGCCGCTATTTTCTTCAACGGCTCAATTTCCTGGAGGGCCTTGTAAGCTTCGGCCTTAGCGGCTTTGGCACTCTTAAGAGCCGATGCAAGCTCGGACTCTCGAGTCTTCGAGTCGCGCTCCAAACTCTCATGTTTTTCCACGAGGGCCTGGAGCTCTTGCTGTACCTCCGCCAGCCGCGCCTCCTCCTTCTATTGCTCGGTCCGCTCCGCGGCCGCATTACGTTCGGCCACGGACACCGCCTCCTTCAGGGTCGCCACCTCGTTCGTGGCCCCTGCAATACCCATGTTATCCTTGTCATTTTTCTTGCAACCAAATCCTTTTCTATAAGGTACAATTTTAATAAGGTGTTACTCACCTTCCTTGTCCTTGAGCTGCTTCTTGGCACGGCCAAGTTCGTTCTCGGACCGCTCGAGGCTTTGCTTCAAAGTTTTGACCTCCACAGTCAGTGCGGCAGAGGTCAGCAGCACAGCCTGCAATCCCATATTGACATAATTTTTATGACTCCTGCATATATCTTTTTAGATCCTCAGTCCAGTTTTTCTTTCTGAACACCGAACCGAGCATCAGGGGCTAATGTCTATGCGGTACTATTTTACACATATCACAATTCTTACCTCAAAGCCTGTTAGAAAGCTGCTGCAGGCTTCGGTTAGCCCGCTCTTGGTGAGCTGAACCTTCTGAATCACTGCACCCATGACGGTGCGGTGTTCCTCTTCAATGGAAGCGCCGTTGAGCGCCTCCAGCAAGCTATCCAGCGCCTCCGGTTGCACGGAGGCCGCCGGCGTCACGGTCTTGCCCTTCTTACGAAGGGGCCGCCCGCCGGACTTCGGAGCCACTACAGGTTCCTGTGCGGAGTCCTGTGCAAAGTCCGGGAGGTTGCCCTGCGGCACCTCCGGGGCCTCCTCCTCCTAGCGGGTCCCTTCCCGGGATCCCACCTCGGCATCATCCGCATCACGAGGGGAGGAGGCGGTCAGAAGGGAATCCATATCCGACGCACCCAAGGACCCGCTTGACGAAGCGGGAAGATCCTCCTTGGGCGGACTGCAGGGTTGTATGCGGCATTAGAAAGACTCCATGTGGCGAAAATAAAAATCATGAAGTTATTCGGAAGTCTGGATACTTACGATCTTGCCAGGGGCTTGGCCCTTGGAGGCCAATCCTCGTCGTCGTCGCTGGCGTGGGCAGAGTAGTCCAGGGGAAGAATCCTCCTCTTCTTGGACCCTTCGGCCTCCCTCGTTGGGGAGGCCTTCCTTTTCTTCCCTCCCCCTGCTGGGGGAGAGGCCTCTTTCTTCTCTTCCTCGCCTTCATGGGAGGAGTCCGCCTCGGTGTCATCATCCGATGACACCTGAAAACGGGAACTCTTTCGAGTGCTCGTGGCCTTCTTCTTGGCCTTCTTCTCCGGCACCACATGGGGTGCCGGAGCTAGCAGCCCTGTTAAGCGGGCATCCGCTGGGTCTTCTAGCAAAGGGGCCAGACAGATAATCTGCTCGGCCTTCTTCATCCAGTCCTGTCAAAGGAGAGGGAGTTTAGATCCCGCATAGATTCAAACTATGGAAAACAAGTGCCCCGTAAAGGGGAAAATCGCTTACCTCGCTAGCCGGACGCTGCGAGCTGAATCCGCGATCTTCGGTGGCGGATGCGGGAGCCTCGGCGCCCTTAAACAACACCCTCCAGGCCTCTTCATACGTAGTGTCAAAGAGCCCGCTCAAAGTCTGGTGCTGCGCCGGATCGAACTCCCACATATTGAAGTCCCGTTGTTGGCACGGGAGAATCCGGCGGATGAGCATGACCTGGACTATGTTGACAAGCTTGAGCTTCCTTTTCACTAGCTTTTGGATGCAGGCTTAAAGTCCGGTCAGCTCCTCCGAATCGCCCCATATCCAGCCACTCTCCTTCCAGGAAGTGAGCCGTATGGGGATGCCAGATCTGAATTCGGGGGCTGCTGCCCATTCAGGGTCATGCGGCTCGGTGATGTAGAACCACCCCGATTGCCACCCCTTAATAGTTTCCATGAAGGTGCCCTCAAGCCAAGTAACGTTGGGCTGCCCTTCACAACCTTCGGCTTGACACTGAAGGTCTTGAGCCACAAGCCGAAGTGGGGCTTAATGCAGAGGAAGGCCTCACACACGACAATAAACGCCGAGATATTGAGGATGAAATTCGGGGCCAGATCATGGAAATCCAGGCCGTAGTAGAACATGAGCCCCCGGACAAAGGGATGGAGTGGGGAGCCCAGTCCACGGAGGAAATGGGAAAGAAATACTACCCTCTCATGGGGCCTGGGGGTGGGGATGAGCTCCCCCTCGTCGGGGAGCCGGTGCGCAATGTCGGTTGACAGGTATCCGGCGCTGCGCAGCTTCTGGATGTGCCCCTCCGTAATGGAGGAGGCCATCCACTTGCCTCCCACTCTGAACATAGTTGGAGAAGGTTGAGGTGAGATGTGCGGACTTGGGCGCTGGAGCTCGAGTTTGCAGAGATGGATAGGCAAAGGAGGAAGAAGGCGTAGGTAAAAGGGTAGATCTTTATCCCCTTATATGGGCGGACGAAACCATGCGTCCCCACCGGCCTGATAAAACTCGCTTATCTCCCAAGCGCTGCAATCAATGGCGCGGTTGGGTTACCCACGTCCGTATTGATGAGAATCCCGGGATAAGGGGAACACGATCTCTGCTTCGACAAGACGTGCCAAGGAAACCGCTTCGCTAGACGCACGGAGGTGGTATAATAAAAACGATTCGAGTAAAGGCTTGGTTGTGGTGTGACGTCACACCACAAAATACGTCAGCAGATTGAACTTGTGTAAATATTATTCTCTCTATGGTGGTATGTGGAATTTATTTTGCAGAGCCGGACACTATCCTGGTGTTCACAATCTTCTATAAATTATTCGGAGGAGGAACCCGCCTTGCAACGTCGAAGACAATATGCACGTCGGACTCGTCGTCATTGAAGCCTGGTTCAGGGGCTACTAAGGGAGTCCTGGACTAGGGGGTGTCCGGATAGCCGAATTATCACCATCGGCCGGACTCCAAGACTATGAAGATACAAGATTGAAGACTTCGTCCCGTGTCCGGATGGGACTTTCCTTGGCGTGTAAGGAAAGCTTGGCAATACGGATATGTAGATCTCCTACCATTGTAACCGACTCTGTGTAACCCTATCCCTCTCCGATGTCTATATAAACCGGATGGCTTTAGTCCATAGGACGAACAACAATCATACCATAGGCTAGCTTCTAGGGTTTAGCCTCCTTGATCTCGTGGTAGATCTACTCTTGTAATACCCACATCATCAATATCAATCAAGCAGGACGTAGGGTTTTACCTCCATCAAGAGGGCCCGAACATGGGTAAAACATTGTGTCCCTTGTCTCCTGTTACCATCCTCCTAGACGCACAGTTCGGGACCCCCTACCCGAGATCCGCCGATTTTGACACCGACAGATACCCTCTAAGAATTTCTCGTGGTGGGTGTGCTTCTTGCAATGGTGGGCCGCACTCGAAAGGTTGAAGAGACACAAGGGTTAAATGGCCGCTGTAATAAATGGGGGCCGGCCGGCCTGTAATCGTCACGTCTTGTCACGGTGTTCATAGTGGAGGATTCTAGTGCGTGGTTGACAACACCACACCGCACGCGTGGGCTCAAAGAGGCACCAAATGTATCGTCGACGCGCTACCACGCTGTTTACCGCGCAAGCTTCCCGCCTGGCTAGTTTGGCCACACGTAGGCTAGAAGAGGGACAAATCGTGGGTGTTTATTGGCAAAAAGCTTTGTAAAAACGAAGCGTGTGGAATGACTTCGATCATAAGTTTACCCATGGGTGATGAGGTCGAAGTTACACAGAAGGGTGATGATGGACACTCGAGTGTGATAATTAATTATGCGCTCTACAGTGCACATGGTGGAAGAAACCAACTGTGTGCAATAATGTCGATGATCACAGTCGAGTTAGCTATACACATCGTGTGCTTTGAGACCGACAAGGTAAACTGATTCGAGAATGGTTAATAAAATCTAAGACCATTGCATATTAAGGTCAAAATAGTGCTAGCAATATACGAGTCTCATACGATGTCATTTCAATGATTGTACCACAAAAGCTCAAAATGTTACAAGGTTCAAATTCCAGAGTTATATGGCTCAAATTCAAAGATTACAAGGTTCAAACTGATATTAGAAATGAAATTTAGGTCATCAGCTGCAAACGCTCTCGCTAATCCGCTAAACATGGATACCGGAGAGGTTTAAAATAATATCACCGCTTCTAAGTCTGGTTTCGAAACCTCACAATTTTTGCAAAGGGGTCAGCCACTGAGAAGTCATGTATGGGGTTGACACGATGACTTCCGATTACTCTGTCATCTGAAGTTCCAAAATGAAATTCAGCAGCCTACTCCATTCTGTCGCAGGCGCCGGCGCTGATCAACAAACCATTCATTTTTGCGAAATAAATGTTGGGCAAACCTCATTTCCTTCAGCACCCTTGCTTTGATAACAAAGAACCTGGCGAATATAATCTCCAGTAAGGTCCCTCGGTAGGAGTTCAAAGTAATTTCTGAGAGATGCAGATCTAGGCATTCGACGTGATTATTATATTGTATCACATTATCCACCGCTGGGCCTAATCTTATCTGCAAAAGAAGAAAACGTGTTAGTGCCTACATGTAGTTTTGAACATTACTACATGCCTATTTGGTTTGCAAGATTTTTAAAATGCACTAACATGACATCTTCGATCTGACATGATTAACATGGGCATTTGATTACATTCTAGAAAAATGTAGCCTTCTTCACAAGAGGTTGGGGTGGATGAAAAGTACCCTAAGAAAACTAGTACAGATAAATCCAAAGGAGAAATGTTTATTGATTGTAAACATATGGATCAAGCAACCAATATGGGGGGGCATGTATGTACTGAAATCCTCCAAAAGAACCTTCAGAAATCGTAGTACATTGTCATTGTAAACTTGGAAAAAGGTGTCACAAATTGAACTCCCTTATGGTTAACATTTAACAGGAAAGGAACATCACCTAGATATATAGCTTCTCTTGGCACAGAAAGAATCTCAGGAAACTGACAACTTGCTCCAGATTGGGGCCGATAGATTCTAGTGCCAGGACCTTCACTGTGCGCAGTTTCTGGGTTAAGCTTCCCGGAATCATTTTCTGAATTACTGACGAATAAACATCTTCAAAATTAGAAATAATGTTAATTTGTAGAAGAAGAAGTAGAAGGAGGCTGTTGTACCTGAATGGGTGTGGATCCAATAACAAGTTTGGAGTATTTGTGAGACGAGTAGACCACCACTGTCAATTTCGGCGCAGAAATGACATTGATTCTTGTTGGACCTTCTTGATCAACTACAAGTAATCTCTCAAGTGTAGGTGTGTCCTCAGTGACCATACCATGGTACACATCTTGTGATGTCTTCCTGCCGCACCAGCAACACACATAAATAGTACGGAAAGTCAGGGAGGTGATGTGGAAGGTACTCAACCCATTGATTGCCTGAAGACGAAGGTACTCAAGTGCAGTCTTGCCACGGAGCAGGCGCTCCATGTCACCGTTTGAGAGGTAGACGGTGATGAGCTCAGGTGCTTCAGTCATGGTAGAATAAGAGTGGGCACGTCATTAAGGGGGGACGGCAGTTCCTGAACTTGGCATGCGCAGTGTGGGCGCGAGGCAGAGTGCAGACGTTGGCAACGACCGCATATGCCCATCATCAAAAGTGAGCTCCTCGAGCTGATCTAGGGTGGGGGATCGGAACCAATCGTCAAGCTTGGCTCGGTCCTTGCTGTTGGAATAGAACTTGCCCATTCTAAGGCCTTCGGTTGGGCCAAGGTGACTGCCAAGGATCTTGGAAAACGCATCCAAGCTTCTGCGATAGCCATGGCAGAGCTCATGGGTGTCGATGAGGTCGAGAGGGTTGGAGTTCCATAGGGGGCGCCACCACCGGGAAATGACAGTTGTTCGTGCCCCATATTTGATTGGGAGGAGGGAGATGATGACTCTCAACATATCATCGGGGAGGCTGTCGATGAAGTCTAGGCCTGTTGGAGTCGCTTGCGGTTCTAGCTTGCGCCGCCTCCACTTGTTGGCAGCCTCGTTCTCCACCTTTGGAGTCTCCTTGTCAGCGGTGCTTTCTGATAGAAATGGGAGTACAGGGAATATTTAGTTAAAATAGGGCAATAGAAAACTATATTGGTAACTAGAAGTTATTAGGTAGGAATATAGTAAGAAAAGGGAATAACAATTGGTTGCTTAAATACTACACAAATCATTTGACATTGCTGGGTAAGTCAACATGCAGATAGTTGAAAAGAAAACTTATTTCGAACAAAGTCTGGACGGATGATTTTGTCGGGGAAGTTAGCATATATCTCATGACCAGGCCCTTTTATGTGTAGTGCAATTTTAGTGCCAACTTTCAGTACATAAAACTTTGCAATTTCTTTCCAAAAGCGAGTGCCAAAATAGGAGTCACTGTCGGTGTCAACACCGGCGGATCTCGGGTTGGGGGTCCCAAAATGTGCGTCTAAGGCTAATGGTAACAGGAGGCGGGGGACACAATGTTTACCCAGGTTCAGGCCCTCTCTATGGAGGTAATACCCTACTTCCTGCTTGATTGATCTTGATGATATGAGTATTACAAGAGTTGATCTACCACGAGATCATAGAGGCTAAACCCTAGAAGCTAGCCTATGATTATGATTGTTGTTGTCCTACGGCCTAAACCCTCCAGTTTATATAGACATCGGGATGGGGCTAGGGTTACATAGAGTCGGTTACAGAGAAGGAAATCTACATATCCGAATTGCCAAGCTTGCCTTCCATGCAAAGGAGAGTCCCACCCGGACACGTGACGAAGTCTTCAATCTTGTATCTTCATAGTCCAACAGTCCGGCACAAGTACATAGTCCGGCTGTCCGAGGACCCCCTAATCCAGGACTCCCTCAGTAGCCCCTGAACCAGGCTTCAATGACGATGAGTCCGGTGCGCAGATTGTCTTCGACATTGCAAGGCGGGTTCCTTCCCCGAATACTCCATAGAAGATCTTGAACATGAAGATCATGTCCGGCTCTGCAAAAAAAATTCCACATACCACTGTAGAGAGTACAATATTCCACAAATCTAATATGCCAACAACTTTTCACAGCGTGACATCACGCCATGGCCCGATTATTATTCGAACCATTTTTCTCAACCAGCTACTGCACATATCGTGAGGCGGTTTTATTGGCACGTCTTGTCGAGGCAGAGATCGTGTCCCCTTATCATGGGATTCTCATCAATACGGACGTGGGTAACCCAATCGTGCCATCAACACGGCATTTGGGGAATAAGTGAGTTTACTGGGCAAGTGAGGAGACGCATGGTTTCTACCGCCTTTATAAAGAGATATGGATCCCCCTTTTTCACCCACGCCTTCTTCTTCCTCTGCTCATCCATTCTTCCTCGCTCGAGCTCTAGCGCCCAAGCTTTCTCCTTCTCCACAAAGTCATTCCAAGTATGTCCGGAGCGGGAGGCAAGTGGATGGCCTCCTCTGTTAAGGAGGAGGACATCATGAAGCTTCGGGAGGCCGGATACCTAGCCGCAGACATCGCGCACCGGCTTCCTACTGAAGGGCAGATCATCCCTACCCCGAAGCCCGAGGAGCGGGTAGTATTTCTCTCTCACTTTGTCTGCGGAATGGGATTCCCCCTCCACCCATTTGTCCGCGGGATCATGTTCTACTACGGGCTGGATTTCCATGATCTGGCTCCCAATTTCATCCTCAACATCTCGGTGTTTATCGTCGTGTGCGAGGCCTTCCTCCGCATTAGGCCCCACTTCGGCCCATGGCTGAAGTCCTTCAACGTGAAGCCGAAGATGGTGGTCGGCCAGCAAGCGGAGTGCGAAGACGCCATGGTGGGCAAGATGCCCAATGTCACCTGGCCCGAAGGCTCCTTTGTGGAGACCGTGAAGGGGTGGCAATCAGGGTGGTTCTACATCACCGAGCCACGCGACACCAACTAGGCGGCGGCCCCCAAGTTTCGATCCGGCATCCCCATGCGGCTCACCTCCTAGAAAGAGAAGGGCCTTGCCTGGGGCTCATTGGTGGAGCTGACCGGACTTCAGACATGCGTCAAAAATATGATAAGCAAGAAAATCAAGCTCGTCAACATGGTCCAGGTCATGCTCTTCCGCTAGATCCTTCCGTGTCAGAGACGGGCTTTCAATATGTGGGAGCTCTTCGACACGATGCACAAAGATTTCTGGAAGGTGCTGTTCAAGACCGCCGAGGTACCACCTCCCGTAACTGAGGATCGCGGACTCAGCGCAAAACGCCCCGCCAATCCGGTGAGTTTTTATATTTTGCAAGACGTGCCTTGTACTAGCACATCCGTGGGAGGAATCTAAACCCCCATGCCAATTTAACAGGATTGGGTAGCAATAGCGGAGCGGATTGACTGTCCGGCTTCACTACCCGAAGATCCAGCATCGGCTCTCTTAACAGAGATGTTGTTTCCAGCGCCCTATGAGGTGCCGGAGAAGAAAGGCAAGAAGAAGGCCGCGGGGACCAGGAAAGGTCTCTGGCGCAAGGTTGTATCGGACTCATCGTCCGAAGACACTAAGGCGCGCTCCTCCAACGAAAACGAGGAGGAGGAAGAGGAAATCCCTCCCCCCCCCCAAACGGGAGGGGGGAGAAAAGGAAGGCCTCCCCATCTGGGGAGGCCAAAGGGTCCAAGAAAGGAAAGACCCTCCCTCCGGACCACTCCACCACAGCCGCCTACAGCGGCGAGGAGTGGTTGCCCAGGGCCAAGCCCCTGGCGAAGTCGTAAGTATCCGGACATTATAATACTTATGGTATGTTTTGCTTTATTTCTTCTTATCATGCCAAACATGCTCGTTCAGTCCAGCCAAAGCCCACATCAATGTATCCTCTTCAGATGGGTCTCTGGGCCTATCGGCTATGAATAGTGATTCACTCCCGACTGCCTCCTCCCCCAAGCCCGCGGACGACACTGAGGTGTTGTCTCAGAGGATGCCGGACCAGGTGGAGACAGTTTTGGAGACGCCCGATGGTGAAATCACAGATGTCGGGCACATGGGAGGGAAGACCCCCATGGATTCTGATGACGGGGGCCGCAACAAGTTTGGCCCCTAGCCGGATACTGCTCCGGAACCCCCAGTGGTTCCGGATACGGGCAGGCAGCCTCTCCCTAAGGGGGGCGAGCCGCCCGTGCCGATGACCTCTGTCCATCCAGAGGCATCGGACAACTTGCTGTAAGCACTTGGAGTTGCTTCCATTGATGAAGAACACCGTGCTCTTATGAGTATGGTGATTGAGAAGGTCCGGTCTGCCAAAAGCGGATTGACCGAAGCCTGCGCCAGCCTCCTGACGGGCTTTGAGGTAACTAATAAAATTGTAGAAAAGTATCACAGTATAGACAGTAGCCCCTGATGCTCTGTTTGGTGTTCGGAAAGAAAGGCCGAACAGACGATCAAATAACATCCGCAGGAGTCTAATCAGAATATGTCTGTGTGAATAAGCAGGCGTCGCTACTGGCCATTGCCGCTCGTACTGCGGAGGTCTCCGGACTGAAGCGGGACCTGGAGTGGCCCGAGGAAGAGCTCGGCCTGGTGAAGAGGTAGCTCGAGGAGAACAAAGGTAAGTGATACCCCGTCTATATATTGATAAAGAAAAAATAGTTTCAGCTCATAGAAGCGTCATGAACTTTAATAGGGGCCTTGACCGAAGTGGCGGCCCTTAAGAAGGCGCTGTCCGAGGCCAAAGACAAAGCGGCCAAGGAGCACACCGAGCGCGAGAAGCAAGAGGCCCATGTCGATGAGGTCCAACAAGAGCTCCAGGATTTCATCAAGAAATACGAGTCCTTGGAGCGTGACTCCAAGACGCGAGAGTCCGAGCTTGCTGAGGCCCTCCACAGCATGCGAGACGCCAAAGCCGAAGCCCAAAGGGCCCTCCAGGAGATTCAGGCGGCCAAGAAGATAGCGGCGGGTAAGGCATTTATTATGCAAAGCAAGCATGTAAAGGAGATTTTCCTTGTACTTACCCGAATTCGGAGCTCTCTAGGTGCGTTCACAGATCTGCCGTGCAATGTATCAGATGCTGCGGAGTTCTACCGGGCCGAAGAAGGGAGCTTGACGGAGAAGTTGTTCTGGTCTCAATATATTGGGACCGAACATCCGATGCCCTTGACCGACCAGCTGAAGCAACTGGTTGAATTGCACAAGGCAGCCGAACTGGCCATGAAGGACCTTATAGTCCGGATGTGGCCTGCCGAGCCCTTGCCCAGCAGCTACTTCGGTCTCATGAAGCGACATGTAAATGCAAGTCCGCGGCTTGAAGCCATAAAGCGGTCACTATGCATTGAAGGTGCGCGCAGGGCTTCGCCCGCGCGAAAGTGCACTGGGCGAAGATGGATGCCGAGAAGCTGGTGACAGAGGGGCCACCGAAGGGCAAGGAGCACCGTCACCCCGAAAAGTATTATGACAGTGTCCTGAAGGGCGCCCGCCTTGTGGCGGAGGAATGTGCTAAGGATGTAATATTTGAATGAATGTACTCATTTGATCCTGTAATATCAAAACGAGTTCATTTGCGCTATATAACGCTTCTGCCGCCATGTAACTAGTACCGGGGTGTTTGGGATAAATCTAAACACTCTTTATCCAAAATTTTGGTCCTTTAAGGAGGTGTTTAGTGCAACGAACAAGGCAATCGTACTATACAGCTTTATCACTCTCACTTAGCCATAGAAGTCTATAATTTTAAATTTTGGCATAGCCCCTGGTATTCGGAAGGCCGAACTTGGGGCGCTATACACGCCTAAATCAGACAAGGCCGATTCTTCGACCAAAGCAGAAAAAATCTTTAAGGATTTGAGACCTCTCGAATAGCGACCAGCTCTCGCCGCATCATGGCAGTCAGTTTTCGGCTTTCTCTAATGAGGTGCTCGTCCGGAAGAACCGGGACACAATCGCAGTAGTTCTCCCTGTGCCACCTTAGCCGATGTAGCGGAACGTAAGGCAGCAAAACATGGGAGGCGGCAAACCCAACTATTGACCCAAGACATGATTCGGAGCTTATGCATATAGTGCTATAAGTTCAGGGTGCCGCACTGTCGAAAGTGTTCGGAATTTTCTTGCCGTGTTATGGGGTACACTAAAGCCCCTGGCGGACTAAACGTACCAGAATGTACGGGTGCAATTTGTAATAAATAAACAGTCAAGGAAAAAGATAAAGAATGTAATGATAAGCTGACACTATACATTATTTTCCATTTTTATTTGGATAATACGTCGAGGCGTATGTATACAAGTATTGCGATAAGGAAAAATAGGACTATTTGACATGTCCGTAACCAAGAGCGAGCTGCGTATGGGTATGTAAAACAGGTATAGCGATTGTTTATCAGAGACCACCTGGGGATTCCCTTGTACGTCAAAGCTTCTTGCCTCCTCGGTGTTTTCGTCACGTGACGGGTCCGATACTCAGATTATCGGAAGAGCCTCAAGAAGAGAAGGACCTAAAAGAAAGAAAGGGGTGAGGGTGTACGGGTCCTGGGATGGTTAAGCCGCATCGTGGACCGTATTGTAGCTGTTCTTCTGCCTATGCCCATGGTATTTTAAGTGCGTAGTTATGTACGCGCGGCATAAATTTCACCGCTTGGTTGGGACAAGGACAGAGGGCGAATTGCTAGGCGAGCTCTGGACATGCCAGACGATCCTGTTAAAGGGTACTTCGGACTCGCTTAACGGTGTCCGGAGGCTTTATAGCCAAATTGTAAGTCTGCCTAAAAAGGTTGCTCTGTACTTCTGCCGTGAGGGTCGCAGTGTGCTCCTCTGTACAGAGGGAGTGCTCTGTGTTTCCATTGACTGTTATAACCCCGCGAGGTCCGAGCATCTTGAGCTTGAGATAGGCATAATGTGGCACCGCATTGAATCGAGCAAATGCGGTTCGTCCTAGTAGTGCATGATAACCACTACGGAAGGGGACGATATGAAAGATTAACTCCTCGCTTCGGAAGTTGTCCGGGGATACGAAGACCACTTCCAGTGTGATTGAGCCTGTGCAACAGGCCTCTACACATTGTATGACACCTTTAAAGGTGGTTTTGGTGGGTTTGATCCTTGAGGGATCGATGCCCATTTTGCACTGTGTCCTGATAGAGCAGGTTCAGGCTGCTACCACCGTCCATAAGGACTCTTGTAAGGTGGAATCCATCAATGATGGGGTCGAGGACCAACGCGGCCAAACCGCCATGACGGATGCCGGTCGGATGCTCCCTGTGATTGAAAGTGATCGGACAAGAAGACCATGGGTTGAACTTTGGGGCGACTAGCTCCATCACGTAGTCGTCCCTTAGTGCACGTTCCGTTACCGCTTGGGAATATGGGTTGCGTATATCATGTTTACCGTTTTCACTTGGGGAGGAAATTTCTTCTGTCCTCCTGTGTTCGGCGGCCGGGGCTCTTCGTCGTCATCGCCATGCAGCCCCTTTTCCTTGTTTTTGGCATTCAACTTGTCGGCCTGTTTGAACACCCAGCATTCTCTGTTGGTGTGGTTGGCTAGTTTATCAGGGGTACCGTGGATTTGACACGAGCGATCGAGTATGCGGTCTAGACTGGACGGGCCCGGATTATTTCTTTTGAATGGCTTTTTCCGCTGACCGGACTTAGAGCCATTGAATCCGGCATTGATTGTCGTGTCTTCGGCGTTATCGCCATTGTTGCGACGCTTGTGTCTATTGCGTCGGGGCTTGCAGTTGTTATCTCTGGCATCTGAAGTGCCAGGATTTCTTGATGTGCTGTTGCTATGAGCCAGCCAGCTGTCCTCGCCTGCACAAAAGTGGGTCATGAGTGTCATGAGGGCTGCCATGGGCTTCGGCTTCTCTTGGCCGAGGTGCCGGGCAACCTATTCATCATGTATGTTATGCTTAAAGGCCGCTACGGCTCGGCATTCGGTCAGTCAACAATTAGGTTCTTTTTAGTTAGGAACCTAGTCCAGAATTTCCTGGCTGACTCTCCAGGTTGTTGGGTTATGTGACTTAAGTCATCAGCATCCGGAGGTCGCACATAAGTGCCCTGGAAGTTGTCAAGGAATGCATCTTCCAGGTTCTCCCAACTGCCAATGGAGTTTTCCGGCAGGCTATTCAGCCAATGCCGAGCCGGTCCTTTGAGTTTTAGTGGGAGGTACTTGATGGCATGTAGATCATCACCGCGGGCTATGTGAATGTGGAGAAGGAAATCTTCAATCCATACCGCGGGGTCTGTTGTACCATCATATGATTCGATGTTCACAGGCTTAAACCCTTCTGGGAATTCATGATCCATTACTTCATCAGTGAAGCATAGGGGGTGTGCGGCATCTCTATGCCAGGCTACATCACGACGCAGTTCAAATGAGTCTAGTCTGTTGTATTCGGCCCGGATGGATTTGCTTTTAGTATACCCGGCGTGACGGTCATCGTCAAGCATTGGGGCACGTCCCCGTGATCCATAGATCGATCTTGACTCTCCTGCTTTGTTTTCCAATACGTCTCATGGGTCCTATGTGTAGCCCCGGTCCTTAGTGTTTTTCTTTGATTGGTGACGGGGTGGGATGGTGTTCGAGCTGATACGCCGCTTTGTCTCGGCCACGAGGTGGCCGGTCAGCCACATCCTGCGCTGGTAGTGTAGGCTTTAATGCCTCCTCCTCGAGTTGAGGTAGCAACCTGTGCTTTGGGTAAATTTTGGTTGGGCGCTTGAGTCCATATTCCTCGGCTGCTAGGACCTCAGTCCATCTATCAGTTAGCAGATCTTGATCAGCTTGAAGCTGCTGCTGCTTTTTCTTCAGGCCTTTTGCAGTGACTATAAGCCGGCGCTTGAAGCGCTCCTGCTCAACGGGATCCTCAGGCACGATAAATTCTTCGTCGCCGAGGCTCACCTCGTCTTCGGAGAGGGGCATGTAATTGTCATCCTCTGATTCTCCATCCATTGCCTATTTCTCAGGGCTAGCTTGCCCATCCTCCCGTCCGGCTTGCTCGAAGCTTGGCTGGACGGGATTGTTTTCGTCTTCGGCACCATCCGGAGTGCTATTGTCTCTTGTGCCGGTATCGCTATTTTTGCCGTGGCGGGGCTTAGAGCGGCACCGATGACGCCGGTGCTTAGATTGCTTCTCAAGGGGATTATCCTCCGTTGCCTCATCGCCATCGCCTTCTTTGGGCGTGTCCACCATATATATATCATATGATGAGGTGGTTGCCCAGCACCCTGTGGGCGGTGGTTCCTGTTCTTCTCCTGCATCGGCGTCCATACCGTCGATGTCTTCGGAGTCGAAGTCAAGCATGTCGGTTAAGTCGTCAACAGTGGCTATTAAGTGGGTGGTGGCTGGGAAAAAAATTTCTTCGTCGTCCACTTCCCACTCAAGCCGGACATAGTTCGTCCAGGAGTCTCCTAACAGGGAGAGAGACTTTAATGAATTCAGCATGTTTTCCGAGGGCGAGTGCTGAAAGATATCCGCGGAGGTAAACTCCATGATCGGTGCGCAATCAGATTCGATAGGCACGGATGCACGCGGTTCGGAGCCTACGGCCGGAGACGAATCCGAGGGTCCGATGACACATGCCTCATCGGAGGCGAAGTCTGTGTTCGGCTCTATCGCCGTTGAGTGTGTGGCCTCTGTGGCGGGGTGCATCCACGCGTCCTCGGATGGCATGATCTGCACCGGATTAAGGGCCAGGGAAGCCGTAGGTGTGATCTCCTGAACACCGTCCGATGGCAGATCTAAGTCATGCTCATCGTGACTGTTCGGCGCACCTGACATGGGCTCGAATTCGTCGAAGATCAAGTCTCCGTGGATGTCGACGGTGTAGTTCAGGCTTCCAAACCTGACCTGATGACCAGGGGCATAGCTACCGATCTGCTCCAGTTGGCCAAGCGAGTTGGCCCGCAGTGTGAAGCCGCCGAATATGAAGATCTGTCCGGGGAGGAAAACCTCACCCTGGATCGCATCATTGTAGACGATGGAAGGAGCCATCAAGCCTTACCGTGACGACACAGTGGAACTCTCAATGAAAGTACCAATGTTAGTGTCAAAACTGGCGGATCTCAGGTAGGGGGTCCCGAACTGTGCGTCTAAGGCTAATGGTAACATGAGGCGGGGGACCCAATGTTTACCTAGGTTTGGGCCCTCTCTATGGAGGTAATACCCTACTTCCTGCTTGATTGATCTTGATGATATGAGTATTACAAGAGTTGATCTACCATGAGGTCATAGAGGCTAAACCCTAGAAGCTAGCCTATGATTATGATTGTTGTTGTCCTACGGACTAAACCCTCCAGTTTATATAGACACCGGAGGGGGCTAAGGTCACACAGAGTCGGTTATAGAGAAGGAAATCTACATATCTGAATTGCCAAGCTTGCCTTCCATGCAAAGGAAAGTCCCACCCGGACACGGGACGAAGTCTTCAATCTTGTATCTTCATAGTCCAACAGTCCGGCACAAGTACATAGTTCGGCTGTCCGAGGACCCCCTAATCCAGGACTCCCTCAATCACCACGTTCATCAAGTCTTACAGTAGCAACGGTTGTAAATCCATGGTTTGTGTGCAGTATGACATCCGTGGAGCCTTGATCTCTGTAAAGGGAAAAATTGTGCACTACATAATTTATTGCATAGTAAGGGATGTTCTGTAGAAAATGGTAAGATTGTTAAAGAAAATATGGTAACATGCAAATATGGGCCCAAATTGAAAGAACTGTACAACAGTTGAAATCGAGGACAAAAATCTATAATTAAACAGATATGGTAAACATGATGTCATGGAAATATGAGAGTAACCGAAAGAACAATACATCATTAATTTGCCTAATATAGAAAAAAGAGGGGGTAAATCCCCTTTGATGTATATGGTGCATGTGGCACCTTTTATCCAAATGTAGCAATATTTAGAATATGTTTAGGAAAGTAGGCCATGCCAACCCATTTAGGGTGACATTGAACATACCGCGCGTGTCCTCAAGTCATCTGGTACGGTGAGATGGAATCTCTGGCCGAGGTCGCAAAGTCCTGAAGTGTCAGCACACTGTACATTCTATGAATGAAAGGAAACCCTCAAATCAGCTCGAATAAAAATGAATTCACGGCGATTTCCACCGGGTGATTAAAGGAGGCAGATGAACTGGGATAAAGATGAGATAATATCTCGTTAAATTAGTTACCTTGTCATCCATGAGAAACAACCTTCAGTACGGCAGATTCCCAAACCGAGCGGAGCTAGGTCGACCGCGAGCAGTGTCGATAAAGTCAATGGAGATAGGCGGCGACAAGCGAAAGTGGCGAAATGCGGTGGGCTTTGCCGGTAGCCTGGCAGCGGCGGCATGCGTCGAGCTAAGTGTTTACCGCCGCGATAGGCGGTGCCATGGCGTAGACACAGATGAGCTTCTGCAGGTGTGGATGGGGAACGTACCGGAGGGGACAAGGGTGTGGCGGGCGGGGTGAGGGTTTTTGTGACGTGGGGATGTGAGGGTTTTCTTTTTCTTTTTTGAATTGGGTGGTGAGGGTTTTTTGTCCCACAAAGAATTTTGGGGTGACGGTTTGCTAGAGCGAACCGTGTGTGATTGACATAGCAGGCAAAATGAAAGTCATTGCACACGGTTCCAATTTTGGGAACCGTGTGTGATTGACGTACTACCTCCGTCCTGGTTTATTGGCCCCCTTCATAATTTTTACCCAAATTTGGCGAAATATTTAACATATTCAGACATAGATAAAAAGCGTACACGTACATAAGCATAGTTCAACCATAAGTACATAGTTCAACCGTCATTAAGCATACTCAGGCGTACATGGTTCGATCCATCCCACATCTCATCTCACATGCGGCCGGTACAATCCTGAAGCTTCTCCATGTACTCGGTGTATGCGCCATTGTTCAAGACATCGGTAACTAGTAGCTGCTCAGTCAGCTTGGGAGTAGTGATTAATCGGTGAATCGACCTATTAACTGGATTAATCGGTCGACCAATAATTGGTAGATTAAATAGGAATTGCCAACATATATCTAGTCTTTTTATGTATTATACCATACTCTCATGCTCTCAACTAAGTAATATCCCAAAATATGCTACTGTTTGGTCGATCTGTAGCTATTGAGGAGCGCGAGGGGGATGGGGGGTTACAAGAAAAAAATTAGGCTTTGTTTGCCCAGAATTTAATGGGTCAGCAGCGATTAATCGGCCTAACAACCGATTAATCGGTCTAATTGGCCAATTAATCGGCTTGGCAAGTTAACACAATGAATAGGTGTTATTCGATTTGGTCACCCTATGAGTAGCTATTAACTGGCCCGTTAACTGATTAATCGGATGAATTCTTGAATAGTGGTATGCGCCGTGCGCCACCTGCAAGAATACTTCTGCTTGAAGGAGCTAATGACCCATCCTCTTGCATGCGCCAGAACACTTAGATACGCGTCATGAAGCTTCTGGTTGCAAAATGGTCATCCATAGCCGTCGTTCCAGGTCCTAATACGCCTGTTATGCATTCCCACATAAAGCTCCCTCGGGATTTTCCGCTTGTACCTCCTCTGGCCATCTTCATCCTCGCTGTCCACATCGTCAGACAGCACCTATACAAATAGTAAAACAAATTTGGTATCACATCAATGATTACATGCCGTGAAGTAGGATTAGGAATTTATGGCTATTTATTTATACATATCCAGAGATTATGGTTTGATTTTTAAGCACACTCGTCCATGTAAAGACCAATCTCGAAAAAGATAATGGCACAAACATATGTAGGTCATTCAAAAGAAATTGTCAAGCCCTGGCTAGGAATTATTAGCACAAACACTAACCCTAGTTGGATTACTAGCAGAAATCATTTGCACAGATGAAACAACTAATCACTTATCACCTGTACCATTCAAACAATCAATACACTACACGGATCTAATGAAACTTACTCAGGTTTCATGGATTGAGAGAACATAAACATATGATTTCTATTCCAAAAAGGGGGAGGCAGGAGTAACTAGAGAAACCCTAAGATATATTTGACACATAAATGGGTATAGATGACTAACCAACTGTCCATCGTCGTCGGAGTCATCGCCGGAGTGGTCATTGGAGTCGTCGTCAGAGTCAGTGTGAACTCTGCCTCCGGCTGTGGAAGCTCGACGCCGTTGACGATGTCAGGGTGCAGTGATAACTCGTCGACGGTGACAGCAACCTCTGTCTCCATCTCCATGTCGTGCCCCGGTGCTTTAGCAGCCCCGGTGTCGCCACTCCCTCAGATGGGGCGCTTCGGCGGCATCCTCATACACTGACAGCTTTGAGGACTGAGAGCGGCATCGAGGATGCAAGCGGAGAGAGAGGATTGTGTGTGTGTGTAGCGAGGATGGGGGTGCGGCCGCTCGGGCGCACCATTAATATGGAGTAGTGGGAGTTGTGGGAGAGAGGCGGGCGACGGTCAAACTGGTGGCTCGCCTCCCAGTGAGCCTGCGCATCGGACTGCTGGCATGCCTACCAAAGTTTCGCACAACTACTCGCACGCCTCCCGTTGACACTGTGCAGCGAGCATGCTTCCGTTAATTCACACACATGCACGCACGCCTCCCCGTCTGCCTGTGCTGCGGACTGCTCGCATGCGTCCCATCAACTCACGCCTGCTCGTACGGCACACGGGCTGCTCGGCGGCACGTATATTGTTTTTCTATTTGGATGATTAATGCTGCCGCTTTATTGCTTAACCGAAGCATGGCACCTATCAATTGTTGGTCTAACACTCACGGTTCGAATAAATAATCCATTTGGGATATTGGTTCCCAATTATTAATAATCTCCCGTCTGTAATTAGATAAAGATTACATCAAAACTGGTCTCAAATTTGACAAAAAAAGTACAATGCCACTTTGTATTGGTGTCCATCTGACAACACGATAAGTTTCATGAACTTAAAATAAGTTTTGGATGTATTAGAATTTAAAAATCAAGATTCTCAATGTTTGAAATTTGTTGCACGGGGAGTAAACATGCACCTAGTGAGACACATGTGTTTTTGCCACCCATTTAGGTGCACTGTCACGTGTGCATGTAGCTTAAATTTGATTTTTGCACTATCGGCGTTCTGGGAACGGGGGTACCCAGACTTGCCTGCCTGCGGCCTGCAGCATGGCTCAAGGAGTGGCCTAGTGCGGCCCATCTTCGTCAACACAAGCTCAAGACCCTTGCGAGGGGCCAAGCCTCGCAGGGCGGACAACGGGAAGCTTCCTCAGGCACAGCCTCGTCAGGTTGGCTCGCGAGGAGGCGGAGAGATCAAGGCGGGGTACCTCACAAGGTGCCCATGACGCAAGCCATGACGACCAGAGCCAGGCGGGCGCCAGGCGGGCGCCGGCCTGCGCAGTGTCCTTGTTTCCCCTTTGGTGCAAAGGGGGCAAGCTCAGGCCAAGGCATCAGGCAAATGTTACCATTCCGGTGCAACAAGACCAAGACCATCAGAACGGCAGGAGGTCATCGTGGAGCCCAAGAAGGCGTCATTGTCAGAGTCTTTGGCAGGCGAGGACCAACTTTAGTCAGGATAAGTGTACTAGATGTTCCCTCTCAAAATGGCCAATTGTTGGCGCCCTTCCCGCTCAATATTTGGGAAGAGGACCAGGGCCTTGCTCTATAAATAGGACTAGCCACTCTCAAGAGAAGGGGATCGAACAGTCGAACCTTAGCCAGAACCACCCACACAAGAACATCCCTTGTATTGTTCATCATCAGCCCCAGAGGCAATCCACGGCCCACAAACTAGAGTAGGGTATTACACCACAACGGTGGCCCGAATTAGTATAAACCTTGTGTCCCTTGTGTTGTTCTTCATGTAGCCTAGATCCTTTGAGAGACGACGAGATGTGAGCCGGTAGGGGGAGTGATCTCCGTGCGCACCCCAGAGTTCGAACCTTAAGGGTCTGCCAGAACCCGTAATTCGACATTTGGTGCGCCGGGTAGGGGTGCGCAGGAATCCGCCTTCCGCCACCTTGTGTTTCGCTGTCCGTCACATCCATTTCTGACACTCGTCGAGCCCGCGCCGAGTGTCGTGATGCTCTCGCCACCCGCATCGCCCAGACGGAGCCCGTCGGCAGATGCCCCCGTCGTTCCCCGTCGCTTGCCGTCAACGCCGCCACCGGCCCGGCGGGGAACGAGCAGCAGGCGTCATCCCTACATCCTTCGGTGCGGTGAGAATGCTACACCGCCACCCCGTTGCTGACTCCAGCCGGTTCGTCGTCCCATGCTCGTCACGACCATGCTCCTTCTCTAGCGCGCCAAGACCCTGCGCTGCTCCTGGTGGCAACGCCGGAGACTTCCAAGATCAAGCTCTTCGTCACCAAAGGCCTCCAGTGGCCACTGCGGGCTGCCGTGCCTTCACCGCCGAGCTGCGCAGCATAGCTTGGTCGGGCAAGTTCAAGCCAGATCTGCCCCCGTGCTACGACGGCATGGCTGACCCCGCGGAGTTCCTCCAGCTCTACGAGCTGGGCATCAAAGCCGCCAACAGGGACGAGAGGGTCATGGCGAACTGGTTTCCCATGGCTCTCAAGGACGGTGCCTGCACCTGGCTCCTGAACCTGGCTCCTGGCACGATTTCCTCCTGGGACGAGATGCGCACTTGCTTCATCGCCAACTTCCAGGGCACTCGCAACCGGCCTCCGGCCATGAGTAACCTGCGCCGCATCAAGCAACAACCAGGAGAGACCCTGCAAAAGTACATCCAGCGCTTCAACAATGCTCGCCTCAAGATCCCCAGGGTGACTGAGGAGGCCATCATCTCAGCTTTCTCCAACGGCGTGCATGACATCAAGATGAAAGAGGAGCTAGCAATCCATGAAGACCTGTGCACATCCCTGGAGCTGTTCAACTTGGCGACCAAGTGCGCCAGGGCTGAGGAAGGGCGTCTCTCCCTCCTCGAGCTTCCAACTACCAATCCAGAAGAGAAGAATCCAAGGTCAAGGATGTGAAGCGCAAGGGGGCTCTATGCTTGCAGTAGAGCCAGACAACAAGCGAGGCAGGGACCAGCCTGAGTCATCCAAGGCCAGCCGGTACTGTGTGTACCACGACCTCCAAACCCACAACACCAACGAATGCCAAGAGCTCAGGGCCGTGCGAGATGTGCGTGCCGGCTGACGCCCCGAGCACAACGATCGGGGCTATGGCCGAGGAGGAGGAAGAGGTGGAGGACGATGGGAACACCGTGGCCCTTGCCAAGGGTGGCGAGACCGACCTTGCGAGGACCGCTGGCAGGACTAGCCTCGCGAGGGAGGTTGGAGGATCAGCCTCATGAGGATCACCCTCAAGGCAACACAGGCCTCCCTCCTCTGCCACCTCAGCCAAGGAGGAATGAAGACCATCATCAAGACGAAGGGGCTGGGGGCTTCCAGGAGCCACGCGCAATCGCTTGCATCTTGGGCGGCGCTCAGGCCCCAGCCTCTCAACGCATCTTCAAGCAGTTTGCTCGCGAGGTGAATGCAGTCCTCCCCAAGCTTGAGGCCACGCGCCCTCTCAGGTGGTCAGCGTGCGCTATCACATTCAGCTCGACGGATCAGTTCAAGTGCGCAGCCACGGCCGGAGTCCTACCGATGCTTTGCTCCCCGATCATCAGCAATGTCCAAGTCACCAGGACCCTCATCGATGGCGGTGCAGGACCCAACATCCAGTCCGTCGAGACATTCAACAATCTCCAAGTTCCATACAATCAGCTTCAGCCAACCAAGCCTTTATCAGGAGTCACTGATGGTTCCACCGTACCAATAGGGCAAGTTCGCCTTCCTGTCACCTTTGGGCAGCGCGACAACTACCGCACCGAGCTCATTGACTTCGACATCGCCCACATTCGCCTGCCATACAATGCCATCCTCGGGTACCCAACCCTGGCTAAGTTCATGGCAGTGACTCATCACGACTACAATGTCCTCAAGATGCCAGGAAGCGGTGGAGTCATCACAGTGCCCTGCGAGGAGAGGGATGCAGTGCGCTCCCTTGAGCCTGCTTTTCAAGCCGCGGCAATCGAGGATCCAGAGCACAAGAGCGGAAGACTTCCCGAGGCAGCCCCTAAGAAGAAGAAGGCGTCACCAGGTCCGAACCCTCGGGAGGCAGGCCCTTCAGGATCCGCGCCCGTTCAAGGGGCGTCTCCTTCTGTCGCATAGGAAGGCGCACCCGACGCCCTCCTCGGGCAAGGCTCAGGGGCTCTCTCCTGGAGGGCCATCGACTTTGCCAAGATTACGAGGGAGGTGCTCGGGCACCACTTGGAGGCGTGCTTCACAGCGTGTTTCCCTCAGGAAGGAACAAGGCAAGGAGGGCCAAACCCTCAGGAGTTCATCAGCGAGATCATTCAGGAGCTGCAAGATTCAAGAGTCATGAGCGGCAGCCGCCGCTTACCCGTCGTAGCTCCCCATCCAGGCGAGGATGGTGGGATGTGCGTCTGCATCGACGTACCAGGGCTCAACCGAGCCACATCTCAAGAGCGCCTCTGGCCTTCATGCGTGGGGTGTTGTGAGAGTCGATCCCACAGCTATGTCCGCATGCCTTTCGGCCTGCCGAACGCGGCTGCCGCACGTCAGCGTCTTATGAGGAGCATTCTGGAAGCTCAAGAGGTCAGGCATTCCGCAGTCCTGGCGGAGATGGAGATGGTCCTCGAGGAGCCGCCTGTGCCTCCGGAGCCCCCGAGGCTCCTGGGCATGGGGGCTCGTAAGGAACGGTCCCCGCAGCGCGCGTCGTCAGCTACTTCAGCATCCCTTCATCTCCAACATCATCAGGTGACACCTTTCGAGTTTCATTTTCAGCTGGGAGCGCCCCCAGGGCTGCATCATTCCCAGGCCACGTGGGTCCGTCCCTGCGGCATGTATCCCTTTTGTTTATGTCTTTAAGTTGCTTTCTTGGGGGCGTCACTCAGGCTGCATTATCCCCAAGTCGCTCGGGCCTGACCCAGTGGCATGTATCTCTCTCGCGTTTATTCAGGTCGTGCGTTTGACCCACCATGATTATTATTTGATGCCTGTGACGGCACCTTTCTTCCCTCATGCCGGCCACTTGCACGTTAAAAGGGGGGTACCTGGGCATCGCGACTCATGGACTCTTACTAGCTCTCCAGCCCTCACCTCTTGGCCTTGTCCACGGCATCGCGACCTGGCATACCAGCGACGGCTGAGCTCGCTCGAGGGCCGGGACCTGAGGATGTAGAGTGTTGGCATCTAACCAAACTTGTAGGACCACATTACAAACAAAGGCCTAGAGCCAGGTGCAACCTGCCTTGAGGTAGGGCCCCATGAGTCCCGCGCTGGCTCATGGGTGCCCAGATACACCTCGTCAAGCCCTACCGTGCCAGCCACGTGTCAGGGTAGGGGTGTATACGCCCCGGGGGCTTCTCTCGGAGGGGAGCCCCCTCCCACGCACCAGTGGAAGCACCATGCTCGGCACTAGTTGACGACACTGCCAAGAAGCGGCTATGCCCGTACACATACGGAAGCGCTATGCTCCGCGCTGGTGATAAACAACTGAGGGTGGCCCACGACCGCATTAACCTCAGGGAGCCCAGAGCTTAGTGTCCGGCCCTATCATAACGCCTCCGCTCGGGAGTGCCATGCGAGGGGGCTGGGCACGGGGGCTACGCCCGGGTGCACGCCACCCAGCCAGGCCCCTCAGGCCTAGTTTGTCGTGCGTCTCTCCCCGAGCGGAGCCAAGGTACGAAGGCCGTTTGAATGTCAAGGGGGACTCCTGAGCATCGTGACTCAGGAGCCTAACTGGTCACGTAGCCCCTCACCCCTTAGTTCTGAAAGGCTAATGGCGGTTGAGGTATGTGCGGGGCCGGGCCCTGCCAACGTAGAACGGTAGATCCACTCCTACACCCCCCCTCCCTACTTGATGTTTGCGCGTCAAGGGGGACTCCTGAGCATCACGACTCAGGAGCCTAACTGGTCACGTAGCCCCTCACTCCTTGGTCCCGTCCTGGTTTCTGGTTGGGGCTAATGGCGGCTGAGGTATGCGCGGGGCCGGGCTCTGCCAACGTAGAACACAAGCAAGTAGGAAGGAAAAGCGCAAATCTCAAGGAATTCAAAAGCAAATATTAGAGTCCATAGGTTGTTTTCACAACGCCAAACATAAGTTTAAACGCCTCCAAGAGGCATGATGCATGTTGCAGGAACTAAAACAGGACAGGAGCGACGAAGGGGTCACTTTCCGGCGGTGCCATCGCTGGTGGTGGAGTTGCGCTGGGCGGCTTCACCTCGCGGAGCCCCAGGGTTGGCAGCATCTCGCCCTGGCTTGGTGCTGAAGGCGTGGAACTTTGCCAGCAGGGCTTCCGCTCGACCCTTCATCACCTCGGCAGCGACAGCGGCAAGCTCGCCGCTCGCAGGCTCCATCAAACTGTCAAGATCAACATTGGGGTCGCGAAGATAGACGTGGGTGAAGACACGCGTTAGCGCTGCAGAAGAAAGGACACACGCCTCGGCCTCAGCCGTGGGGCCAAGGCCGATGGCGACATCTTCAAGTGCGTGGACCAAGAAGGGAAGCAACTTGGCGGGGCCATCCTCAGTGCCAGCTAGCGGCTTTTCCAGGCCGCCGTCATAAAGTGTCTTCAGTGAGGCACGAGCCCTCTCCTCCAGTTGCGCGAAGGCCACACGGTCCTCAGCTAGGACCCTCGCCTTGCCATCCAGCTTGATCCTCTTCGCCTCCAGCGCCTGCTCCAGCGTATCCAATCGACCACGACGTTCATCAAGCTCGGCGTCCCGGTCCTTGACAGCAGCCTCTCGAGTCTTCATCTCCTTCTCCGCCTCCTGGCGGTCACGAACCTCCTGGGCGAGCTGGTCGTGCAGGCCTTGCAACTCGCCCTCCAGCGCCTTGCAGTGGCCCCGGACATCCGCAACCTTGCCCAAGGCAGCATCGCGAGCGGCCTTGGCTTGGAGGATGGCCTGCTTCTCCTCATCACAGGCTGTCACGGCCCAGACCAGCGCCGCTCGAACTGAGGCGTCAGAGCGGACCCAGCTAGAGGCCAACTCCAGGCGCCCGACCACCAGGCGGGGGTCGGCGCCCTAAAGATCTTCTCGCAGTCAGTCCAGCTCAGCAGCAACACGATCCAAGACAGTAGAGGGAGTCGAAGAAACGGCGGTTGGCGGAGTAGGAGGAGAAGACGGCAGCGTGATCACAACGCCATGCATCGGGACCTTCTAGGGCCCGACGGCTGCAGCAGTGGCATCAGGCACGGATGCCTCGGGAGTCGCCTGGGCCATGGGGGCTGAGCTCACACCGGGACGCCCCACCTGGCCTCGCGAGGATGACCGGGCAAGGGAGGCTCGGGCCTCGCCACCTCCTTCTCCCGCAGGTGGAAGCGTTGCCCCGGGCGAAGCCTCAGGGGCCCCCTTCAGCCTTTTCACCGCATGCACCGGCCTAGCCAAGGAATATGGACGTCAAGCCTCAGCAACAGGAGCGGAAAGCAAAACGAAAATCAAGCACTTACTGGTCGTCGATCATGGACTCAAGCAGCCTCCGGCCAAACTTGAAGCCCGAGAGCTGGCTGCTGGGGTCAGCCTCAGGAGACTCGAAAGCAGGAGGCACGTCAAAGGAATTGAAGCTGGCTTCAGGCCGCCTGGGAGCCGGAGCAGACCCACGGAGAACCAGCCCCGTCCAGTCCTTCTTCGGGACCAGGGGAGAACTCTCCCCGCCTCGCTCGTCGTCGTCCTTGTCGTTGTCCGGCATCAGGAGGAGGGCGCGGGACCTGTGCTGGGGGAGGGACTTCCCTGACTCCCCGTCGGTCGCCCCAGAGTCGGACTCCTCTTCCTCCCCCTCATCTTCCTCCTCCCTGCCGGAGTCGCCAGAAGATACGTTCACCGTCGCCAGGGCCGCCAGATCCTCAGGAACCTCCGCAGGCACAGGCCCCTCCCCGTTGAAAACGGGCATGGAATTCACCACTTGCTCCCAGTCATCCCAGAGGAACAGAGGTACAGGAGCACCCTCTAGCCTCGCCACATCTCCCCCAACCAAGGAATGGAGGAGCACGGCCAGATCTTCGTCGGCCATGGCCGCGGAGCTCGGGCGGAGGGCGACATCGGCTTCCACGAGCTTCCACAGTGGGAGCGAATACTCCTGAAGCGGGGCCACCCGATGCTCCAGGAACTCCCTCTGGAGCGTCGCCCCGGTCAACTTCACCGTCGCCATGTTGCCCGGCCACAGGTCCGCGTCCATCCTCTTCAAGTCGCGCGGGGATCAATGAGCTCCATGCAGGACCAAGCATCGATAGCCTCAGGCTGCCCCGTAGGCAGCACCAGCCGAGGGTGGATGCGCCCTGCATCCACCATGACCCACTTGCTCCGGAAGCCTTCGATCCTCTTCCCGGGCTTCGAGATGGTGTTGGAGCTGGAATACGCGACAAAGCTCGCGCATGCGGTGATGGAGCCGCGAGAAACCCGGAGGTAAAAGTAATGGCGTAGCAAGGCCACCGAGGGCTTTACCCCAACATGAGCCTCGCAATAATAGGCGAAAATCGCCAGGAGAAGAACAGAGTTGGGGTGGAGGTGCAGAGCTTGCAAGTTGTACTGACGAAGAACAGATCGGAAAAGGGAGGCACCAGACCGGCGGTGATGGCGCTCACGAAGAACGGGTAAAAGGTGCTCCCTTTGTCCTCAGGCAGGGCGGAGCCGACCTTGAGTGTTGCAGCCCCCTTGTTGCCTTGAGTCGCCATCATCTGGCGCGTAAGGGCGAGTTTCTTCTCCGACACGTTCGGAGGATCCAGAGCGGGCAAGTACTAGGCCCCGGCTGGAGTCTGACGAGGCTCCATGGCTTGCCGAAGGTGCAGGATTGAAGCAGATCTAGAGGATTTCGGAAGCAAGACGGAGGAGAGCGAAACAAGGGATCTGGAGAATAACTAGCAAAGGCAAAGAAGGTAAGCCTGGCCCGGGGCCGCCCTCTTGTCAAGTCACGCAGTTGTCGAGGCGTCGTGGGGAAGCGGGGGCGCCCACGTCCAATCAACCGCCACGCGTCTCCCAAGGCCGCAGGCTGTTGGGGCCCGCGGCGCTTCGCACTTGCCCCTTCGCTTCACTGCTAAGCCAAGTCCGGGCGCGCCTTGGGCCCGGGGGCTACTGTCGGCATTCTGGGAATGGGGGTACCCAGACTTGCCTGCCTGCGGCCTGCGGCGTGGCTCAAGGAGTGGCCCAGTGCGGCCCATCTTCGTCAACACATGCTCAAGACCCTCGCGAGGGGCCAAGCCTCGCGGGGCAGACGACGGGAAGCTTCCTCAGGTGCAGCCTCGTCAGGTTGGCTCGCGAGGAGGCGGAGAGATCAAGGCGGGGTACCTCACGAGGTGCCCATGACACAAGCCATGACGACCAGAGCCAGGCGAGCACCAGGCGGGTGCCGGCCTATGCAGTGTTCTTGTTTCCCCTTTGGTGCAAAGGGGGCAAGCTCAGGCCAAGGCATCATGCAAAGGTTACCATTCCGGTGCAACAAGACCAAGACCAGCAGAATGGCAGGATGGAGGTCATCGTGGAGCCCAGGAAGGTGTCATCGTCAGAGTCTTTGGCAGGCAAGGACCAACTTTAGTCAGGATAAGTGTACTAGATGTTCCCCTTCAAAAAGGCCAATTGTTGGCGCCCTTCCCACTCAATATTTGGGAAGAGGACCAGGGCCTTGCTCTATAAATAGGACTAGCCACTCTCAAGAGAAGGGGATCGAATAGTCGAACCTTAGCCAGAACCACCCACACAAGAACATCCCTCGCGAGGTTGTTCCTCCCTTGTATTGTTCATCATCAGCCCGAGAGGCAATCCACCACCCACAAACTAGAGTAGGGTATTACACCACAATGGTGGCCCGAACTAGTATAAACCTTGTGTCCCTTGTGTTGTTCTTCGTGTAGCCTAGATCCTTTGCGAGACGACAAGACGTGAGCCGGTAGGGGGAGTGATCTTCGTGCGCACCCCAGAGTTCGAACCTTAAGGGTCTGCCGGAACCCATAATCCGACATGCACATTATACCCGTAGAAAATCAATTATCAATGTACTAAAACGTCTTAATGATCTATGTGATTTTTTTAAAATTAAAACGTCCCTCCTTTGGTAAAATGTATGTTCACCGCGGGATAATTAATTTAACATGCATCATAGTTGCGATGGATTCGCGGTGTGTGTGTGGGTGTGTGTTTCTGGGGGTGGCGGGTGGCTCGCAGTACACTACGAGTTGTGAGCCACCGTGTGGGTTGGCCGTTTTGTTAGGCAGGCCGGTGCCACATCAGAGTCGTGAAATCTTTATTTAAAACATTGCACAACCCTTTCATACATAAATGTTTTGGCCACATGCAGTCAATGGTTGTTCTACACGACACTCGATACTCGCGTGTGACGCTTTTTGTGGGCCCGCGAGGTCGTCGTCCATCACTTTGATGAACAGCCGGCAGTGAGGTTAATTTGACCAGCAAGGTAGAATCTTTTTTGTTTGTGTTATGATGGTATATAGTACGCGTCTAAGAGGTGGGAGGGGACTAGCATGTATACTATACGTACGCGTCCGTGAACAAGTACACCTCACTCAGTGTTGGGACTTTTTGGTTTCTGAGGCACGTGCCACATCAAAATTGTGAAATTTGTTATTCAAACATCACACAACACCTTTTTGGGCCACATGCATATCCTAGCTAGGACACTCACATGTGACGATTTCATCTATGGCCCACGAGGCCATCGTTGATGCATGCATGCATCACTTTGACCTACATCGGGAGAGGTTAATTAATTTCACCATCGATGAGGATTCTTTTGGGTTGTACATATATTACGAAAGGAGCATATAGTATGCGGTGAAGAGGAGGGAAGGGGACCATCATATGTAGTACGCTTGATATGAACCTCGCTCTGTGTGGGTGCATCATTTATGGTTTTTGAGGCATGTGGCACATCAAAGTTGTGCATTTTGGGTATTCAACATATATATGTTTGGCCCACATGCAAAGCGGTGGTCGTTGTCCTCTCGCACCCACTTAAGCGGTTATGAGCAATATCAATGTTTTCCATCTGTGGGCCCGCTTGGTCCGTCACTACTTTTTGCCTGACAACAAGAGTGGTTAATTTGACTTAGGAGGGGATTATTATTTTTGCTCTGGGATGACATGCATGATACAGTTTGAGCACACACACATGCATGTGTACGCATGAATCCCTCCCATCGAGTCAAAGTGGCTAGTACAATGACACATCATGGACCGCTCTCGCTCTGTGTGGGGAGTTAGTGTACAATTTTTGGCGCACGTGCCTAATATGTCTCCAACGTATCTATAATTTTTTATTGTTGCATGCTATTATATTACCTGTTTTGGATGTTTATGGGCTTCACTTTACACTTTTATATATCATTTTTGGGACTAACCTACTAACCGGGCCCAGCCTGAATTGCTGTTTTTTTGCCTATTTCAGTGTTTCGAAGAAAAGGAATATCAAACGGAGTCCAAACGGAATGAAACCTTCGGGAGCGATCTTTTTGGAACAAACGTGATCCAGAGGACTTGGAGTGGAAGTCAAGAAACAAAGGAGGCGGACACGAGGGTGGCCGGTGCGCCCCCCACCCTTGTGGGCCCCTCGGGCGTCCACCGACCTACTTCTTCCTCCTACATATACCCATGTACCCCGAAAACATCAGAAGCGACCATGAAAACCTAATTCCACCGCCGTAACCTTCTGTATCCGCGAGATCCCATCTTGGAGCCTTCGTCGGTGCTCCGCCGGAGGGGGAATCGACCACGGAGGGCCTCTACATCATCTCCAAGGCCTCTCTGATGAGTTGTGAGTAGTTTACCATAGGCCTTCAGGTCCATAGTTATTAGCTAGATAGCTTCTTCTCTCTCTTTGAATCTCAATACAAAGTTCTCCTCGATCTTCTTGGAGATCTATTCGATGTAACTGTTTTTGCGGTGTGTTTGTCGAGATCCGATGAATTGTGGGTTTATGATCAAGTTTATCTATGAGAAATATTTGAATCTCCTCTGAATTCTTTTATGTGTGATTAAGTTATCTTTGCAAGTCTCTTCGAATTATCAGTTTCGTTTGGCCTACTAGATTGATCTTTCTTGCAATGGGAGAAGTGCTTAGCTTTGGGTTCAATCTTGCGGTGTCCTTTCCAAGTGACAGCAGGGGCAGCAAGGCACGTATTGTATTGTTGCCATCGAGGATAAAAAGATGGGGGTTATATCATATTGCATGAGTTTATCCCTCTACATCATGTTATCTTTCTTAATGCGTTACTCTGTTCTTTATGAACTTAATACTCTAGATGCATGTTGGATAGCGGTCGATGTGTGGAGTAATAGTAGTAGATGCAGGCAGGAGTCGGTCTACTTGTCACGGACGTGATGCCTATATACATGATCATGCCTAGATAATCTCATAATTATTCGCTTTTCTATCAATTGCTCAACAGTAATTTGTTCACCCACCATAATACTTATTCTATCGTGAGAGAAGCCACTAGTGAAACCTATGGTCCCTGGGTCTATCTTTTATCATATAAGCTTTCAATCTACTTTTATTTGCATCTTTACTTTTCCAATCTATATTATAAAATACCAAAAATATATTTATCTTATCATATTATCTCTATCAGATCTCACTTTCGCAAGTGGTCGTGAATGGATTGACAACCCCTTTACTGCGTTGGTTGCGAGTTCTTGTTGGTTTGTGTAGGTGCGTGCGACTTTTGAGGAGCCTCCTAATGGATTGATACCTTGGTTCTCAAAAACTGAGGGAAATACTTACGCTACTATTGCTGCATCACCCTTTCCTCTTGAAGGAAAGCCAACACAATCTCAAGACGTAATGTAGGACCTTGAAGTATGTCTAGAGGGGGGGTGATTAGACTACTTGACCAATTAAAAACTTAACCTTTTCCCAATTTTAGACTTTGGCAGATTCTAGCTATCTTTGGACAAGTCAAGCAATCATCACACAATTCAAGCAAGCATGCAAAGATTATATAGGCAGCGGAAATTAAAGCATGCAAATTGCAAGAAAGTAAAGGGAAGGGTTTGGAGGATTCAAACGCAATAGGAGACATGGATATTTTTGGCGTGGTTCCGATAGGTGGTGCTATCGTACATCCACGTTGATGGAGACTTCAACCCACGAAGGGTAACGGGTGCGCGAGTCCACGGAGGGCTCCACCCAAGAAGGGTCCATGAAGAAGCAACCTTGTCTATCCCACCATGGTCGTCGCCCATGAAGGACTTGCCTCACTAGCGGTAGATCTTCACGAAGTAGGCGATCTCCTTGCCCTTACAAACTCCTTGGTTCAACTCCACAATCTTGTCGGAGGCTCCCAAGTGACACCTAGCCAATCTAGGAGAGACCACTCTCCAAGAAGTAACAAATGGTGCGTTGATGATGAACTCCTTGCTCTTGTGCTTCAAATGATAGTCTCCCCAACACTCAACTCTCTCTCATAGGATTTGGATTTGGTGGAAAGAAGATTTGAGTGGAAAGCAACTTGGGGAAGGCTAGAGATCAAGATTCATATGGTACGAATGGAATATCTTGGCCTCAACACATGAGTAGGTGGTTCTCTCTCAGAACTGGTAAGTCAGAAGTGTAGGTTTGTTCTAATGGCTCTCTTTATGAATGAAGAGGAGGTGGAGGGGTATATATGGCCTCCACACAAAATCTAACCGTTACACACAATTTACCAAACTCGGTGGGACCGAATTGAGAAACTTGGTCTGACCGATTCAGTAAACCTAGTGACCGTTAGGGTTTTCGGTGGGACCGACATGCAACTTGGTAGGACCGATATGGTTAGGGTTAGGGCACAACGTAATCTCGGTGAGACCGATTACACAAACTCGGTGAGACCGATTTTGGTAATTAGCTAACCAGAGAGTTGGTCAAGTGAACTCGATGGGACTGATTCGCTCTTTTCGGTGAGACCGAAATGTTACGAAAAGGAAACAGAGAGTTTACATTGCAATCTCGGTGGGACCAATCGCTCACTTCGGTTAGACCAAAACATTACAAAGGGAAACAGAGAGATTACAATCCCATCTCGGTGAGACCGAGATCCCTATCGGTGAGACCGATTTGCCTAGGGTTTGTGGCAGTGGCTATGACATTTGAACTCGGTGGCGCTGGATAGAAAGAATCGGTGTGACTGATTTTGACTTTAGGTTTAGGTCATATGTGGATGTGAGAAAGTAGTTGAGGGTATTTGGAGCATATCACTAAGCACTTGAAGCAAGAGGCTCATTAAGCAACACCTCATCCCTCCTTGATAGTATTGGCTTTTCCTATAGACTCAATGTGATCTTGGATCACTAAAATGTAAAATGGAGAGTCTTGAGCTTTTGAGCTTGAGCCAATCCTTTGTCCTTGATATTTTGAGGGATCCACTTTCATCATCCATGCCATGCCATTCATTGAGCTTTCCTGAAATAATAGTTTTGGAATAGCATTAGCTCAATGAGCTATATGTTGTTATGAATTACCAAAACCACCTAGGGATAGTTGCACTTTCAATCTCCCCCCTTTTTGGTAATTGATGACAACATATAGATCAAAGCTTCGACAAATGATAATAAGATCGAAAAACATCGTCGCTTTGAGAAGTATGTGATAAGCAAGAGCTCCCCCTAAATTTGTGCACAGTTTAAAATTTGCTTTGGACTGCAAATGCACAAGGAATTAGGCTCATGGGTTACTCTTCCATGTCACATACATCTTGGTGGAGCGCTCAAAATAATAAAGATTGAATACATGCACTCATCACCAAGCAAAGTGAATGATCATATAAGGATAGGTAAGATAATATCATCAAACATGCATAAGTGTAGCTTATGATCAAACACATGATCATCAATGTTTCACAGATAATAGCATAGTATCTCAAGCAATCAAAAGCAAACAAAGTTTAACCACCAAAGCAAGAGAGAATAAAAGCAACACTCTCTCTCTCGAAGCCTATGATCTATACATTTTTCTCCCCCTTTGGCAACAAGTTACCAAAAAGTTCATAGAAAATGCATAGTGCTAGATCGACTCTCAGGCTTGATCTTCAGGTGGTGGTGTAGAGATGGCTCCTTGGACGAAGACTTCAGTCGATGTTGATGGGGCTGGAGGAGTTGGTGCTAGAGCTGGTTGCCCTGGAGCTGTAGGAGCTGTAGCTGGTGTTGATGATGTGGCTCTAGTGTCTGTCACGGGCACTGCAGCTGACCTCTGAGCTCTAGCCACTCTGGCAAATGCATCAGTGGTTGTCTTTCCCTTCCCCTCCTGCATTTCATCCTGAAGCTGCTCCACAACAGACTAAATCTCAGTTACTTTGACATCAAGATCATAGAATTTTTGTTCCATGATTCTTTCCAGGCTCTCCTGGTTTTGAGTTAGGGTGGCCAACCCCTTCTCAATCCTCAGTGTTGATGCTATCAAGTATCCAGGCTGCTCCTGCTTGTTCTTCAAAAAGTATTCAGATGCCTCTGCTTGAGTTGGTATCTTGGCAGCCTTCTCTTTCCTTGCCTTATCCTTCTTCTCTTGAGCTTGTACTGATGATGGTTCATTCTCATTCATGACAACTTGATTGTCCTCAAAGTTTGTATAGAGAGCAAAATGGTCCTTATCCAACAGATATTTTCCTGTGCCCATCTTTGAGTTAATCAACTCCTATATTTGTGGGGCATATCCACAACTTCTCTTTTGATCTGCTACAGTCCTCTTAATAGTTTCAACCATAAGGCTCATGACCTTGAATTTCTGGGGCACATCAAAAATGTGAAGCAAGTTAATTGCATGCCCTCTAATCATGTTGTGGTCACCTGATTTGGGCAACAGAGTGTGCCTTAAGATCCAGTTTATCGTAGGCAGCCCTGACAGAAGAAAATGAACTGATCCAAACTTGAAAGTCTCAAGTGCATCATCAGGGACCTCCTTGTACATATGTGACATTGAGTTGTGATCCATTTTCTTCTTGGCATATGTCCAAGTCACCTTCACTCTCCTCTGGGGAATTGATCAGACTTGCCCATTCCTCTATGGTTGATTGGTATCTCGTTCCTTCAGACATCCAAACTATCCTGCCATCTGGATAGAAGTGTGTTGTGGAGTAGAATTGCATAATGAGTTCATCATTCCAGTTTGTGAGCTTCTGCCCAACAAAATCTGCAACTCCACAAGCAACAAAACTGTCTTGCACTCCAGGATAGTCTTCTTCATTTCTTTCATGTAGGTCCAGTCGACCCACCTCATATCACAAACTATGGGCTTCTTGTCCAACAAGATTGTCTCATAGAAGTCCTGTTGTTCCTTTGTATGGAACCTGTAACCAACAGCAGTCCTTCTCCTGGTGGCATATGGATCTGACTCTCTCCATAGCCTCAACCCTAGATCTCTCCTGATCTTCATGTTCTCAGCCACAGGATGAGCATCATTGTGGTCTGGAATCTTGGGTTTGAGCTTCCTTAAGATCTGCCCTTCTTCATCTTCCTCAGCAGCAACTTCAGGCATTGGGGCCTTGTTCTTCTCAGCTGCTAGTATACTCCTGGTATTCCTCTTTGGTGCAATCTTGGGCTTGGGGACAGCTTTGGGTGCTTCTTTGGGCTTTGATGTTGCAGCCCCTGACTTTATAGCATCACCCATCAGCTTCTGTGCCTTGGGTGCTGGTGCAGCAACCTTTTCTTCCTCTTCCATCATGGAAGGTTGACCAACAACTCTGGCCATGGTATTTTTGACCCTTTCTTTCCTTTTCTTTCCTTCAGCAGCAGTAGGCTCTTTGGGTTGGGATTCCAAAGAAACTTGAGTGGAGACTCTGGCTTTGGACATTGGTTGTCTACCTGCAGGCCTTTTGATCTTCATGCCAGGCTTTACTGCAGTTGAGTTGTACACCTTCTTGAGAACTTTCTCCTTTGAACTGGCCTCATCCTCAACTGCCACATAATCCTCATCCTCAGATTCTGAGGTTCTCTTCTTCCTTGTCCTTGTGGCAGCCTTGGGCAAATTGCTGGGAGTGCTTCTGCTCCCCTCATCTGAGCTGCTAGAGGGACTAGTGCCCTCACTCATGTGAATCTGCTCTTCTGCCATCTTCTGACTATCACTTTGGTCTGACATGCTGAAAATCACTGACTGCTGACCCTATGAATAGTTATAGATGAGATAGAATGGATGAGCATCACAAAATATAGAAATTTTTGCAAAAGGATGATTCAAAAACTCAGTTTTAGTTTTCCACAGAAAGCATTTCGGATCTACCGATTTTCAAACTCGGTGATACTGAAGCAGTTTTGGAACCTAAACTGGTGAACTCGGTAGGGCCGAGTCATAGTTTGGTGGCACCGAGACTGCTAGAGTTTCACAAAGTTCTAAAATCGGTCACACCGATTTGTAATTCTCAGTCAGACCGAGACTTACTAGTGCAATGGCGTTAGCCAAATCGGTGGGACCGAGTTTTTCAACTCGATGGGTCCGAGATGGTTTCGGCGGAAACCTAACCCTAAATTTTCAAATTGCATCTATTCTAAGGATTGTATTAACTGGATAGGAGTGTCTCAATCGTGGCAAGAATCATAATGAACACAATGTGCTAGGAATCAGACGAGGATAGCACTGTGATCGAGTCTATACCCTAGCTTGGCGATGAACTCGCTACGGAGGCAACGGCGGGGGTGAATTCCGTTGACGGCGGCGGAGACCAGTGACAGGAGGCGGCTGGCGATGAAGTCGACGATCTGTAGACCTAGTAGGCAGAGCGAGCTATGCGCGGGCGAGGAGTTTCGGAGAAAGTTTTCCAAAATTTGCCCGTGAGTATATATAGCCCGACACAGTCAGTGTGACCGAGTGGAACAACTCGGTGGCACCGAGATGCATAACTGTATACAGTTACAGCAACTCGGTGTGACCGAAAAGTTCAAATCGGTTGCACCGAGATTGAAAACCTAGCTCGACTTAGTGATCTCGGTATGACCGAAATGGATGAATCAGTCAGACCAAAAATCACAAAGAAGTTTTGGAAGTTTAAGTCTATGACAAATCGGGGACTCCGAGTGCTCCTCACACAGAGTGGTTCGAATCTGACTTGATCAAATTTTGTGATGTAGCATGAATAGAGTTTGAGACGAGAAAAGCATAGATAGCTAGAGAAGGTTCTTAGGCATTCTTGTCCATCCACTTGGCCAAAGAAAAAGAAGCCAATCAATCAAAACAACAAGTGGATGTCCTCGAATGAGAAAAATATGCAACCAACATGCTCACACAATAGAATGGAAAATGAAATATGTGGCAAAGCATGCACAACCAATTCTAGCATCTATCAAACAATTGGCGATGACTAGGTCATCTATATATGAGTATATTGACTTAGGAGTCAAATGAGAACATTTGATCATAGGTCATACTCATCATTTAAGCTCAAGTGGGGTTACCACTTTTACATAATCCATTGATGTGTTCACATCATTAGGGTTGCTTTGACTCAATTCTTAGAGTTAAGCTCCCCCTAGATGTGAGATCCCCCTTTAGAGGGATGAACTAACCTTGGGTTTTGTCGATGATGACTTCATGTAGGTGTTGAAGATGTGGGTGCTCAATGTTGATGTAGATCATTTGGAGAAATCTTTGGAGTGAGTTGCACTTTCAACATACCTACATGGGTTAGTCCCACAAGGAACAAACAAGAATATCCATAGACATAGAGTGATGCACACACAAGATGATGTCCATGAAATCATTAGGTTACCTTGTCCCTTGCCTTACCAACATGAGGGTTTGTGACTCCTTGAACTAGTCCAAGATGTGGAAGTTGATTGCACTTGTCCTTGCCATAATGATATGAGTGAAGAATGTTGGTGGAGTCACCCTCAAGAACTCTCTAGTTCTTCTTCTTCGGGATCCACATCATCTTGATGGGAATCAATCATGTAGTAGTTGTGCTTGATGAAGTAGAACTTGACGTAGTCTTGGGAACCCACTTGACCAAGGCCTTAGGTGCTTCTTCAAATGCATCAATCTCCTCTTGAAGCTTGTCCTTGCCTTTGTTCTTGTGGTCTTGTGGTGGAAGATCATCTTGTGCTTGTGTTCCCTTGAAGGAAGTAGGATCATACTTCTCTTGTTGAGGAACAAACTTCGTCTTGGGGTATCGATCTTCTTCCCACTCAACTCCATTGGCATTGAACTTTCGTTCAAAACCAACACCTTGATTCTTCCGGTGCCTTCCTTGCTTGCGTACAATTTCCTTGAATTGCTTACTCCCGGCAAGGCTCTTGTATACACCTTTCTCTATAATTCCCTTCAATAAGCTATTTTCTTGATCAAGTGTAACTTGGCTAAGAGAATCATTAGTGGAATCAAGAGAACTACTAGAAGCAACAATATTGGATTTGGCATTGTTATTGCTACTACTAGAGGAAGGATCTTTCTTGTTCCTGTTACTAGACTTGACTTGAGGCATATAAGTAGATAAGAGTAAACGCTTGGCAATGTAAGAAGAACTTTTCTTGCGAAGATCATCATTGATTGCCTTTAAGAACTCATGCTCTTGCTCAAGATTGAGCTTTTCAAAGTGTAACTTCTCATGAGTTCTCAAAAGTTCTCGATGATCCCCTAAGATAGTTTCATGAGCTAACTTAAGAGTGTTTAGTTCTTTAGTTAGAAGCTCAATCTTCTCCTTATCGTTGTCATTCGTTTTATCTTGATTAGCATGATTAATTGACGTTTCATCATAGTATTCATCACTAGAGTTGTCAATAAGTACATCATCATCACCTAGCAAGTCATCTTCATCACTATTGAAATCAACATACTCGGGATGAGTTACCTTAGGGCCTTTAGCCATGAAGCATCTTCCAATTCCTTCATTTGGTGAGTCAAATATGTCGTAGGAGTTGGTTGACACAAGTGCTAGACCGGCAACACCTTCTTCTTGAGTATATTCGGAGTCGGAGTGATAACTTCTCTCGGAGTGATGTTCAGAGTCAGAGCCAGATACCCATTCACCAACATGAGCTTGATGTCTTCATTTTGTGTAGCTCCTTGATGACTTGTCCTTCCTTTCCGAATCCTTGCTTCTCCGTGAGGGTCTTCGTTCATAACGATCATCTCTACTACTCCTCTCTCTTGGTGGTGATTCTTCTCTTTTGCTTCTTCTTTTTGTAGAATCTTCTCTTCTTTTGTAGGGTGCCGTACACTCATTGGAATAGTGTCCGGGTCTCCCACAATTGTAGCAATTGCGCTCTTGACTAGAAGATCCTTTGTCATTGTAGGACCTTGACTTAGAGCTTCTTTCTTTGCTTCTACTCTTGTAGAATTTGTTGAAATTCTTCACCATTAAGCTCAATTCTTCATTGAAGGTTTGTTTCTCACTTGATGATGTAGGAGCTTCACTATGAGGCTTTGTAAGCACCACTTGACTTGTTGTGAAGTTCCTCCTTATCCTTGAGTGACATCTCATGAGCAACAATTCTGCCAATGACTTCTGCTGGCTTGAGATTCTTGTAATTGGGCATCATTTGAATCAATGTGCACACGGTATCATATTTTCCATCCAATGCTCTTAGGATCTTCTTGATGATGAATATGTCGGCCATCTCTTCACTCCCTAAGCCGGCAATCTCATTTGTGATAAGAGCAAGCCTAGAGTACATTTCAGCGACACCTTCACCATCCTTCATTTTGAACTTGTCAAGCTAACTTTGGAGCACATCCAACTTGGATTCCTTGACGGAGTCGGTACCTTCATGCATATCAATCAAAGTATCCCAAATTTCCTTTGCATTCTCAAGACGGTTGATTTTGTTGAATTCTTCGGGGCACAATCCGTTGAAGAGGATATCACAAGCTTGACGGTTCGGCTCTCTCCCATCAAAGAATTCACCTTGCAAGCCAATACAAACAATAGCCCAAACGGCGGGGTTATGTCCGAGAATATGCATTTTCATCTTATGCTTCCAACTAGCAAAATTAGTACCATTAAAGTAAGGACCTCTATGGTGATAATTTCCCTCGCTAGACGCCATACTCTCCTAGGTTGTGAAACCAAGGCTATGACCACCAAAAGCTATGGAAATCAAAGCAAATGGAGACCAAAGCTCTGATACCACTTGTAGGACCTTGAAGTATGTCTAGAGGGGGGGTGATTAGACTACTTGACCAATTAAAAACTTAACCTTTTCCCAATTTTATACTTTGGCAGATTTTAGCTATCTTTGGACAAGTCAAGCAATCATCACACAATTCAAGCAAGCATGCAAAGAGTATATAGGCAGCGGAAATTAAAGCATGCAACTTGCAAGAAAGTAAAGGGAAGGGTTTGGAGGATTCAAACGCAATTGGAGACACGGATGTTTTTGGCGTGGTTCCGATAGGTGGTGCTATCGTACATCCACGTTGATGGAGACTTCAACCCACGAAGGGTAATGGCTGCGCGAGTCCACGGAGGGCTCCACCCAAGAAGGGTCCATGAAGAAGCAACCTTGTCTATCCCACCATGGCCGTCGCCCATGAAGGACTTGCCTCACTAGCGATAGATCTTCACGAAGTAGGCGATCTCCTTGCCCTTACAAACTCTTGGTTCAACTCCACAATCTTGTCGGAGGCTCCCAAGTGACACCTAGCCAATCTAGGAGACACCACTCTCCAAGAAGTAACAAATGGTGCGTTGATGATGAACTCCTTGCTCTTGTGCTTCAAATGATAGTCTCCCCAACACTCAACTCTCTCTCATAGGATTTGGATCTGGTGGAAAGAAGATTTGAGTGGAAAGCAACTTGGGGAAGGCTAGAGATCAAGATTCATATGGTAGGAATGAAATATCTTGGCCTCAACACATGAGTAGGTGGTTCTCTCTCAGAACTTGTAAGTTGGAAGTGTAGGTTTGTTCTGATGGTTCTCTTTACGAATGAAGAGGAGGTGGAGGGGTATACATAGCCTCCACACAAAATCTAACTCTTACACACAATTTACCAAACTCGGTGGGACCGAATTGAGAAACTCGGTTTGACCGATTCAGTAAACCTAGTGACCGTTAGGGTTTTCGGTGGGACCAACATGCAACTTGGTAGGACCGATATGGTTAGGGTTAGGTCATAACGTAATCTCGGTGAGACTGATTACACAAACTCGGTGAGACCGATTTTGGTAATTAGCTAACCAGAGAGTTAGTGAGGTGAACTCGGTGGGACCGATTCGCTCTTTTCGGTGAGATCGAAATCTTACGGAAAGGAAACAGAGAGTTTACATTGCAATCTCGGTGGGACCGATCGCTCACTTCGGTTAGACCGAAACGTTACAAAGAGAAACAGAGAGATTACAATCCCATCTCGATGAGACCGAGATCCCTATCGGTGAGACTGATTTGCCTAGGGTTTGTGGCAGTGGCTATGACATTTGAACTCGGTGGCGCCGGATAGAAAGAACCGGTGTGACCGATTTTGACTTTAGGTTTAGGTCATATGTGGATGTGAGAAAGTAGTTGAGGGTATTTGGAGCATATCACTAAGCACTTGAAGCAAGAGGCTCATTAAGCAACACCTCATCCCTCCTTGATAGGATTGGCTTTTCCTATAGACTCAATGTGATCTTGGATCACTAAAATGTAAAATGAAGAGTCTTGAGCTTTTGAGCTTGAGCCAATCCTTTGTCCTGGATATTTTGAGGGATCCACTTTCATCATCCATGCCATGCCATTCATTGAGCTTTCCTGAAATAATAGTCTTGGAATAGCATTAACTCAATGAGATATATGTTGTTATGAATTACCAAAACCACCTAGGGATAGTTGCACTTTCACGTAGCAAGAAGGATTTCTGGCGCCGTTGTCGGGGAGGTCTTCGCTCAAGTCAAGACATACCAAGTACCCATCACAAACTCATCTCCCTCGCATTTACATTATTTGCCATTTGCCTCTCGTTTTCGTCTCCCCCACTTCACCCTTGCTGTTTTATTCGCCCTCTCTTTCCCAATCTCATCTCTCTTTCGCTTGTCTTTTGTTTGCTCATCGTCGTGGCTAGTCCTCCTATCGTCGTTATTACTCCCGAACATGAAATTCTTAATTTTAAGCAAAGGGAGGGAGAAAATCTAAAAGATACTTGGCATAGAATTTGCAATTCTCAAAATAGATCTACTAGGAAGCTTTCTACTTCCGTTCTTCTTCGCAATTTTTATGTAGGCATTACTCCGTGGAATAGATGCATTCTTGATACCATTACCGGAGGGAATTTTTTGGATAGCCATACCTTTGATGCTTATAATGCTATGTTACATTTGTTTGGTCCTCCTCCTCTCTTGGTAAATGGGACTATTTTGACTCTAGAACATGTGATGAAAAGGCTTGAAATTATTGAAAATAAAGTTGCCACTATTGAGTTAGTTGAAAATCAAGATAAAAAGATTCATAGCCAAATTACCCAATATGGATCTAGGGTTGGAGTTACTTTGAATTTTTTTTGAAGAGAAAGAACCTATAGTTAATGAAAGAATAGATCTAGATTCTACGAGAATCGGTAAACTTGAGAACATGATTACCAACTTAGGGTCGGCCTTTTCATCCGTGAAAAGCACTCCAAATCCTCCTACCAAATCTGCCAAATTTATTTATGTTCCTAAAAATAGGGGTGAATCTTCTAATAAGGGAAATGCGGATCCCAAATCAATAAGTGATCATCCCAATTGTCTCTCTATCATTAAGGAACCTTTTGCTACAAATGAATTTCTTGAATTCTTGCCTAAGGGCTTAATCATTGCTAAAAAGGGAGAAACCCCTAAAGATTATAATTGCTCTATTGAGGAATTAGGTGCCAAATATGGCACTACTTAGATCTATCCTCGCTTTTATGCCTAGCTAGGGGCGTTAAACGATAGTGCTAGTTGGGAGGCAACCCAAATTTATCATTGTTTTTTGTTTTTGCTTCTGTTTAGTAATAAATTTTGCATCTAACTTCTGTTTAGATGTGTTTTTATGTTTTAATTAGTGTTTGTGCCAAGTAGAACCTATAGGATAACCTATGGTGATAGTTAATTTGATTCTGCTGAAAACAGAAAGTTTGCGCGCACGAAAATAATTTTATTAATTCACAGAAATGTGCTTTTGCATTGATACATTTTCCAAGGACTTCCTATTTTGGTAGGATTTTTAGAGTTCCAGAATTATTCGAGAGTTACAAATTGCTACAGACTGTTCTGTTTTTGACAGATTCTATTTTTCGTGTGTTGTTTGCTTATTTTGATGCATCTATGGCTAGTATGTAAGGTTATGAACCATATAGAAGTTGGAATACATTAGGTCTAACACCAATATAAATAAATAATGAGTTCATTACAGTACCTTATGTGGTGGTTTTTCTTTCTTGCACTAACGGAGCTTATGAGATTTCCTGTTGAGTTTTGTGTTGTGAAGTTTTCAAGTTTTGGGTAGATGGACTATGGAATAAGGAGTGGAAAAAGCCTAAGCTTGGGGATGCCCATGGCACCCCAAGATATTCAAGGATAACCAAAATCCTAAGCTTGGGGATGCCCCGGAAGGCATCCCCTCTTTCGTCTTCGTCTATCGGTAACTTTACTTGGAGCTATATTTTTATTCGCCACATGATGTGTATTTTGCTTGGAGCGTCTTGTATGATATTAGTATTTGATTTTTAGTTTACCACAATCATCCTTGCTGTACACACCTTTTGGGAGAATCCCACTTGATTGGAATTTATTAGAATACTCTATGTGCTTCACTTATATCTTTTGAGTTAGATAGTTTTGCTCTAGTACTTCACTTATATCTTTTAGAGCACGGCGGTGGCTTAATTTTGTAGAAATTGTTGATCTCTAATGCTTCACTTATATTATTTTGAGAGTCTCTTAGAACAGCATGGTATTTTCTATGGTTATAAAATTGGTCCTAGAATGATGAGCATCCAAGTTGGGTATAATAAAAACTATCATAGGAAGTGAATTGGATGCTATGATCAATTTGATACTTGATAATTGTTTTGAGATATGGAGGCAGTGATATTAGAGTCATGCTAGTTGGTGATTATGAATTTAAAGAATGCTTGTGTTGAAGTTGGCAAGTCCCGTAGCATGCACGTATGGTAAAAGTTGTGTAACAAATTTATTGCATAGGGTGCTCTTTTGATTGCCTTCCCTTGAGTGGAGGTCGGGGGCGCGCAATGGTTAACTCCTACCAACTTCCCCCCTAGGAGCATGCATAGTAGTACTTTGCTTCGAGGGCTAATAAAACTTTTGCAATAAGTATATGAGTTCTTTATGACTAATGTGAGTCCATGGATTATACGCACTTTTACCTTTCCATCATTGCTAGCCTCTTCGGTACCGTGCATTGCCCTTTCTCACCTTGAGAGCTGGTGCAAACTTCGTCGGTGCATCCAAACCCCGTGATACGATACACTCTATCACACATAAACCTCCTTATATCTTCCTCAAAACAGCCACCATAACTACCTATCATGGCATTTCCATAGCCATTCCGAGATATATTGCCATGCAACTTTCCACCGTTCTGTTCCGTTTTCCATGACACGCATCATCATTGTCATATTGCCTTGCATGATCATGTAGTTGACATCATATTTTTGGCAAAGCCACCTTGCATAAATTTTCATACATATCACTCTTGATTCATTGCCCATCCCGGTACACCGCCGAAGGCATTCATATAGAGTCATATCTTGTTCTAGTTTTGAGTTGTAATTCATGAGTTGTAAATAAATAGAAGTGTGATGATCATCATTATTAATCATTGTCCCCAAATAAAATAAAATAAAAATAAAGCCCAAAAAAGGAAAGGCCAAAGAAAAAAAGGCCAAAAAAAGGCCAAAAGAAAGAAAAAAGAAAAAAAAGAAAAAAGAAAAAATATATAAAAAAGGGGCAATGTTACTATCTTTTTCCACACTTGTGCTTCAAACTAGCACCATGTTCTTCATATAGAGAGTCTCATATGTTGTCACTTTCATATACTAGTGGGAATTTTTCATTATAGAACTTGGCTTGTATATTCCTATGATGGGGTTCGTCAAAATGCCCTAGGTCTTCGTGAGCAGGCAAGTTGGATGCACACCCACTTAGTTTCTTTTGTTGAGCTTTCATACATTTATAGCTCTAGTGCATCCACTGCATGGCAATCCCTACTCCTCATGTTGACATCAATTGATGGGCATCTCCATAGCCCGTTGATTATCCTCGTCAATGTTAGACTTTCTCTTTTTTGTCTTCTCCACACAACCTCCATCATCATATTCTATTCCAGCCATAGTGCTATATCCATGGCTCACGCTCATGTATTGCGTGAGAGTTGAAAAAGGCTGAAGCGTGTTAAAAAGTATGAACCAATTGCTCGGCTGAAACCGGGGTTGTTCTTGATGGGTGTATTTTGTGTGATGAAAATGAAACATAGCCTAACTATATGATTTTGTAGGGATAAACTTTCTTTAGCCATGTTATTTCGTGAAGACATGATTACTTTGATTAGTATGCTTGAAGTATTACTATTTCTTATGTCAATATAAACTTTTATTTTGAATCATTTGGATCTGAACATTCGTGCCACAATAAAGAAAATTACATTGAGAATTATGCTAGGTAGGATTCCACATCAAAAATTCTGTTTTTATCATTTACCTACTCGAGGACGAGCATGAATTAAGCTTGGGGATGCTTGATACGTCTCCAACGTATCTACAATTTTTGATTGTTCCATGCTATTATATTACCTGTTTTGGATGTGTATGGGCTTTACTTTACACTTTTATATCATTTTTGGGACTAACCTACTAACCGGAGGCCCAGCCCGAATTGCTGTTTTTTTACCTATTTCAGTGTTTCGAAGAAAAGGAATATCAAACGGAGTCTGTCGGGGATACAATTACTGAGTGTAAACCGCCCAGGAGGGGCCGGTTCACCCTCAACTATATTGAAGCCCATGAAGACCAGGAAGATGGCGCTTTACTAATGAAGCTTAGAGGCCTAAAGCCCAAAGGCGGATTAGGGCCCATAATTGTAAACCGCCATAGTTGTACAACTTGTATTGTAAGTTAGGGAGGCAGAGACCGAGCCGGACACTTGTATGAGCCGGCCTCGGAACTCTGTAAACCAGTCGGTCGTCAACCTGTGTATATGAAGGGACGACCCGGCGGCGGTTCAGGGACAAGAAACAACAACTCGAGACTCAGGCAAAGTGTATTTCGCTCCCTGGTCATCGAAGCCCAATCAATTCCATCACAACTAGACGTAGGCTTTTACCTTCATCGAAGGGGCCGAACTAGTATAAACTCTTGTGTCCTTTGTCCGGTTTAACCCCTTCAAGCTAACCCGTCGTGATGGCCCCACGACTAAGTCCTTTCATGAGGACATCTGACGTGATATTTCCACGACAGTTGGTGCCCACCGTGGGGCTATCACACGATGGTTTCGAGTTCTTGAAGGGCGGCTTTGAAGGACTCAAAGGGTATGCGGTTGGCCGGATGACCAAGAGTCGTCGCGGCAAGCTCTACATCGACGACGCGGGGTGGAGTCCCGAGGCCGGCTCAATTGAGTACGGGTACCGGGCCCCCTTTGGCGGAATTCACATTTTCATTGGCAAGATCGGCAAACCGGGCCCTGAGACGGACACCTGCTCCGACCTCGTCGAGACGGCTCAGCATGCGAGTCCCGCCCGGATTTAGTTTGCCGTGAAGCGTGCGTTCGTAGGATGTGTCCATGGGATCGGATCTGAACTGGTGTCCGAAGGTGAGACGGTCGTTTACTCCGATGGCGAGTCATACACCGGTGAAACCGAGTCCCTGTACCAAGTTCATGATGGTGTGTTTGAAGGGTATTCCAATGGCACCAGTATTCCGGAATTTCTTGAACCGCCCAACCGAGTCGCAATCTTCATGGCCGGTACACAGCCAACCTTGCAAAATTCTACTGCGGCAGCATTGGGTTCTGGACCAGCAGCTGGGGCAGGAGGCCCCGCGCGCCGACCGGCTCAAGTTCTGTCCGGTTTGTTGGATGCTTGGACGACATTATTGGCCACAACAGTTACCCCGGAGACTCAAGATCGGCATAACACAGAGGTCACTAAACTACGGGATCAGATAACTCAGGCCAAGGAGGACTTGGCAGCTGAGGAAACCAGGATGGCAGAGGAACGGGCCGCTTTAGATGCCCAGGTGCAGAGGATTCAGGCCGAGAATTATCGACTGTTGCTGGATCAGAACGCCTTGAATGAAGTATTGAGGAGGAGACATCAGTCTCGCTTGCCGGCGGATTACAATGCAATGAATCTCTTCAATACGCCAGGGGCAGGAACCAGCAACCCGGCAGCGGTAAACCGGACTGTCGTGCCAAGGACCAGAGCGCTGGATCAACCTCAAGTGATGGGTCCACCCCGACGAACCGACAACCCGCCGCGGTACACAACACCCCTGTCGGGTCACTTCTCTACCCCTCTAGATAACATGATAGCAGCAGCATCCCTGTTGGCAGCTATTCCAATGGAGGGTGAATCGCCAGCGGCGGTTGAGACACGACGGGCCAGGGATCTTCTTCAGACTGCTATGGTGCAGCAACAGGCTTACTCATACAGCCGAGACAGGATTCACACCACCCCCATGTCCGAGCAAAAGCTATAGCAGGCAGATAGATGAACCAGAGGTGTCCAGCAGTGTGCGGTGCTGTAATGCCCCTCAAGGTCCTAATCTGGCACGCGGTGAGGTAAATGCTCAGGATGTGGTGGATAATGGCAGAGCACGAAGGGAGGCCGCTTTAGCAGCACAATATGCGGGTCATTATCAACCCGCCCCGGTTCAGCCAGCAGCGTCAGTAGACCGCGGCACCAGGCTTGCTTTCAGTTCCTGGGGAGTATCGTGCCTCATTCCGACTCTCCGTAATGTGCGACTGCCCAAGGATTTCAAGGGTCCACGTAAGGTGCCTAATTACACCGCTGATCAGCCACCTGAGGCGTGGGTTGAAAGTTATGATATGGCAATGGAGATGCTGGATGTGGATGAAGCGGCCTGTGCAAAATACTTTACGATGATGTTGGAAGGAACAGCCCGTACTTGGTTGAAGAACCTGCCAGCTAACTCCATCGAGTCATGGGACCAGTTGAAGGCCCGGTTTATAGCCAATTTCAAGGATACGTGCAAACAGCCTATGTCCATTGTGGATCTGGATGCTTGTGTTCAAGGGGAGAACGAGTCAACAACTCATTGGGTGCGCCGGGTTTCGGAAGTCTTGCAGACCGCATTAACGCTGGCCAAGCAATCATAACACTGGAGCGTAATTGCCAGTTTAAGTCACTGAAGATGAAGTTGGGATGGCTCAAGCGCCACTGCAATGACATGGGAACACTTATGGCAGCCTTGGTAAAATATGTCGATTCTGATAATACCAAGGATCCCGATTCTGATGAGGAGAAACCGGAGAAGGGAAAAAAGAACGACGGTGCAAAGGGACAGCATCACAACCAAGGAAGCCATGAGAATAATGGTAAGCGCAAAGCAGATAGTTCAGATTTTGTGGCTAACACTAATATGCAGCGTCGTAAGGGTAAACCGCCCCAACGCGGTGGAGGGATGAATCTGGAGCGTTTGTTAAACCAGCCCTGCCCAAAGCACGGGACCAAGGAGGTTCCAGCAACACATCTTTGGAAAGATTGTTCCATTATGAAGGAGTTCAAAAACTCTGATCTCTTCCGATATGATCAGCGTCCGTCGGGCGGTTCAGGTCCAGGTTTTCATGGTGCCGGCGGTTCAAACTTTGGATTTCAGAATAATCAGGGCAACCAGAACAACCAAGGTGGTAATAACCAACAGAATAATCAAGGGAATCAGCAGCAGTCAGGTTATCGGAGTAACCTAAAGCAGTTGAATGATGGGCAGTATCATGTGTTCACTACTAGTTTGTGCAAGCGTGATCAAAAGCTTCACAAGAGGGCAGTTAATGCTGTTGAACCGGCAGTGCCATGTTACTTGCGGTGGTACGAGCAGCCCATTGTGTGGAGCAGAGAGGATCATCCGCCCCGGGTTGATAATCTGGGTCATCTGGCTTTGGTGGTGGCACCTCAGGTAGGAGGGTATAAGTTTACCAAGGTGCTGATGGATGGAGGGAGCAGTATCAACATGCTGTACTATGAGACTTTCCGTCGCATGGGGTTGACAGACAAGAGTCTTAAACTGTCAAACACTGTTTTTCATGGTGTAGTACCAGGCAAATCGGCATATCCTGTTGGCAAGATCGCTTTGGAGGTTGTGTTTGGAGATGAACATGATTCCAGGTCTGAAACATTGACCTTTGAAGTGGTGAAAATCCAGAGCCCATATCATGCACTGTTTGGATGGTCGGCTTATGCGAAGTTCATGGTGAGGCCCTGCTATATTTATTTACAGCTCAAAATGCCGGGTCATAAGGGGACCATCACAGTTCACGGAAGTCGTAAGATCGCTTTGGATTGCGAGGAGGGTGATGCGGCTTATGCTGAGTCGGTTTGTGCTACAGAGGAGCTGAAGTTCTATAAGGACAACGTTGATCCGGCAGACATGACCCCTTTGAAGAAGCCCACCACTGAGCATGACCTGACCTTGAAGTTCAAACTGGCTGATGAGACTAAACTTGTTGACTTTGTTCCTGGCGATTCATCAAAGGAGTTTCGCATCAGCACCAATCTGGATCTGAAATAGGAAAGCGCGCTCATCGAGTTCATCCGTGAGAATCGGGACATTTTTGCATGGAAGCCTTCTGACATGCTAGGTGTACCGAGGGAACTCGCTGAGCACACTCTCAATATTGATCCCAAGTTTAAACCGGTCAAGCAGTTTCTTCGTCCCTTTAACGAGGAAAGACGCAAGGCTATTGGTGAGGAGGTAGCCCGGCTGTTGGCTGCGGGGTTTATCGTCGAAGTGTTTCACCCTAAGTGGTTAGCTAATCCAATGCTAGTCCTTAAGAAAAAAGACACTTGCCGTATGTGTGTGGACTACACAGTTTGAACAAAGCTTGTCCAGCAGATCCTTTTGCTCTCCTGCGCATTGATCAGATCATTGATGTGATGGCGGGTTGTGAGCGTCTGAGTTTCTTGGATGCCTATTCAGGTTATCATCAGATCAAAATGACAGTTAAGGACCAGGAGAAACAGCCTTCATCACTCCCTTTGGAGCCTTCTGCTATGTTTCTATGCCTTTGGGGCTCAAAAGTGCCCAAGCAACTTATCAGCGTTGTGTGCAGAATTGTCTTCACACTCAGATTGGGTCATGCCTATGTGGATGACATTGTAGTAAAATTCAAGAAGAAGGAGACATTGATAGAAGATCTCAAGGAGACCTTTGACAATCTTCGGGTTTACAAGATGATGCTTAATCCGGACAAGTGTGTCTTCGGTGTTCCGGTAGGCAAGCTCTTAGGCTTTCTGGTGTCCAATAGAGGCATCGAAGCTAACCCGGAAAAGATCAAGGCGATTACATCTTTGGCTAAACCAGCATGTATTAATGATGTTCAGCATCTGGCATGTCGAATTGCAGCCCTAAGCCGGTTTATTAGCCGCTTAGGAGAGAAGGCGATCCCTCTATATCAGATGTTGAAGAAAACAGACACTTTTGTCTAGAGTGATGCGGCTGATGCGGCGTTTGAAGACTTGAAGCGGCAATTGGCTGAACCGCCGGTCCTTGCTGCTCCGGTTGACAAGGAGCCCTTGTTATTGTACGTAGCTGCTAATGCCTGTGCTTTCAGTGTGGCAATTGTGGTTGAGCACAAGGAGGCTGGGAAGGAATATCTGGTTCAACGGCCGGTTTACTATATCAGCGAAGTGCTTATCGAGTGAAAGCAAAGATATCCGCATTGGCAGAAGCTGGTATATGGATTTTTATGGCAAGTCAGAAGCTCAAGCAATACTTTCTAGGCCATCCCATCACAGTGGTCAGTTCTACTCCTTTGACAAGGAGACCTTTGACAATCTTCGGGTTTACAAGATGATGCTTAATCCGGACAAGTGTGTCTTCGGTGTTCCGGCAGGCAAGCTCTTAGGTTTTCTGGTGCCCAATAGAGGCATCAAAGCTAACCCGGAAAAGATCAAGGTGATTTCATCTTTGGCTAAACCAGCATGTATTAATGATGTTCAGCATCTGGCATGTCGAATTGCAGCCCTAAGCCGGTTTAATAGCCGCTTAGGAGAGAAGGCGACCCCTCTATATCAGATGTTGAAGAAAATAGACACTTTTGTCTAGAGTGATGCGGCTGATGCGGCGTTTGAAGACTTGAAGCGGCAATTGGCTGAACCGCCGGTCCTTGCTGCTCCAGTTGACAAGGAGTCCTTGTTATTGTACGTAGCTGCTAATGCTCGTGCTGTCATTGTGGTGATTGTGGTTGAGCGCAAGGAGGCTGGGAAGGAATATCCGGTTCAACGGCCGGTTTACTATATCAGCGAAGTGCTTATCGAGTCAAAGAAAAGATATCCGCATTGGCAGAAGCTGGTATATGGATTTTTATGGCAAGTCGGAAGCTCAAGCAATACTTTCTAGGCCATCCCATCACAGTGGTCAGTTCTACTCCTTTGGGTGATATAATTCAGAACAGGGAGGCAACTGGCCGGGTTGCAAAGTGGGCAATTGAGCTTGGTCCACATGGGTTGAAGTATATGCCTCGAACGACCATCAAATCGCAGGCGCTTGTTGACTTCATCGATGATTGGACCGAGTTACAGGCACCAGAGGACAAACCGGATAACACATACTGGACTATTCACTTTGATGGATCCAGGCAATTGGAGGGCTCAGGGGCTGGAGTTGTCCTTACTTCCCCTCGAGGTGATAAAATTCGTTATGGTCTCCACTTAATGTTTCCTTGTACTAACAGTGCAGCTGAGTACGAAGCGTTACTCCACGGTCTCCGTGTGGCCAAGGAAATGAATTTAAGCTGAGTACGATGCTTTGGAGATTCTGATCTGGTGGCCCAGCAAGTTTCTGGCACTTGGGATTCTAAGGATCCACTCACGACGGCTTACAGACGCGAGGTGGATATTGTGGCGGGTCACTTTAAAGGTTATCAGGTTGAGCACATTGACCGGCGCAAAAACGAAGCAGCAGATGCTTTGAGGCGGCTGGGATCTCAACGTAAACCGGTACCACCCAATACCTTTTTAGATATCTTGCATAACCCGTTTGTTGAGTTGCCTACAGAAGAGGATTTAGCTGTTCCTGATACGGAGGCCCAATTGGTAGCCGCTTTACATGTAATTCCGGATTGGACGGTTCCATATCTGGCGTATATGAACCGGGGAGAGCTACCAGATGATGAGGTTCTAGCCAGACAGATAGTCCGGCGATCCAAGTCTATGGTTATTCACAATGGCGAGTTACACCATTGTAGTGTTTCAGGCGTATTCTAGCGTTGTGTCTCTCCTGAGGAAGGCCAAGAGATTCTACGTGAGATCCATGAAGGGGATTGTGGTCACCATGCTGGTTCAAAGTCCCTGGTGGCCAAAGCTTTTCGTCATGGATTTTATTGGTTGACAGCTCATGCTGATGCTGAGGATCTGGTAAAGCAGTGTGATGCTTGTCAGAAATTTTCACGCCGAGCTCATGTTCCGGCTCAAGAGCTACGGATGATTCCTATCACTTGGCCGTTTGCTACTTGGGGGCTTGATATGGTAGGACCTTTTAAGCGTTCCAAGGATAAGAAGAACCACCTATTGGTGGCGGTTGACAAGTTCACTAAATGGGTTGAAGCGGAGCCCGTAAGCAAGTGTGATGCAGCTATGGCGGTTCAGTTTCTCAAGAGGATTATCTTCCGCTTTGGCTTTCCACACAGCATCATCACGGATAATGGCACAAACCTTTCTAAAGGTGAGATGGAGGACTTCTGTCACAGAGAGCATATCCGGCTTGATATAGCATCGGTGGCTCACCCCTAGTCCAATGGTCAAGCTGAGAGAGCTAATCAAGAAATCTTGAAGGGTATCAAGCCCCGGCTCATGGTTCCTTTAAAGCGGACGCCGGGTTGTTGGGTGGAAGAGTTACCTTCTGTGTTATGGAGCATCAACACCACCCCTAATAGATCAACGGGTTACACACCTTTCTTCATGGTTTACGGGGCAGAGGCGGTCCTCCCCTGACCGACTTCTTTCTCCTATATATGTCCATATACCCTAAAAACGTCGGGGATCACAATAGATCAGGAGTTTCGCCGCCGCAAGCCTCTGTAGCCACCAAAAACCTCTCGGGAGCCCATTTCGGCACCCTGCCAAAGGGGGCATCCCTCACCGGTGGCCATCTTCATCATCCCAGTGCTCTCCATGATGAGGAGGGAGTAGTTCACCCTCGGGGCTGAGGGTATGTACCAGTAGCTATGTGTTTGATCTCTCTCTCTCTCTCGTGTTCTTGAGGTGATACGATCTTGATGTATCGCGAGCTTTGCTATTATAGTTGGATCTTATGATGTTTCTCCCCCTCTACTCTCTTGTGATGAATTGAGTTTTCCCCTTGAAGTTGTCTTGTCGGATTGAGTCTTTAAGGATTTGAGAACACTTGATGTATGTCTTGCATGTGCTTATTTGTGGTGACAATGGGATATTCACGTGATCTACTTGATGTATGTTTTGGTGATCAACTTGCGGGTTCAATGAACTTTTGCATAGGGGTTGGCACACGTTTTCGTCTTAACTCTTTGGTAGAAACTTTGGGGCACTCTTTGAAGTACTTTGTGTTGGTTTGAATAGATGAATCTGAGATTGTGTGATGCATATCATATAATCATACCCACGGATACTTGAGGTGACATTGGAGTATCTAGGTGACATTAGGGTTTTGGTTGATTTGTGTCTTAAGGTGTTATTCTAGTACGAACTCTATGATAGATCGAACGGAAAGAATAGCTTCGTGTTATTTTACTACGGACTCTTGAATAGATCGATCAGAAAGGATAACTTTGAGGTGGTTTCGTACCCTACCATAATCTCTTCATTTGTTCTCCGCTATTAGTGACTTTGGAGTGACTCTTTGTTGCATGTTGAGGGATAGTTATATGATCCAGTTATGTTATTATTGTTGAGAGAACTTGCACTAGTGAAAGTATGAACCCTAGGCCTTGTTTCAATGCATTGCAATACCGTTTGTGCTCACTTTTATCATTAGTTACCTTGCTGTTTTTATAATTTCAGATTACAAAAACCTATATCTACCATCCATATTGCACTTGTATCACCATCTCTTCACCGAACTAGTGCACCTATACAATTTACCATTGTATTGGGTGTGTTGGGGACACAAGAGACTCTTTGTTATTTGGTTGCAGGGTTGTTTGAGAGAGACCATCTTCATCCTACGCCTCCCATGGATTGATAAACCTTAGGTCATCCACTTGAGGGAAATTTGCTACTGTCCTACAAACCTCTGCACTTGGAGGCCCAACAACGTCTACAAGGAGAAGGTTGCATAGTAGACATCATGGATGTGTGGCGCAACATTTAAGGGGTGCCAGGTCAGCACCCACGGACGCGCCCGATGTGTCTGCAGGCGTTTTTTTTGCCAAGGCTGTAGATGCCCTAAGAGATTTCCAAAGTCTTCAACTCGAAGAAATAGGTAGTTGTAAATTTTGTGCATCACTTCATAAATAGGTCTACATATCACCTAGACCTCCTTTAATAGTACAGTGTTTATTATGACTCAAAATAATAAGAAAGAAACTACGAAAACAAAGTCTTCAAGCTTCCAATTCTTCACATCAATTTCTTCAAAGGAGGCACCAAATTCTTCACTTGAAGAAATACATTTTAGGGGTCATCTTTCGTTGGTTAAACCAAATCTTCAGGGACTATAACTCCTGCATACACTGACAAAAACATTAGTCCCTTAACCTATTTGTCTTCAATATTGAAAAACCACTAAGGGGGTACTAGATGCACTTACAAGGTCACCACTAGTGAGTAGTGATGACCACATCTTATGTTGTTTACAACCAAACAATATGTCTTTGTCTAACAACAACGTCGCAAGCAACCAAACAACATGGTTGAAAATGCTTCCTCGATGCAGGGAGCCTAATGAAGGCAATCAAACTACACGCAAAATATTGGTTTTTACCTTGCATTAGTTCAAACAAGCCTAATTGGGATAAGTATGCAAAATGCTTTAAAATGGAGATGTCAACCAAACACGCCCTTTGTGTACCTGGGTTGTAGGTGCTCTAAACAAAGCATGGCATTATTCACGTCATGTTAGTAATGGTTATAACTTATATGGCATCTCCAACGATGTTAGGAGCAAGGATAGGATCTATGTATTTAACTCGCAACAATCGCTCAGAGTACAAGTGGTGGCGATTACAACGATCTCAGTCGAGCTAGGGTTCATACAGAGAGAAGGGGAAACCGGGAGAGGGATAGCCGATGCCACCGCCGTTGATCCACTAGATGCCCTTTCCTTCTGCCTCTTTAATATAAGTAGGAGTGGCTACAGGGCTGGGCTTGCTTACACCCACTCTGGCCTCGTGACCCTTGTGTTGGGCTTGTGAGGCCGTGCCAGTCTTGGAGGCGCTGGCGAGCTAGGCCCGTTGCTGGCAGGCGGGGTCCCTTTGTCAGGGGCGCTGACATCCCCCTTTCTTGAGCCGAGGCTTGACCCAGGGGCGCCGACAGAAAGCGAGCTTGGAGCGCCACACGATCTACCCATGAATTGGCAACTGCTGCAGGGTTGGACCAGCGAACCAGGACCTGCTCCACCATGTTGCCACGATGCTTGCGCCAGCGTTGGTCCACTATTGTTGCAGGGACTGCAAGAACGTCAGGGTGAGTAGGAAGGTCCGGTGATGCCGTCATACCTGGAAGAAGAGCCTTGCGCAATTGGGAGACATGGAAGACTGGGTGCACTTGCGAGTGCTCCGGCAACTATAGTTTATAGGCTACATGATTGATACAGCTAATGATCTTGAAAGGCCCGAAGAATCTGAAGGACAACTTGTGACTTGCTTGAGTAGCCACTGATGTTTGCACATAGGGTTGCCGCTTCAGGTAAATATGATCTCCCACAGCAAAGGTTCGGACTGACCTCTTCTTTGTCAGCTTGATGTTTCATGCACTGTCGAGCGCGGTGGAGGTGTTGTTGCAGTAATTCCTTAACCACTACACGTTCGTCAAGCCACGAGCGCAGAGCCGGAACCGAGCAGGTGTTGGTTGTAGTGATGCCCCATTGCCGTGCTTCATGTCCATACATAGCTCTGAAAGGTGACATGCCAATAGCTGAGTGGTACGAAGAATTGTACCAAAATTGGGCTAACGGGATCCAAAAGCTCCAACGCCGAGGACAGGCATGTGTGAAGCAACAAAGAAAGGTTTCTAGACACTGGTTGACGCGCTCGGTTTGACCGTCCATTTGTGGGTGGTTGACTGAGCTCATGCAAAGTCCCGTACCTGCGTACTTGAACAACTCCTGCCAGAAATGGCTAGTAAAAACTGGGTCACAGTCGAAGATGATTGCACCTGGGGATTCATGGAGTCGGTAGACATGGTTCATGTATAGCAATGCCACCTTTGAAGCTGTATAGGGATGCGCCAGGGGTAGGAAGTGAGCAAATTTTGTCAGTTTATCCACTATGACCAAGATGCAATTGACACTTCCTGATTGAGGCAGTCCGTCGATGAAGTCCATACTAATCATTTCCCATGACTCTTTTGGGACTAGAAGAGGCTCTAGCAACCCTGAATAAGCTGCGCGATCAGGTTTTGCTTGTTGGCAGGTGGGACAACACTTGACATATTGCTGAATATGTGTCTTCATTTTAGGCCATGCAAACAGCCTGCACACGCGTCGCCAGGTGACTGGGAACCCAGGGTGACCGCCGATAGGTGTGTCATGAAAGGCAGCAATCACTTGATGTTGCATCGATGTAGATCCTCCGAGCCAGATTCTTCCTCTGGATCGTAGAATGCCCTGTTCCAAAGTGAAACGGCCTTTGGGGTCAGCTTGGATGGCCAATTGCTCCAGCAGCTTTTGCGCTTGGGGATTAGAGTTGTAGCTGTTAATCACATATTCCATCTAGCTGGGTACATGTCGAGAGGGTCTGTAGTTGATCAGAGTGAGTGGCTTGAGAGAGGGCATCCACTGCGCCATTTTCTATCCCTTTTTATACCTGATTGTATAACGAAGCCCCAACAGCTTAGCAAATGCCTTCTGTTGCCATGGGGTAGTGAGCCATTGTTCCTCAAGGTGCACGAGGCTTTTGTGGTCTGTATGAATCACAAACTCACTATGTTGGAGGTAGGGACGCAACTGATCAACAGCTACTACGACAGCGAGGTACTCCTTTTTCATAGGTCTACAATCCTTTGAACCGAGGGCAAAGTGCCTTGCTCATGTATGCAATGGGATGACCTTGTTATTGGAGAATTGCTCCGACACCCGCGTCACAGGCATCTGTTTCAACCACGAATGGCCGAGAGAAATCTGGAAGAGCTAGCACAGGTGCTGTGATTGGTCCCTGCTTGAGTAGTTGAAATGATTCTTCCGTTGTTTGTGTCCAAACGAACGGGGTCCCGTTTTTCAGCAGGTTGAACAGAGGTCAAGCCATGATTCCAAAATGACGCACAAATCAACGATAGTAGCCTGCAAGCCCGAGGAAGCGACACACCTCCTTAGTGTCCATTGGTGTAGGCCAGTCAGAGACAACTTGGATCTTGCTGGGTTCTATAGCTACTCCGTCAACACTAATAACATGGCCTAAATATGACAGCTTCTTCTAACCAAAACAACATTTCGATGCTTTAACCCTCCACTGATCCCTTTTCAGCAGTTGGAGAACTTGAGTGAGATGTGTTGTGTGGTCTTAGAGAGTACGAATGAAGACAAGGATGTCGTCGAAGAATAGCAGGACACACTTGCACAGGAGGGGGTGGAGAGTACCCGTCACCGCTCCATTGAATGTGGTTGGTCCACCCGCTAGGCCACAGGAGAGCACCAAAAACTCAAAATGCCCAGAATGTGTCTGAAACGCTGTCTTAAACTCATCTCCTTCAGCAATGCGAATTTGGTGGTAGCCAGCTCGGAGATCGAGCTTTGAAAACCACACAGCTCCGTGGAGTTCATCGAGCAGCTCTTCAATCACAGGGATCCGAAATTTGGCGATAGAAGTCATGGCATTCAGGTGACGGTAGTCTATACACAAACGCCACATTCCATCCTTCTTTTTTACTAGGATAACTGGAGATGCAAATGGACTTGTGCTTTGTCTGATGACGCCTTGTTTGAGTAGTTCGGCCACCCTTTCTTCAATTTCAGTCTTGCACTCTGGTTTGTGACGATATGGTCGGATATTGAGTGGTTGCGCTCCTGGAATCAGAGGTATGCGGTGATCACAGCTACATTTGGGTGGCAGACCAGTGGGTTCTTCAAAAACTTTAGGGTACTGGTTCGGGACAGCTTGAACACATTCAGGTGTGGCTTCTTGCTTCTCGCCAGAGCCCAGAGTGACATGATACAGCTGCACCATATGTGAGACAGCGCCTTGGCAACACAGGCTGCTGAGTTGCATGTTGTTAATAACCTCACATGAAGCAGTTGATGGATGCCCATGGAGGTGAACTGTCCCGGCTGCATCTGGAATTGCAATATGTTTCCCTTTCCAATCCACCGTCATAGGACTATGCTCCTCAAGCCAATCCACCCCTAGAATTGCATCGTACATGCCCAGCGATAACACCTTGAAGTATGTGGTGAACTCATGGCCTTGCGACGCCCATTTTCATTTTGGAATGGATGCCTGACATTGCAATTCACCACCGCTTGCAACTTTGACACGGCCGACACAAGCCAGAGGAACAACTCCTGTCAATTGGGTGGCTAGGTTGGCGTCAACGAATGCTATGGAGCTGCCTGAGTCCACCAGTATGAGAATCTCGTGGCCTTGGAGCCACGCGTGTAACTGAAACGCCTTGGGTGACTTGTCTCCAGTGAGTGCATGCTTGGAAATGGCCATTGCGACTTCCGGATGTCCATCATCGAGGACAGTGTCGATGCCGAAGAGCTCCAAGAGCTCCTCCACCACGTGGAGTTGCACTATGGTGGGGCACGTGTGATTGTGCCCCCACCGTTCACCGCACTTGAAGCAGAGCCCGCGAGCGCGATGATACTCGCGGAGCGCCTTGACCTTGGAGTTCTCAGCGCGCGCGCCTTCTACCCCTCGGCGATTTGTTGCAGGTGTTGAGGTAGATGCCGGTGGTGGGCGTGGTGGAAGAGGTAATGGCAGTGGTGAGCCGGGTCGCGGAAGAGCATCCGTACTGCGCAGCGTGGCCCATGGTGGTTGTGTCTAATGCGTTGAGTCGACAACCTCTTCTTGAAGGGGAGCCAACGAGCATGATGTATCCAAATCAGGCGGTCGCTGGATCAACACCACCGCGCGAATGTCCGCCCTCAAACCCTCGACAAAACGAGTCACGTAAAAGTAAGGATGAATGGTGTCCGAATATGGAGCAAAATTATTAACAATTAATTCAAATCGCTCAATGTATTCAGCAACAGTAGACGTTTGACGAACAGTGTAAAACAGACGGATCAGGAGTTGGCGTTTATCACGACCAAAATGAGTGCAGAGTAGAGCCGCAAACGCTTCCCAATCAAATTTAGAGAGGCGATTGTGAATGGATTGTAACCAGACAGAAGCCGCTCCGGAGAAATTAAGCGCAGCCATGGGTACCCAAAAGGAAGGGTGGATCCCAAACATAGAAAAGTACTTCTCACAAAGTGTTTTCCATAGTTTTGGATTCTCCCCGACAAATTGAGAAAAAGTGACTAAGGGATGGGCTTGACCCAACCCTGCGAGCAATTGACACGCGTGAGCAAAAGGGGAAAGAGATGGGGTGGGCGACTGGAGATTGTACTGGCCAGCGCCCGGGAGCGGCGCCAGCGGTGTTGCCAGTGCCTTCTCCCGGCGTAGGAATGCGTCGTCGTGGTCACTTGACCCGTGTGGCTGCGGAATGGCTGAGTTTCCCACGCCGAACAGAACACCGGACACTCCCAGGTTGGAGCTGGGCGCGGAAGTCTCTTGGGCCGCCATGCCAGACGTCGCCGCCGCAGGCAGACGCCCTTTCTGCAAATCAGCGACTGCGTCGGAGAGCTGGTTGACGCGGCGCTCCAGATCCGGACGCCAGGTGGCCAAATCATCCAGTTTGGCAGTGTGCGCGTGCACCGCCGCCGTGTTGCTACACAACTCCAGGCGAAACTCGTCCATGGAGGTCGTGATCTTCTCCATGTACTCCTTCATGGTCGGATCCATGGCCTCGATCTGAACACGGGCTTGGTGAAGACGGCCGGTCTCGATGAATTGCACCAGATCGCGCGAGGGAAGAGGTGGTGGAGGTCTCTGATACCAGATGTTAGGAGCAAGGATAGGATCTATGTATTTAACTAGCAACGATCGCTCAGAGTACAAGTTGTGGCGATTACAACGATCTCAATCGAGCTAGGGTTCATACAGAGAGAAGTGGAAACAGGGAGAGGGATAGTCGATGCCGCCGCCGTTGATCCACTGGATGCCCTTTGCCTCTCTGATATAAGTAGGAGTGGCTACAGGGCTGGGCTTGCCTACACCCACTCTAACCCAGTGACCCTTGTGTTGGGCTTGCGAGGCTGCGCCAGTCTTGGAGGCGCTGGCGAGCTAGGCCCGTTGCTGGTAGGCGGGGTCCCTTTGTCAGGGGCGCTGACAAATGGAGATCCGCAAAACTCCCGCATGTGGTGTGTGGATAACTTTTTTTTATTTTTACAATCCAATGGGGACCTGTATCAGTCCACAAAGCTGCCCGGATGTCCAAATTTCGGTATTTTGGAGATAAACGTGGGGAGTTTTGGTGGAGTCCGGACATGCATTTGACCAATCACATGCATGTCCCTCTCTTCTGTCTCTCCTCCCAACCGCACATGCATGACCCCCTCTTCTCTCTTCTCTCAACCAGATACTTTGTAATTAACGTTGCATGACTTCCTCCTGTATCATGTCCGCATGTCCGGACACAAAAATAGACATATACCCAAGGAATCTGTGGGTCGGTGTTGAAGATGCCCTAAGTACGGTGTACGGACAAGTAGTAGTGCTCACAGGACGTACCAGTCCATCTTTGCCCCGTGAAGAAGCGTCAAACGAATCTCTCGCGACGGTGTAGGAACCAACCGTACGTTCAAACTCTCTACTACTTAGTACTACGGCATACGCGATCGTGGCACGGTAACAAAAATAAAACTTGGCTGCTGTTTCCAAGTACTACTACGGCAGTACTACTCGAGTGAATACGTACTGCAGCGTGCAGTTAAACCGGTACCCCTCCGGTGCATGCGTACGCACGTGATGAGACGGCGAAGCAATCGGGGCGGAAGAAGTGCGTGCCCACACTTCGCCTGTCAGAGCTCTCAACTGCTTTTGCGCCTTTGCCGCTGTACGTTCGTGAAGTTGAAATACTACTTCACTCTCTTCTGCGTCGTGGCTGCGCGTGTAATAACCAGGCCTGATCAAGTGATGATAGCCCTTCTGCCGCGAGTAAAAGAGCCGGGAGTTAATGGCGGCCAGAGGCGCAGCTGAGCAGACGGGTCAAAAAGGCGGTGGCTCGTGCATGGCCTGCTCTCTCATGCATGCACGTATTTACGAGCGTGCCTGCTTTCTCCCGGTTCTATTCATTGGTTCCTGCACGAGCGTGGTTCAATGCGGACAGGCTGATCACGTTCCAAAATCCCATCGAACCTCAAGTTTAAAAGGAAGACTGGTTCTAACAAATAGAGTTAATAAATTGAGATATTCCAAAGAGATGAAAATTCAACAAGCCGGTCTCTTCTTTCTTTTGAAAAGTAAACGTTACGAATGTTTTGCACAATCAGATTATCTGAAGTGTGCTGAAAGTCCCCCGCAAAAAAAAAAAGAAGTGTGCTGAAAGTAATAAATAAATTAACAGAAAGTGGTTACAGTAACCACGACGTGCAAGAAATTAAGTTCAAGGTTGTACCACTACTCAAGTCGGTGTCCATGTTGTATCAGCCAGACAGGCACAGTATTCAGCTGCAAGATTGCAGGTGCCGCAAGCGTTTGTGGGGCCACCGCCCCATGAAGAAGCTTTTAGCCAATGGCGACAGTCGCGGCTGGGTGGGTAGGGATTCCGGCGAGCCCTGGGAAGATTCCGCACTCAACACCGCGTGTACTTTGACATATAGGGCCGCCGCTGTGCCGTTCATTTGGCCGTTCAGTCCCCACAGAGCCCCACGTTTCCACCATCCATTGGCTCCCTATAGTTCCCTGTTGCTACTCGTACACCTCCAGGGACCGGTACTATAGAGTACTTTGCAAATTTTGGGTGAAAGTAGAAGATAGTAACTTTACTCCGAAAAAATCCATAGCAAAATAAATAATAAAAATAGCACATCTGATCTCGGATGAACAAATAAAAATAGCAAAAAAACCATCTTATATTATGAGATGGAGAGACTACTTTGCAAATTTTGAGTGCAATAGAAGATAGACACTTTACTTCGAAAATTCATAGCTGGACACGAGCACATCTGACCCCGGATGAATAGTAAATTCAAATAAAATAGCAAAAACAAAAAAGAAACTGGATTTTTACACATCAAAGATAAACAAGTTTTCAGTATGGGTGCAATCTTTATGGCAATGTGGCATAGGAGGAGCTCGGAACAGAAAAAACAAAATAAGTGCTACATAATCAAAATTTCTAAACCTTTCTCAAAACTCTGTTTTTTTGTTGTTGTCCAAAGCTCCTATGATGCCATATCGCCACGAATTTTTGCATACTGCCAGAAATCTTGTGCATCTTTCATGCCAATTTCTTTTTATTTTTCTGCTATTTCTTTAGATTTTAATTTCATCACCAGGAGCATATGATCCCCAACACCAAAATGTCGTCCTTGATTGTACTCCAACTCAAAAAATCGCATACGTTGATCCACAACCTCATTTTAGTGATACATTTTGGTAAAAAAAACGAGGGCCTTTTATGAGGGTTTTATGGGAGGTTATCTTTTGCAAATAAATCATTTAGAACTCAAATGATGGCCATGGGTGCGCCATTTCGTGCTCGTGGTGAGCCTAAGCTGTACACGCACCAAAAGTCGTGTGTGGCTACCAACACCTTCCTTGGGATGCAGTTAGTCCTCTTTGCACCCAAATGATTCGTGTGTCGCCCCCCCCCCCATAGGCGGCTCGAGAGAGCTCTCCCGCCGCCGGCCAGGAACCCCACCTCCTACACATCCTCCCCTCATCGCCGTTAGCGGATGCCACCGGTGCAAATCACTCACGACATGGGTGGCTGTGGGGCGGTTTCCCTTCTTAACAAATGCGGTGCAGCGTGGAGCTAGCTCGCTTGTCAGTAGTGTAGGATGACACTCCCGTCCTCCTTCTAGATCCTAGCTCCGCCGTTATGGTGGCATGACCGTGCGACCTTGCTCCCGTTGCGTGACGGCTCGCCGCTGTCCACCTGGGCACGGGCTGGGGTGCGTTGGTGGAGGATATGGGGCCTCTTGTAGACATCTAGTCGATGGTGATGGTTGGTGACACCGTAGGATCGACCGGCAGCCCTGGAGGGTGGTGGTGTGTGTCTGGTTGCGTGGTATTTGGCTGCATTGATTGCCCACGGCGGTCTACGTGCATGTCAGATCTGACCAGATCGGAATATGTGTGGTGGCTATGTCTCTTGGTCATCTGGACAAGGAGTTGGCCAAATCCAATTCTGCGTGGTGGCTATGCCTCTTGGTCTTCTAGGCAGGGAGTGGTGTAGAGGTGGGTGGCTCAGGTCCGCGCCCTATCATGGGCATTAGGGACGCCCAAATCTGAATATGGTGTCTTGTGCTCGTCACGGCTGCTCTAGGTGCATCAGGGTGGCACGGGCGAGCTGCCGAGCAAAAGCTCCACGCTCTGATGTCGATGATGGCAACACCTCTGATGCCACCCTCCTCCTGAGGACGCCGTTTTGGTTATTCTCTCAGTGCCACGGCTCCAGGTGAAGACCTTTGTCCGCCTAGAACTTAGTAGCGGTGATGTATAGCACCATTTCCCCTCATGAGGGTGACGTCGTGGAGCTTAGGTGTCCAAGAACGTGTCCTGGTGTTGCATTGAGGCCTGCATGTGCTATCTTCGGCAACGTAGTCGCATGCGATTAGGTTGTTCGGTTATCTTGGGATCTGCTGCGCGAGGGCTTCCTCTGTGCTTTGTATCATTCGTCCATGTACTTTGGTTTGTGCTTTATTATGAACTGTAAAGCGGGCGAAGTGCCTGTTTTGAGAACACCTCCTCCAGGAAGAACTTGCATGACGACCCAATGATGTTCTTGGAGAAGTTATACCCCATGCGTAGCTCCTTGCAGTCGTAACAAGGAAGGCATAACCTTTTCTACAGAACTCATCGGTGATGGCGAACGACGTCGTAGGAGGAGGGCATGGTTGACATGGATATAGGAGACCAAGGTGAGGAGGTTGGTGGTGGTTTTGATGGCAGGAGGCAGCTGAGCATGTCGTCAATGAGCTGCAGAGTGGTAACTGGCACTAGTAGAGGAATGGCTAGCCACAACTTTAGTTGGTGGTGCGTCATTTCCAATCAATGCCAACACTACGATTTCCAAATAGTGGTGGCATTGGCATATATGGTATGCCAGCTTTATAAGGTTAGTGTTGGTGTTGCTTTTCTTAACACTCCACAAATGGGTGGGCCCAGCTGTACTGACTAGTCACAAGACACTGGCGACGTTGGATTTCTATACATGTTGTAGGTAACTAGTCCAGCTGGGCCCACCCATTTGTGGCGTGTTAAAAAAAGCAAGTCGAGCACTAACTTTATAAAGTTGGTGTACCTAATATGCCAACGCACCACTATTTGAAAAAAATAGTGGTGGTGTTGCTTGGAAATGGGGCTCCACCAACTAAAACTGTGGCTAGCTGTTTCTCTACTAGTGAATTATCGAGCAATTTTCTGTCGCCACCACATCGCGTTCCCGAGGCAATCTTTGTTTTGAACCCTCATTTGGACCTCTGCAAGAGGGGGCATTCATGTCCATCGTCACCAATCTCGATCATTGTGATCCTAGATGGGTTGTGAGTAGTTCACCCCCTGAACTACAGCTTCATGGCAGTAGCCAATGTTCTAATCTCTCCTCTTCTTTAGAAAAGGAGGATGACCCCGGCCTCTACATCTAGGCGATGCATGCAACCACTTTATTAATTATTCACAAAGGCCTTACAAAGTAATGCATTAGTAAGTCTGAAGCCCCCATCTCAGCGACATCTATCGCTACTCCTATCCACTTGATGAAGGGTTGCCAAAAATCTGAGCCGAATACCAAACAGACTTCGCATCAAAGCCTAACATCTAAAGACGGAGGACCCAACCAAGACACAATGTCGGGTCTGGGGCACACACTGGTCCGATGCACTCTCAGAGGCGACCGCTGCTGTCTTCCACCTATACATCTTTGAAACAGGACCTGACGTATCAACCTTGTCAGGCCTGCCATTGACGTCACCATGATGCCAGACAGAGTCGTCCTCTTGCGCGAGTCCGTCAACTCGCATCGGCCGCTAAGTGAAAGCACAAGTGCTCCCTAGGTGGTTTTGGTAATTAATGTCAACATATCTCTTGTTGGACTAACACTTTTATCTAGCATGTTTCAGACAGGTTCAACAATGAAGTGGCATGGACTAAAGGATGTGGAACTCCTTCAAGATGCTAAGGACTAGGGAGTGGCTAAAGCTTCAAGCTCAAGACTCTTCATTTTACATTTTAGTGATCCAAGATCACATTGAGTCTATAGGAAAAGCCAATACTATCAAGGAGGGATGAGGTGTTGCTTAATGAGCCTCTTGCTTCATGTGCTTAGTGATATGCTCCAAAACCCTCAACTACTTTCTCACATCCACATATGACCTAAACCTAAAGCCAAAATCGGTCACACCAATTCTTTCTATCCGGCGCCACCGAGTTCAGATGTCATAGCCACTGCCACAAACCCTAGGCAAATCGGTCTCACCGATAGGGATCTCGGTCTCACCGAGATGGGATTGTAATCTCTCTGTGTATGTCCATTATCAAAATCGGTCTTACCGAGTTTGAGCAATCGGTCCTACCGAGATTACAATGCAAACTCTCTGGTTAACTTATTACCAAAATCGGTCCCACCGAGTTTGAGTAATCGGTCCCACCGAGTTTGCCTGACCAACTCTCTGGTTAGCTAATTACCAAAATCGGTCTTACCGAGTTTGTGTAATCGGTCTCACCGAGATTACGTTATGCCCTAACCCTAACCATATCGGTCCTACCGAGTTGCATTTCGGTCCCACCGAAAATCCTAACGGTCACTAGTTTACTAAATCGGTCTGACCGAGTTTGTTGATTCGGTCCCACCGAGATTGGTAAATTGTGTGTAACGGTTAGATTTTGTGTGGAGGCTATATATACCCCTCCACCTCCTCTTCATTCGTGGAGAGAGCCATCAGAACAAACCTACACTTCCAACTTACCTAGTTCTGAGAGAGAACTACCTACTCATGTGTTGAGGCCAAGATATTCCATTCCTACCATATGAATCTTGATCTCTAGCCTTCCCCAAGTTGCTTTCCACTCAAATCTTCTTTCCACCAGATCCAAATCCTATGAGAGAGAGTTGAGTGTTGGGGAGACTATCATTTGAAGCACAAGAGCAAGGAGTTCATCATCAACGCACCATTTGTTACTTCTTGGAGAGTGGTGTCTCCTAGATTGGCTAGGTGTCACTTGGGAGCCTCCGACAAAGATTGTGGAGTTGAACCAAGGAGTTTGTAAGGGCAAGGAGATCGCCTACTTCGTGAAGATCTACCGCTAGTGAGGCAAGTCCTTCGTGGGCGACGACCATGGTGGGATAGACAAGGTTGCTTTTTCGTGGACCCTTCTTGGGTGGAGCCCTCTGTGGACTCATGCAACCGTTACCCTTCGTGGGTTGAAGTCTCCATCAACGTGGATGTACGATAGCACCACCTATCGGAACCACGCCAAAAACATCCGTGTCTCCAACCGCGTTTGAATCCTCCAAAACCCTTCCCTTTACATTCTTGCAAGTTGCATGCTTTATTTTCCGCTTCTCATATACTCTTTGCATGCTTGCTTGCTATGTGTTGTGAATGTTAAACTTGTGCCTAAACTCCACTTAAACTTATAAAATTGCTAAAAACTGCAACTTTGGTACTTAGTGTCTAATCACCCCCCCTCTAGACACCTCTTCTCAAGGTCCTACAAGTGGTATCAGAGCATTGGTCTCCATTGCTTTGGTTTAATCACCATTGGAGGAAGACGGATGAGTCTACTTTGGGGAGTCTTATACAGTACCTATTCTTGATAGAGAGTACTTTCATGAGTGGAAAAATGAGATGCTTGTAATTTTCAATCAATATCATTTGAACAAGTACATTGCTAGTCCTTGTGCACCTTATGTTGATCCTATGCATCCTACCCTTGATGAGTCTATTGACATGATTAGGAATGTTAGAACTGTTAATCTTATCACTAGAGGCTTGCCTAGAAACTTGGTTGGAAAACTCCTACTCTTGAGTGTGCTTACACTATATGGAAATTTCTTGAGGAACGATTTCCTGATTATTCTTTGAAAAATCTTGATGAAATTCTTCATAAGTATATTGCCTTGAGTAAGATGAATTCCAATGATCCTATGTTTGGTGATCGTCTATTTGAACTTACAAATCTTATGCGTGCCAAAGGAAATTTTGGAATTATTAGCGATATTATTTCCAAAGCCACTAGAATTCATAAGCAAGATTATTGTCAAACTCATACTAATGGATCACTCTCACTAGGAATTGATCCACCACATGACGATGTTGAACATGGATACTATGATGAGGATGATGATGATGACTTTGATCTTGATGATGTAATGAGACATTTTGATCTTATGGCAAACCTTCGGGGATATATGGCAGGAGGAAAGGAATGGGTCCTTGACAGTGGATGTACCGATCACATGACCGGAGATAAAGACATGTTTCGTGAGCTTGCTAAAAATGATAGTCCTTGAAAGTATGTCACTTTCGGTGACAACTCAAAGGGTAAGGTGGTTGGCCTCGGTAAGGTGGCCATATCACATGACAGCTCCATTCTGAATGTTATGCTCGTTGAATCTCTTGGCTACAACTTACTTTCAGTATCTAGACTTGCTGATTTCGGTTTCAATGTCCTATTTACTGAAGTAGATTGCCAAGTGTTTCGTCGAGACAATCATAAAATGGTCTTTACCGGCATACGTAGAGGTAATCTATACATTGTTGATTTCACTAAAAAGGCTCAACCTAAAACTTGCTTCATTGCTAAATCCTCAAAAGGTTGGTTATGGCATAGACGACTAGGTCACGTTGGCATGAGAAACCTTGACAAGCTTATTAAAGGGAATCATATCCTTGGTGTTAACGATGTCATATTTGATAAGGATAGACTTTGCAGTGCTTGTCAAGCAGGTAAACAGGTTGGAGGAAGGCATCCCGTGAAGAACATCATGACCACAAGGAGGCCACTTGAGCTACTTCACATGGATCTTTTTGGTCCCAACTCTTACAAGAGTCTCGGTGGAAATTCTTTTGGTCTAGTTATAGTTGATGATTTTTTAAGATTTATGTGGGTGTTCTTTCTCGATGATAAATCGCAGGTCCAAAAGATCTTCAAAAACTTCGCTAGGAAGGCCCAAAATCAGTTTGAAGTGAAGATCAAGAAGGTTCGTAGCGACAACGGAACGGAGTTCAAGAACGCAAATGTGGACACCTTTCTTGACGAAGAAGGGATTTCACACGAGTTCTCGGCTACGTACACACCTCAACAAAATGGAGTTGTTGAGAGGAAGAACCGGACGCTCATCAAAATGGCGAGAATGATGCTTGATGAGTACAAGACACCGAAGCACTTTTGGGCAGAAGCGATTGAGACAGCTTGTCTTGCAACAAATCGCTTGTATCTTCACAAGCTACTCGGCAAGACGGCATACGAGCTCCTCACCGGTAACAAACCCCAAGTTGGATACTTTCGAGTATTCGGCTCAAAGTGCTACATTCTTGATAATCGTCGTTCTAAATTTGCTTCTAAGTCTCATGAAGGTTTCCTACTAGGTTATGGCTCAAACTCTCACACATACCGTGTCTACAACAATTTCACCCGAAAGGTTGAAGAGATGGTAGATGTGAAGTTTGATGAATCTAACGGCTCGCAAGTAGAGCAATTGCCAATTGATGTAGGAGACAAGGATCCTTCGGAAGCAATCCAAGACTTGTCTATTGGCAAGGTTCGTCCACGGAGGTGAAGGAGAGTACCTCATCTGTCCAAGTGGAAGCTTCTACTTCACGACAAGGTGAACCAAGAGTTGATACGGAAGCATCCACAAGTGGGACACACCAAGATGAAGAAAACAAGGAAGTGCATCACGAACGTCAACAACCTCCTTCTCCACCACGACAAGAGAACAACAACGCCAACAATGAAGAAGATCAAGAAGAAGAAGAAGAAGATGAAGAAGATGTTCAACCAAGACCCAAGCAAAAGCTTTCACGAGTTCAAGCAAGGATTGCTAAAGACCATCCCGTCGAGCAAATCTACAATGATATTCAAACCAGGAGAATCACTCGCTCTAAAACTCGTTTAGCTAACTTTTGCGAAAACTATTCTTTCATCTCTTCCATTGAACCTATGAAGGTCAAAGAAGCATTGGAAGATCCGGATTGGATAAATGCTATGCATGAAGAGCTACACAACTTTGAGAGAAACCAAGTTTGGACATTGGTTGAGAAGCCCGACAACAACCACAACATCATCGGTACCAAATGGGTGTTTTGTAACAAGCAAGATGAAGATGGACAAGTAGTTCGCAACAAAGCACGTCTCGTCGCCCAAGGCTACACACAAGTCGAAGTTATGGACTATGGTGAGACTTATGCTCCCGTTGCTAGACTTGAGTCTATTCGCATCTTACTTGCCTATGCTAATCACCATGATATCACATTGTACCAAATGGACATTAAAAGTGCTTTTCTAAATGGTGAAATAGAGGAGGAAGTTTATGTTAACAACCTCTCGGCTTTGTCAATCCTAAGAAACCCAATCATGTCTATAAACTTCGCAAAGCTCTTTATGGTCTTAAACAAGCTCCTAGAGCTTGGTACAAATGCTTGACTAAGTTTCTTCTTGGAAAGGGATTTTAAATTGGGAAACTTGATTCTACTCTTTTTACTAAAAGGGTTAATGGAGAATTATTTGTATGCCAAATTTATGTTGATGATATCATATTTGGATCAACTAACCCTCATTTTAGTGAGAAGTTTGGAAAGCTAATGTCGGAGAAGTTTGAGATGTCAATGATGAGTGAACTCAAATTCTTTCTTGGGTTGCAAATCAAGCAAACTAAGGAAGGTACTTTTGTCTCTCAAACAAAGTACACTAAGGACTTATTCAAGAAGTTCAATATGCAAGAATGCAAAGGTATGTCTACACCCATGCCTACTACTGGACATCTTGATTTGACCAAAGATGGTGAATCGGTTAATCAAAAGGTCTATCGCTCTATGATTGGTTCATTGTTATACCTATGTGCTTCACGTCCCGATATTATGCTAAGTGTGTGCATGTGTGCAAGATATCAAGCTGCTCCTAAAGAATGTCATCTTAAGGCTTTGAAAAGGATAGTGAGATACTTAATTCATACACCAAATTTTGGCATTTGGTATCCTAAGAGGGCCTCTTTCGATCTTGTTGGCTACTCCGACTCGGACTATGCCGGAGACAAGGTTGATAGAAAGTCCACTTCGGGTACTTGTCAATTTCTTGGTAGATCTCTTGTGTCTTGGTCCTCCAAGAAACAAAACTCGGTATCCTTATCCACCGCTGAAGCGGAATACATTGCTGCTGGTTCATGTTGTGCTCAATTACTTTGGATGACCCAAACTCTTAAAGATTATGGGATATATGTGAAACATGTTCCATTGCTTTGTGACAATGAAAGTGCTATCAAAATTGGACATAATCCTGTGCAACATTCTCGAACTAAGCATATTGAAGTTCGTCATCATTTCATTTGAGATCATGTTGCTAAGGGTGACATTGATCTTAAGCATGTTCGCACCGAAAAGCAATTAGCGGATATATTCACTAAACCTCTTGATGAGAAAGTGTTTTGCAGGTTGAGAGGATAATTGAACATCATTGATGCTTCAAACTTGGAGTAGAAACTCCATTGGATACATGCAAGACATGAGCTTATGAGTAATCCTTGATATTTCTCTTATGATGAAAATCTTATATCTTGGACATATTTGCATCTTGCATGTTATCTAACCCATGTAGGTACTTGGTTGAATCAAATTCCATGAGATTGTAACCTACTCACATCTTGAGCAATCTCTACATCACCAAGTCTCTATACAAAGGTGGTTGAAGACAAGGAAGCACGGAAACCATTCAAACATATCCTTTGACATGTTGAGCTTCATGATTGTCATTTTTGGATACACAAGTGCTCTTCCTTGCAAGAACTAACCCATGTAGGTAGATGGACTCAAATTCCAAGTGGTGCTCCCAACTCTTGATGAGCCACATCAACCTTGAGCAACCCACATAAGTTCAACTACATGATCAACACCACCAACCAAGGTATGTTATTCCATCTTAGAGAAGCTTTACTCCAAGACATGAGCTAAAGCAACTCGACAAGATGTGAATACATCAAGATGCTTGAACAAAAAATGGTAACCCCATTTTGAGCTTAAACGATGAGTATGACCTATGACAAGTGATCTCACTTGACTCCTAAGTCAATATACTCTAACATAGGTGACTTTGTCGCCGAACATCTGTAGATGAAGTTCTCTTGTGTTCTTCTCTATGTTTTTGCATTTATCTCATGCATATTTGTTTCCCCTTTCAAAAAAAACTTCATCTAGATTTCTTTCTTTCTTCTTGTTTGCTCTGCATTTTATGCATCCAATTCATTGCATATCATTTAGTTAATTCCTTGCAAATCTTTGTGAGATCTTATTAGTCTAGTGAGATGAGGTGATAAGTGTTTTCTCTGCGATGAACTTGGTTCCACCGATTAGTTATTTTTGGTCCAACCGAATTCTTTCGGTACAACCGAAGCATACAACTCGGTGCCACCGATTTCATCACAGGAAAAACAGTTTGCCACTTATTCTGTGTTTCGTCTATTCCAGCTCCACTCAATGAATCTTGTCCTCTACACGCATCACATTTTTACAAATGCTTTGTGCTGTGACTCAAGGATCAAACCCATTCATGACAAATTCCAGAAGCCCTTCTTGGCAAAGGGGGAGAGAGAGATCACATCAAAGCTTATCATTTAGAGAGAGATCACATCAGAGAATATCACTTCCACAGGGGGAGAGAGAGATCTCCAGGGGGAGAAAATACTCAAGTAGAAAGTATTTCTCAAGGATCCCAGATGCTTGGTGTTCAAGAGGAGAGATGCCACATGTCTTTTTGGGGGAAAGACATGTTCATATGTGCTTACTTGCATTAGTTTGCACTAGCTCTGTTCATTCATATTCTTCAGCTCTGATTTTCTGTTCCCCATCTTCTCCCAGTATCCCATGCTAGATTCAGGGGGAGCAAGAGATCTAAGGGAAAGAAATCATTTAAATTAATTGCATATCTTTACTCTTGGGGACATGTATAATCCAATGTGGTACTTAGTACTCACTCTCTACATGTCATCCCAGTCTTGGTATTCTTGTGGTTTCTTCTGTTTGCCCTGGTTAGTGGATGTACCTGTGTTATCTAACCCTATTTGTGCAGGTTCATTCCATCCTAAGCCAACTCAAGACTACAAGGTAAGTATATGCATCATAATCATGTGTATGAGGAATTCTTGCTGATGTACAAACTGTTTGCAAGAAGGACTCATGAGCATGAAGGTATTTTCTTTAATATTCTTTGCTCTGATGCATATGGCGAAGATACATGTAACACATTGCTTACTCTGCCATGGTTATGCTCTCACATGCTTCTATATTCTATATTTCACATGATTGCATACATGTAGGGGGAGCCTATGCTTGTTACATGTCTTTCCAAAGCTTTACTTGCTATTCTTTATATCCTTATCTAAAGCTTTGATGTATGTTGTCATCAATTACCAAAAAGGGGGAGATTGAAAGCACAAGTGCTCCCTAGGTGGTTTTGGTAATTAATGTCAACATATCTCTTGTTGGACTAACACTTTTATCTAGTATGTTTCAGACAAGTTCAACAATGAAGTGGCATGGACTAAAGGATGTGGAACTCCTGCAAGATGCTAAGGACTAGGGAGTGGCTAAAGCTTCAAGCTCAAGACTCTTCATTTTACATTTTAGTGATCCAAGATCACATTGAGTCTATAGGAAAAGCCAATACTATCAAGGAGGGATGAGGTGTTGCTTAATGAGCCTCTTTCTTCATGTGCTTAGTGATATGCTCCAAAACCCTCAACTACTTTCTCACATCCACATATGACCTAAACCTAAAGACAAAATTGGTCACACCGATTCTTTCTATCCGGCGCCACCGAGTTCAGATGTCATAGCCACTGCCACAAACCCTAGGCAAATCAGTCTCACCGATAGGGATCTCGGTCTCACCGAGATGGGATTGTAATCTCTCTGTGTATGTCCATTATCAAAATCGGTCTTACCGAGTTTGAGCAATTGGTCCTACCGAGATTACAATGCAAACTCTCTGGTTAACTTATTACCAAAATTGGTCCCACCAAGTTTGAGTAATCAATCCCACCGAGTTTGCCTGACCAACTCTGTGGTTAGCTAATTACCAAAATCGGTCTTATCGAGTTTGTGTAATAGGTCTCACCAAGATTACGTTATGCCCTAACCCTAACCATATCGGTCCTACCGAGTTGCATTTCGGTCCCACCGAAAATCCTAACGGTCACTAGATTTACTAAATCAGTCTGACCGAGTTTGTTAATTCGGTCCCACCGAGATTGGTAAATTGTGTGTAACGGTTAGATTTTGTGTGGAGGCTATATATACCCCTCCACCTCCTCTTCATTCGTGGAGAGAGCCATGAGAACAAACCTACACTTCCAACTTACCAGTTCTGAGAGAGAACTACCTACTCATGTGTTGAGGCCAAGATATTCCGTTCCTACCATATGAATCTTGATCTCTAGCCTTCCCCAAGTTGCTTTCCACTCAACTCTTCTTTCCACCAGATCCAAATCCTATGAGAGAGAGTTGAGTGTTGCGGAGACTATCATTTGAAGCACAAGAGCAAGGAGTTCATCATCAACGCACCATTTGTTACTTCTTGGAGAGTGGTGTCTCCTAGATTGGCTAGGTATCACTTGGGAGCCTCCGACAAAGATTGTGGAGTTGAACCAAGGAGTTTGTAAGGGCAAGGAGATCGCCTACTTCGTGAAGATCTACCGCTAGTGAGGCAAGTCCTTCATGGGCGACGGCCATGGTGGTATAGACAAGGTTGCTTCTTCGTGGACCCTTCTTGGGTGGAGCCCTCCGTGGACTCGCGCAACCGTTACCCTTCATGGGTTTAAGTCTCCATCAACGTGGATGTACGATAGCACCACCTATCGGAACCACGCCAAAAACATCCGTGTCTCCAACTGCGTTTGAATCCTCCAAAACCCTTCCCTTTACATTCTTGCAAGTTGCATGCTTTATTTCCCGCTGCTCATATACTCTTTGCATGCTTGCTTGCTATGTGTTGTGAATGTTAAACTTGTGCCTAAACTCCACTTAAACTTATAAAATTGCTCAAAACTGCAACTTTGGTACTTAGTGTCTAATCAGCCCCCCTCTAGACACCTCTTCTCAAGGTCCTACACTAAGACTCCATTGCGACATGCCGCCGATATCCGCCGCCATCGATGCGGAAGATGAATCCCCGCTCTGCCTCTAGGCCTTTCCAGTCAGCACCTGCTCCAAAACGATACCCCCAGGAGGAAGAACAACATCCAAGATGCCATCATCATCCGATCCAGGAAGATCTAGGTCTATGTTTTCCCGGGAGCAGCCTAAGGGAGATGACGTTGCCTTCAACGACGATGCCTCAAGAAACAACATCAATTACATCGCCATCATCTGTCAAGACCAAGTCGACACGATTTTCATCGATAGTCGCGTCCTAGTAGCTGACTGGAACCACGCGGTCCCTTGCCAAGTAGGCGCACGCAGTCGTTGGAACCCGAGGACCGACACCACGACCTCGATCCACCATTGTTGTTAGCCACTGCTGCCTAGAGGTGAGCATCAGTCGGTCGCCATGGCAGGCCACAGCCCGCACCACCTGGTGCTTGGGACAACGTATCAGGGCCAGATCGCCACCGCCGCCAAGACCCAGCACGCCCCACCATTGAAGGCCACATCCGCGTCACCCTCCTCCCAATGTAGCCACTAGGAAGTCGGATCATGCTGCTGCGACCCTTCGCATCCCGGCGCCCTTGCCCGTCAGATCTATTCCGCATCAAATCCACGTGTGAGACGGGGCGAAGGAGCCTTGCCGCCGCCGGCGCTGGCCGGTCTTTGCTCGGTTACGCCCTCTAGTGGCGGTAGGGGAGGTGGGGAGCGGGAGGAGGGGCGCTGGGAGGCATCTAGGGTTCCCTCCCTTCGCCTGTGGGGGCGATTTGGGTGGGACTCGGAAGGGACGATTGAGGTTTATAATCTCTCCTCCTAGATGTAGTTTTGATGTTCAATACCATATCTACATGAGCTACCCTACATGTTGTAGTTTATCAAATGAGTTGGTCATGGTGATAAAGATCATGTGATGGATTAACTCTATATGTTCAGATTTGTTGATGATTCGTTTTGATATATAGATGCATTTTCTACTGGTTGCATGTATTTGCTTGACCAGTTTAGATCGGTAGCCAATAGTGGAAGTGGTGTGCATTAGATATGTTCAAGTCTTACATGTAATCTAGCATAGTGACATGAAATAGAAAAGGCTTGCAAGAATTGTTGCCACTAAAACTACAAAAACAAAACACTTCCGTGAAGATAAATGTTTGTCACAGTAGGTCACATTTTCTGCCATGCATGTACATCCATGAAGATTTTATGACAGAATCAAGGTAGTCATACTTGTGCTATCGTAGAAGTTTTCCATGACAATACTCAAATAATCATCATGGAACTGTTCAGTTCCATGACAATAAATGACGCTTCATGGAAGTGCTTTCGTCAAGGGTAACCGACACGTGGCATCCACCGTAATGGGTGATACGTCTCCAACGTATCAATATTTTTTGCTTGTTCCATGCTGTTATATTATCATTCTTGGATGTTTTATATTCGTTTTATAGCAACTTTATATCATTTTTTGGGACTAACCTATTGACATACTGCCTAGTGCTAGTTGCTGCTTTTTGCTTGTTTTTTACTTTGCAGAATATCCATATCAAATAGAGTCCAAACACAACAAAACTTTTTGGAGACTTTTTTGGACCAGAAGACACCTTGGGGACCAAAAAAGCACCTGGGCGGAGGACCGTGGGGACCACAACCCACCAGGACGCGCCCAGGAGCCCAGGCACGCCAAGGGGGTTTGTGGGGCCCATGTGGGTCTCCTCCTCCACCTCTTTGCTCTATAAATACCAAAATATTCCAGAAACCCTAGGGGAGTCGACGAAATACAATTCCAGCCGCCGCAAGTTCCAGAACCATGAGATCCAATCTACACCATCACGGAGGGGTTCATTATCTCATTGGTGCCTCTTCGATGATACGTGAGTATACCACCATAGACCTACGGGTCCGCAGGAAGTAGCTTGATGGCTTCCTCTCTCTCTCTTTTTCATTCTCAATACAATGGTCTCTTGGAGATCTATTTGATGCAATGACTTTTTGTTGTGTGCTTGTTGGTATCCGATGAACTTTGAGTTTATGATCATATCTATATCCATGAATATTATTTGAGTCTTCTTTGATCTCTTATATGAATATTTATATTCTCGTATTCCTTCTTTGAATCTTTGGTTTAGTTAGGCCAACTAGATCAATTTTTCTTGCCATGGGAAGAGGTGCTTTGTGATGGATTCGATCTTGCGGTGTTCTTTCCCAGTAACAGTAGGGGAATCAAGGCACGCATGTATCGTTGCTATTAAGGATAACAAGATGGGGGCTATTCCTACATGAATAGATATCGTCTACATCATGTCATCATTCTTATTGCATTACCCCGTTTCTCCATGAACTTAATACACTAGATGCATGCTGGATAGCAGTCGATGTGTGGAGTAATAGTAGTAGATGCAGAATTGTTTCGGTCTACTAATCTTGGACATGATGCCTATATATTGATCATTGCCTTGGATATCATCATAATTATTCGATCTTCTATCAATTGCCCAATAGTAATTTGTTTTCCCACCATGTGCTATTTTCTTGAGAGAAGCCACTAGTGAAATCTATGGCCCCCGGGTCTATTTTCCCATCATATACTTTCAGATCTACGTTGCTACTTGCCTTTTTCTTTATTTGCATATTTTATTTTTAGATCTATATTAGCAAAAACCCAAAAATACCTCGCTGAATTTTATTTGTTGTTATTATATTTGCATCTACCAATCTTTTACCCGTGAGGGATTGACAACCCCTCTTACACGTCGGGTTGCAAGTATTTGTTCTTTGTGTGCATGTATCATTTACATAGCTTGGCTTGGTCCTCCTACTGGATTGATACCTTGGTTTCATAACTGAGGAAAATACCTGCCGTAGCTGTGCTGCATCATCCCTTCCTCTTTGGGGAAATACCGACGCAGTTTGTAGCGACATCAAAAGGAATTTCTGGCACTGTTGCCGAGGAGGTTCAAGTCAAAGGAGTTTCTCGTGCCAATCACTGGCACCGGGGAGACATCATCTATTATGTTCCTAATCACAAATCTCATCTCCTTGCAATTTACATTATTTGCCATTTGCCTCTCATTTTCATCTCCCCCACTTCACAAAATTTGCCATTTTATTTGCCTTTTCTTTTTTCTCGCCTTTTTCTCGTCAGATCTCTTATTTGCTTGAGCTCATCATCGTGAATGACTTTGGTATGACAAAAACAAATGATGGCCTGACTCCAAAAATTGGACGACCTGGCAATCTGTATTCTAAAACTTTTGTTTTGGGGAAAGGGAACATCATAGCAAAAAAAACTATCCAGGAATTCTTCAATTATGTTGGAAATTTGACTCTTGATGATCCTCCTATACTTAAGAACTTAATATTATGCGGAAGTTATTTCAGCACTAGTTCTAAAACTTGAAAATAGATTTATTCGTACCCATCCTACCTTGCAAAAACTGTTTTAGGAGCTACCCGTTATAAAGGACCCTAAAGCTAAAAACTTAGCTATCTGTGTTTTTATAAATGAATTTGATCACATAGGACGAGAAGCTAGGAATTTTTTGATTTTTATGGTATGAGCCATGAAAAACTGGTAATAGATGAGATCCTTTACAATAGTGACTATATGTTGAGACACTTGCTTGGAAATAATCAAAAAAATTATGAGAACCTTAAAAAGGAAATCCCCATTTTAGATGTAATCCAACAACTTTTCAGTGATGTTAATCAACAATATTCTTGGATCATGGCCGGGAATAAAAGAGGATATAAAGATGGACAACTTGATAACGCTAAAATTTCTGTGGACAATGTGTTTCAAGTTATATTTGAGAAACCTCCTAACAAAAACACATGTATGGAAGATAAGAAGAAAGATGACAATACTTGAATCTATGAAATATGCCTAGCTAGGGGCATAGAACGATAGCGCTTGTTGGGAGGCAACCCAATGAATAAAATTTGTTTTTCCTTTTTTTCTTTCTATTCTTGAGTGTTTGCACAATTATTCCACTCTTATGGTTCTGTTTTTATGTTTTAATTAGGATCATGTTCGATAATAGTTGATTTGATCTTGTTGAAAAATAGAAACTTTTGCACCCAGTACCAGTAAAAAATCAGAGAAATGTGCTTTTGCTCTGAATTTTTTGATTGATATACAAATTGACCATGCTATCCTTATTTTTCAGAATTTTTGGAGTTACATAAGTATGGCTAGAATTCAGATTACTACAGACTATTATGTTTTTGACAGATTCTGTTTTCGTTGCATTGGGTGCTTATTTTGATGAATCTATGGATTGCATCGGGGGGTATAAGCCATGGTAAAGTTAGAATACAGTAGATATAATGCAATAATAAAATATGAATGGGTTTGCAACAGTACTTAGAGTACTGATTTTCTTTATTATACTAACCAATCTCACGAGGTTTTGCTAAGTTTTGTGCAATTGCAGTTTTCAAGTTTTGGGTGGGATCATGATGGATGAAGGAATCGGAAGTGAAAAGAGCCTAAGCTTGGGGATACCCATGGCACTCCAAGTTAATATTCAAGGAGAACCAAGCAACTAAGCTTGGGGATGCTGTCGGTGTTCTGGGAGCCGGGGTACCCAACCCTGCCTGCCTATGGCCCATGACGTGGCTTCATCAACGACTTGGTACACCCCGGCTTCGACTACGGCAAGACAAGTCCCTTGCGAGGGGCCAAGCCTCATGAGGCGGGCAACATCAAGACCTCCCGAGGGAGCGGCCTCCTTAGGCTGCCTCCTAACCGGAGCGGAGATTTCTATGCAAGACCCAGCCTCATGAGGCTGAAATGACATCAGCCATGACGACCAAGGCCAAGCGCGCCGGTGGGCGCAGTACAACAGGTTTCCTCTTTGGTGCAAAGGAGCAAGCGCGGGTGTGGAGTCCCAAGGAATCAGCCAAAGGTTGCCATTTGTGTGCAACGAGACCAAGACCACCAGAACGACAGGATGGATGTCATCGCCGAGCCCACCACGACGTCACGCTTAGAGGCTTTGCAGGCGAAGACTACCTTTCCCGGGATTAGATGTACTTCTTGTTCCCCTTCAAATTTGTCGTTGTGGGATCCCTTCCCACCTAAGTTTTGGAGGAAGAGGACCAAGGCCACTATAAATAGGGCCTAGCCACCACCGTAGAGAGGGAGATCAATGGATCAACTCACCAGGTGATCAGCTCGTAGAACCACCAAGAGCTCATCACAAGAACACGCCTCCTGAGGTTGTCCACCTGTACTAGTTCATCCTCAGCCCATCGCGAGGCCAATCCACCACAAAGAAGGAGTAGGGTATTACACCGCAAGGTGGCCAGAACCTGGGTAAACGGTTGTGTCTTTCTCTGTTGTGTTCATTGAGCTAGGTCATGAGAGCTGCGGATCGGGTGGCTTGAGAGGTTGAGTTCTTCACACACACCCCTGAGTTCGAACCTTTCTTGGGTCTGCGGAGCCCGAAATCTGACATTTGGCGCGCCAGCTAGGGGGTGTGTTGAAGCTTCTCTTCCGTCGGTCGCATCGGCCCCGCTCCGCGTCTATGGCGAAATTCCCACGAGCTGGCAGCGAGCAATGGGCTGCCCGTGTCACCCAGGCGACCCTGCCCAACAACGAAGTTCGTCGCCACCTTCCACTTGCCAAAGCAGGGATGGGCGCCGATGACAGGAGCCTCCGGCATCGTGGGCCGCTTTCATACCCTCCCACTCAGCGCCGCAACCGAGCGGCAGCAAGATCCCCCAGCTATGCCGCGGCGATGTTCCTACGCACTCGCTGGTAGTAGGTGAACGTGCGAGCCTCGCTCGTCGTGGCCCGTGAGTTGCTGCGCTGCAGGCTAGCCGAGGGCGGCCGTGACGCCCTGCTCTCCCGCATTGCCGAGCTACTCGACCCTTCCTACGAAGGCACGACACCCTTCTACGTCATGCCAGCTGCACGGACGCCTCAAGACTCTCACCCTCACACCAGTCGTGCCCACTCGCCCCTTCGGGAGGAGCCCGAGGGGCCTCGTGGAGGCAGCTCGACATATGAGATCATCCGTTCCCAGGGGGCGGTCGGAGCAGGCGGCTCCGACCTCAACGGCAGCGAGGAATCGCTCTCGGGCCGGTGATTCATGGCCCCAAGCATGGCGAGGGACTCATTGCGGGACTCAGGGGCTAGTCTCAGGCCAATAGCCCCTGAGGGTCGGGCGCCACCCATGGCCGACATGCTTCTCGAGCAAGGGAGAAGCCCGTTCATGCTTCCGGCACTAGCTCCAGCATCAGGGTCACCAAGGTCGCCGAAGATGGGGGCTCCTGGCGAGTTGACCCAGCGCTCTGCCTGCATCTTCGACGCTAATAACCACCAGTCACAACCAACCTATTTCAGGCGCAATTACGCTAACCATGTATCGCAGGTGAACTCGCCACGACGGCATATCTCGAGACACTGGACCTGCCCAGGGTAGGAGGAGCGCCATGGGAGTCGTGTGTGTGTGGGGGGGCGGTGCCGGAGCTCCCTCCGCGCTTCACGGCATAGGGTGCCACCCCGGCGGTGGCGCACGCCGTCCGGAGGTAGGTCCTCTGTCGGGGAAGGTGATGTCTGCTAGAACTACGTCGGTATTTCCCCAAAGAGGAAGGGATGATGCAATATAGCGGTGGTAGGTATTTCCCTCAATGATGAGACCAAGGTTATCGAACCAGTAGGAGAACCTCCTAACACCACGTAAACAAACCTGCACACAAATAACAAATACTCGCAACCCGACGTGTTAAAGGGCTTGTCAATCCCTTTTGGGTATGGTGCCTCAACTAGGCAAGATAACGTGAGATAATTGTGGTAGTTAGGATAAATATATCGCGGAACAAATAAATTGCAGCAAGGTATTTTTGTATTTTTGGTTTAATAGATCTGAAAATAAAAGCAAAGGAAAATAGATCGCAAAGGCAAATATGATGAAAAGAGACCCGGGGGCCGTAGGTTTCACTAGTGGCGTCTCTCGAGAAAAATAGCAAACAGTGGGAAAACAATTACTGTTGGGCAATTGATAGAACTTCAAATAATCATGAAGGTATCCAGGCAATGATCATTATATAGGCATCACATCCAAGATTAGTACATCGACTCCTGCCTGCATCTACTACTATTACTCCACACATCGACCGCTATCCAGCATGCATCTAGTGTATTAAGTTCATGGAAAAATGGAGTAATGCAATAAGAATGATGACATGATGTAGACAAGATCTATTTATGTAGAAATAGACCCCATCTTGTTATCCTTAATAGCAACGATACATATGTGTCGTTTCCCTTTCTGTCACTGGGATCAAGCACCATAAGATCGAACCCATCACAAAGCACCTCTTCCCATTGCAAGATAAATAGATCAAGTTGGCCAAACAAAACCCAAATATCAGAGAAGAAATACGAGGCTATAATCAATCATGCATATAAGAGATCAAAGAAGACTCAAATAACTTTCATGGATAAAAACATAGATCTGATCATAAACCCAAAGTTCATCGGATCCCAACAAACACACCACAAAAATACTTACATCATATGGATCTCCAAGAGACCATTGTATTGATAATCAAGAGAGAGAGAGAGAGGAAGCCATCTAGATACTAAATACGGACCCGTAGGTCTACAAAGAACTGCTCACGCATCATCGAAGAGGCTCCAATGGACATGATGAACCCCTCAGAGATGGTGTCTAGATTGGATCTGGTGTTTCTGGACTCTGCGGTGGCTGGAATTGATTTTCGTCAACTCCCCTAGGGTTTTTGGAATATTGGGGTATTTATAGAGCAAAGAGGTGGTGCGGGAGGCTAACGAGGAGGGCACAACCCACCGGGGTGTGCCTGGGCCCCCAGGCGCGCCCTGGTGGTTTTTTCTCCCCTCAGAGCTCCCCTCAGGTGCGTTCCTGGCCCACTGGATGTCTTCTGGCCCCAAAAAATCCACAAAAAGTTTCACAGCGTTCGGAATCCGTTTGATATTGATTTCTGCGATGTAAAAAAACATGCAGAAAACAACAACTGGTGTCGGTGTCAAAACCGGCGGATCTCAGGTAGGGGGTCCCGATCTGTGCGTCTTAGGCTGATGGTAACAGGAAGCAAGGTACACAATGTTTACCCAGGTTCGGGCCTTGTCGATGGAGGTAAAACCCTACTTCCTGCTTGATTAATATTGAAGATATGAGTAGTACAAGAGTAGATGTACCACGAGATCGTAGAGGCTAAACCCTAAGAGCTAGCCTATGATGGTATGATTGTAATTGTGATCAGCCTTCTAAGGACAATCCTCTCCTGTTTATATAGACACCGGAGAGGGCTAGGGTTTACATGGAGTCGGTTACAAGGAAGGAAACATAATATCCGGATCGCCAAGCTTGTCTTCGATGCAAAGGAGAGTCCCATCCGGACACAGGCCAGAGTCTTGTGTCTTGTATCTTCACGCTTCAATAGTCCGAACGATGTATATAGTCTGGCTCTCCGGATACCCCTTAATCCAGGACTCCCTCAGTAGCCCCTGAACCAGGCTTTAATGACGATGAGTCCGGCACACAGTCTTGTTTTCGGCATTGCAAGGCGGGTTCCCTTTTCGAATACTCCGATGTACCCATCACGACGAACAATTTCCGGCATATCATCAATGTTGTACTCCTCGGATTCAGTGCTTCAATAATGACCATGTCCACGTGTCGAGCGAATGCGAGGAGTCGAGGCATTTTTGCATTTGCCACCCTTGGTCCTTCGGGCTAACCGTCTATTTGAAGAGATGGGGATTCCCAGATCCAAACCTCACTCTCCCTCCTCGAGCAAACATCCAACAGAGCGGCCAGAAAAAACCATTCCAACCTGGCCGGTCGTCACAGCTCTTCTGCTCGCTCCCCTTGCCCCAAGCCGGGGGACTGGGGAGAGTGTTCAGTTTCTCATAGCCATTTGGTAAAGTTACAAACCCAAGGGCTCCTCCCACCAGCGTTCATGGTCCCTGTCCGAGCCGGAGTGGCCACCTATAACGATGGAGAACAAGCGGAGAGATCTCCCAATCCGTCTCCAGAGGAGCGAATATGCCTCATTCCGCATCTGTTAAGGGGCGTCGGGTTTCCTATTCATCCATTCCTTCACAGGCTCCTGGAGTTCTACGGCCTCCAGTTGCACAACTTTACCCCAGCCTCCATACTACATATAGCAGGGTATGTCGCCCTTTGTGAGCTATTTCTAGGCTACGAGGCTCATTTCGGATTGTGGAAGAAGCTGTTTTGCCTCGTCCCCCGCAACCAGGGAGAATCCCTATGTCAAGTGGGCGGGGCCGAAGTATGGCGTATCACTGAGACCGGATACCTATCCGGCACTCCCAAGAAGGCACCAGATAACTGGGCATCAGAGTGGTTTTATATTGACGATTCTCCCCTTCCGGATCCAGTCCGGATAGGACTCCCCAAGTTCAGTAACACCCCGCCAAGGGCACATCTAAGCTGGCGCCCCCGAGGCCCCCAAGAAGAGGTTTCCAGGGAAATACATTTCCTGATGAGCAGGATAAAGTTACTGGCCAAATCCGGACTGATGATAGTCGAGGTCATGGCAATATGCATAATGCGGGGAGTGTAACCGCTTCAATATCGGGGCAATCCCATGTGGCACTTCAATGGGACAGACGATGCCACCCGCTGTGGCCCTAAGGGTCCGGACTCCCCCACCGCTCTGGCAAGGATACTGTCCGACCTATACAAAGGAGAAGAGGAAGACTTCCTCCATATAAAACCGCGAGAGGGATTCTCCATGTATAATCCCCCAAACTGGGTAAGTCGTCATTTATTTTCTTGCTTCACTTATTGTGGAGTTCTTTGCTAAAGTTACCTGCATCGATATTTTTGAGCAAGAACTGAGGAGGGCCATAGAAGGAATCTCCAGCACTTCCCCGCAGCCAGAGGACCCTGAAAGGGCCCTGGATCCAGGACTCGAAGAAGACCCAGATGCGGCCGTGGAGCTTGTCGACGGGATATTTTATCGGGCGAGCCGTGACGGCACCTCAGTGGCTATTACTACTGATTATCCCGAACTGCTACCTTCGTCGCGTGTAAGCCAAGCCAAAGACTTGATCCTCCAAAGAGGACTCTTTCCTGATGTCACGCCTTATCCCTGATGCATCGTGTTTTTGCAGAAGCGACGTTCGGAGCGCAGGGCCGAGCCCCTAGGGACCCGTCAGCCACAGGCGTCCGGATTGGGTAGGCTCAAGAGGAAGGCGGTTAGGGCTGACACGCCTCTACAGAGGTAAGGAAACAACATGTCATGTAATTATTGTTACTTGAAGTGTAACAGCGCCCTTTTACATCCTGGCAGGAAGAGGGGTATCCGGACTATATCTGGGGATCCTGCCAACCATGCCTCCACCAGTCGGGCTCCAGAACCGACTTCGAGAGAGGAGGCGGACGTAGGGCCAATGCCGCATAGTCCTCCGAGAGAGGATGCAGATATGTTTTCGGCCACAAACTCCGAAGTGGACAGCGCCATGAATCACCGGCGCCGGAGGACCGTGCTTCGGAACAACATCTTTTCCGAAGAGGCCTTTAATGCCTTCAATTCGGCAGACGCGTACGTCCGAGCTGCTCAAGGCGGGCTTGCCCAAGTGACGAACCAGTATACCAAAGATATACGGGTAAGAAATTTTGATAAGTATGTATAGCAGTAGCCCCTGAGACTTGAAGTGGTTGGAACAACTGTTTTAAGGATCAATTTATGCACAAGTTCTTGTAGATAAGAATGAGCAATTGTCTCGGGAGCTAGAGGAGTGCAAGACCCAACTGAGGGCCACGGTTGCCAAGCTAGAAGAATCCCAAAAGGCTTCAGCTGGTAACATTTATCTCGATTGTACGAAAATGTGCCAGTTAGCAACTGGCTGGTACGACAAGTTTTAACAGAAAATTCTGCAGATAACCCCGAAGTAAATCTGGAGGGTGGGAGAGATGACGAGTCACATCTCCAGCGGCAACTAAAGGCTGGCGAGCGCATTCTCACGCAGGTTCGGCAGGAGAAGAACAATCTTCAAGATGCCAATGTCCGGCTGGACGTAGAGTTAAAAGACGTCCGTGCCCAGCTGGCAGACTCCGTAAAGGAGAATAAAAGGCTTCGACGCGGCATTTATGGTGAGTGCCTAGAAGAACTGTATGATAGTTCGGCGTGGAAGTGTATTGAAAGAATTTTGCTTGTAGAAATGTTAACAGGTCGCCCCGAGGAGGAGATGCCCTCATCTACAGGTGATGTACTGCAAGAACTTTCACAGTTGCACGAGCGAGCTCGGCGGGTGATGCACTTCGTTGCTCAGGCCTTGTGGCCATCAAGCCCCCTGCCAAATGGCATGGGGGAGCTTGTGGACCTGCTCCAAGGAGCCCGGCGGCGCTTCCATCTGTGGAAGATATCAGCATGCCGGCAAGGTGCAAGAGAAGCTTGGGCAATGGTAAAGACGTGCTACACAAGGCTGGACCCGAACCATATGGCCAAAGTAGGACCGGCGGGGCCAGATGGGCAAGAAATTCCCGTAAGTCTGGTATATGACCAGGTAGTGTTAGCCGCGAAGTATTCTCAACAGGATTGTAAATTAGATAGCATGTTGGATGGCATAGAGGAGGAATATAGTCAGTCCAAGTGACTGTGTAATTTAATGGGCATAAGTAGCCCCTAGTCGGATTAAAATCATTTGTCATGGCGGACCTTTTCGCTTCAGCCCCCGGATCCTATAGTCCGGGGTGTGTCCGAATACCCGCTCAGTTATACAAAACTGGGGTATGCGTGGAGACCAAGTGTAGGGGTCATAAGTTCTTGAACAGACAAGTACCCAACTAGTTATGTTATATTACATGGATAGTAAGAAACATCTTCTAGGGAGAATAGTTCCGTTAGGGGTTCCTTTCCCTGGGAATGCATGCGGCAAAGCACATGACCGGACTACGAACAAAGGCACAGGATACAAAACTTATGGGGATTTATGTTATAAGAAACGAAGACATCTTTTGTTCACCGACCGAATATTCTCTTAAGGAAACTAGCTTTCGGCTTCACCCAGTCTGAGGTACACATCCGGCTCAACTGGCAGTAACAATCACAGAGGTGCCCCCCTTATGCCCTAGCTGAATTAACGGGAACGTAGGGCATAAACACAGGAGCCAGGCAACCCATCTTGGCCACATCTTAAGTCATATCGATGCATATAATGGTGAAGAAAAGGCACACATGGAAAAAGAAACGCATGTGTGATGGGCAAAAAGCCCTGAGAGTAATTTATATTTAGCTTCCGTATAGGAAGCCCCCAGGTAAAGCTTACACACATAGTGCGGCCGGAGTAGTCCGGGAGTCCGTACTGTATTAAATACTGTGTGTGGCAGAAAAAAGATTATGAAAGGAAGAGGGAGGGAGCATAATTAAAAGGAGGGGGTAAGGAGACGAACACTGAGTTCGGCGCTAGGCGTAGAATCTCCGAAGTCTGGCCACGTTCCATGGGTTTGGCTCGAGTCTGTTGTCGGATGCATTACGTAAGCGGTATGCTCCTCCGGCGAGAACTTTGTCGATGACGAAGGGGCCTTCCCACTTGGGTTTGAGCTTGTCCTTCTTCTTCTCCGGTAAGCGTAGAACGAGCTCGCCAATATTATAAGTTTTGGCCCGCACTTCTCTGCTTTGGTATCGTCGAGCCTATTGCTGATAGAATGCGGAACGGGCTTTAGCGACATCGCGCTCCTCCTCCATGGCATCCAAGTTATCCTGCCGATCTAACTTGGCTTCCTTCTCTTCGTACATACGTACGCGTGGCGAATCATGTATTATGTCGCAAGGTAGTACTGCTTCCGCACCGTACACCATAAAGAATGGTGTGTATCCGGTGGTGCGATTCGGTGTGGTCCGCAGCCCCCAGAGCACGGAGTCGAGCTCCTTGACCCAATGAGTATCCGACTCTGTCAGGGATCGCACTAGTCTGGGTTTAATGTCGCTCATGATGAGACCGTTTGCCCGTTCAACCTGGCCATTTGTTTGAGGATGGTAGACGAAAGCATAGTCGAGCTTAATGCCCATTTTGCCGCACCAAGCTTTTACCTCATCGGCCGTGAAATTTGAGCCATTATCGGTGATGATGCTGTGGGGGACACCGTATCGGTGTACGACCCCGGATATAAAGTTTATTACTGGTCCGGATTTGGCCGTTTTCACTGGTTTGGCTTCTATCCATTTGGTGAACTTGTCTACCATGACCAATAAGTATTTTTTCTTGTGGCTTCCCCCTTTAAGGGGTCCAACCATATCCAGCCCCTAGACCGTGAAGGGCCAAGTTATGGGGATTGTTTGGAGAGCGGTAGGGGGCATATGACTCTGATTGGCAAAGAGCTGGCAACCGACGCAGTGCTGGACAAGGTCCTGTGCGTCTACTCGGGCCATCGGCCAATAGAAACTTGTACGAAAGGCCTTGCTGACTAGTGCTCGAGCCGCGGCGTGGTGCCCGCCCAGTCCGACATGGATTTCAGCCAAGAGCTGCCGCCCTTCCTCTTCGGAGATGCACCTTTGGAGCACTCCGGGCGCACTTCTCTTATAGAGTTCCCCCTCATGGACTTTGTAAGCTTTAGAACGTTGGATGATGCAGCATGCTTCATTTTGGTCTTCGGGGAGCTCCTGCCTATTTAGGTAGGCCGAGAAAGGCTCAGTCCACGGGGCAATGACAACCATTATTTCGTGGGCTGACGATGTAATTTCGGTGGTAGAGCCTCCGATTATGTCTGATAGTTCAGAATCTGGGGATGTATTCGGATCCGTGCTGGTATTGCCGGACTCCCCTTCCCATATCACGGATGGCTTGAACAACCTTTCCAGGAATATGTTAGGTGGGACAGGGTCGCGTTTAGCGCCGATGCGGGCAAGGACATCTGCCACTTGATTGTTTTCTAGAGCCACATGGTGAAATTCGAGCCCCTCGAACCGAGCTGACATTTTAAGGACGACATTACGGTAGGCCACCATTTTCGGATCCTTGGCATCAAAGTCTCCATTTATTTGTGATATTGCGAGGTTTGAATCCCCACGCACCTCTAGGCGTTGAATGCCCATAGAGACTGCCATCCGAAGACCGTGCAACAGAGCCTCATATTCAGCTGCGTTGTTGGAGTCTGTGTATAATATTTGGAGGACGTATTGGACCATGTCTCCGGTGGGAGACGTCAGGACTACACCCACTCCCAATCCGGCCAGCGTTTTAGAGCCACCGAAGTGCATGATCCAGTTAGAGTATGCGCCGCACTCTTTAGGGAGTTCGGCTTCCGTCCATTCGGCGACTAAGTCAGCTAATACTTGCGACTTGATGGCCCGCCGAGGCTTGTATATTATGTCAAGCGGAAGGAGCTCAATGGCCCATTTGGCGATCCAGCCCGTGGCATCGTGGTTATTTATTATATCGTTTAATGGTACTTCGAAGGCCACCGTAATCGAACACTCTTTAAAGTAGTGTCGTAGCTTTTGGGATGCCATGAAGACCGCGTATGCTATTTTTTGATAGTGTCGGTATCGGGATTTGCATGGGGTGAGGACCATGGATACGTAATAAACCGGGTTCTGTAGCGGGAATTTGTATCCATCAACCTCTCGTTCGACGACGAGTACTGCGCTTACAATTTGATGTGTTGCAGCTATGTACAGCAGCATAGGTTCGCCGATATTTGGCGCTGTTAGGACTGGATTATTGGCCAATAAGGTCTTTATTTCATCGAGTCCGGCCGCGGCTGCATCCATCCACACGAAGTGTTCGGTGCGCCGAAGAAGGCGGTAAAGAGGCAATGCCTTTTCTCCTAACCTGGAGATAAAGCGGCTCAAAGCAGCCACACATCCAGCTAGTTTCTGGATGTGTTTGAGGTCTGTTGGTATAGCCAACTGCGACAAAGCTCGGATTTTTGCCGGATTAGCTTCAATTCCTCTATTGGAAACGATGAAGCCCAGCAGTTTTCCAGAGGGGACGCCGAAATCGCATTTCTCTGGATTCATCTTGATGTCTTATGTTCGTAGGTTGTCGAACATAAGCCTCAAGTCATCTATTAGGGTTTCGACGTGTCTTGTTTTTATGACTACGTCGTCCACATATGCCTCCACTATTTTGCTGATTAGCTTTTCTAGGCATGTTTGAATCATGCATTGGAAGGTTGCTCCGGCATTCTTGAGCCCGAAAGGCATAGTGTTGAAGCAGAAAGGGCCATATAGCGTTATGAAAGATGTTGCAGCTTGGTCGGACTCTGCCATCTTTATTTGATGGTATCCAGAGTATGCGTCGAGGAAACACAGCAAGTCGTGTCCTACTGTGGCATCCATGATTTGATCGATGCGAGGGAGGGGAAAGGGATCCTTGGGGAAAGCCTTGTTAAGGTCTTTGAAGTCGACGCACAGGCGCCAGGATTTGTCCTTCTTTGGTACCATTACCAAGTTCGCCAGCCAATCCGGATGTTTGATGTCTCTCATGAATCCGACCTCAAGTAGCTTGGCTAGCTCCTCCCCCATGGCTTGCCGTTTGGGCTCTGAAAATCGCCTTAGGGTCTATTTGACGGGTTTGTATCCCTTTATTATGTTAAGGCTGTGTTCGTCCAATTCGCACGGGATGCCCGGCATGTCCGATGGGTGCCAGGCGAAAATGTCCCAATTCTCGCGTAAGAAGTCTCGCAGTGCAGCGTCTATAGTGGGGCTTAACTGTGTCCCGATGGAGGCTGTCTTCGTGGGGTCCGTAGGGTGGACTTGGAATTTGACTATCTCATCTGCGGGTTTAAATGAGGTGGACTTGGGTAATTTGTCGAGTATCACGTCGTCCCTGTCCACGATGGCGCGCAACGTTGTTAATTCTTCTGCTGCTAGGGTTTCGGACAGTGTTTCCTAGGCTAGTGCTGCGGTTTTGTTTTCGGCGCAGAGTGCGACGTCCGGATCACTAGCTAGAGTGATGATTCCATTGGGTCCGGGCATTTTAAGCTTCATGTACCCGTAATGGGCTATAGCTTGAAAGCTTGCAAACGCGTCCCGCCCTAGAAGGGCGTGGTATCCGCTGCTGAAAGGGGCCACTTGGAATATGATTTCTTCGGACCTGTAATTCTCTGGGGTGCCGAATACCACATCGAGTGTGATTTCCCCCGCACACCGTGCCTCCTGACTAGGGATAATTCCCCTGAAGGTTGTGCCGCTTTGCTCAATGCGGCCTTTATCACTTTCCATCTTCCTGAGTGTTTCTTCGTAGATCAGGTTTAATCCGCTTCCGCCGTTCATGAGCACTTTAGTGAGCCGAAAGCCATCCACTATTGGGCTAAGGACCAAAGCGGCTAGTGCTCGGACGGTCTGGAATTGGGGTTCATCACTAGCATTGAAAGTTATAGCAGGGTCGTTCCACAGATTTACTTTTGCCACATGGTAGATTTCAGCAGAGCTTCGATGAGCTCGCTTGCGCCTATTGTTTGAGGCGAAAGTCTCGAAGACTGTCAGTACCGTATTGTGTTCCTTGGCGGGATGTTGTTCGGCTTTTATGGCTCTCGAGGAGATCCTCACCACTTTTAGCTACATGCCGGAGTATCCAACATGCCCTAAGGCTATGGGTTGGTGTTGCATCCGGCGTACTGTGAAGCTTACATGGCCCATTGAGCCACCCTTCCAACACGGTTCCGCGCCCTGGGGCGGTTTTTGGTTTCTTGGGAATTAAATTGGTCGACTTACGAGAGTTCGGCCGTTTAGTTTGGACCAGGGTTCTGGTGAGGGCCGTACTATCCCAAAATTCTGTTTGGGTCTTCCAGGCGCTTTCCATCGCACAATACTTCTGTACTATGGTCGCTAAGTCCGCAAGGTGTACTATGTCACGATGACTTATAGCATTAAGGAGTCCTTTGTTCGTGCAGTTTTTGCAGAAAAGTGAGACTACATCCTCCTCGTGGCAGTCCTTGACCTTGTTAAGCGCAAGGAGGAATCTGGCCCAGTAATGGTGTACCGTCTCTAGGGGCTCTTGCCTGATGCGGGAGAGACGGTTTAAGTCCGAGCGAGTGTCGTTGGCTGAATCCGGATTTTGATCCGATCTGACAGCCGGGGGCACGGAAGGTTCCGAGCCCGACAATTCGGGGTCCGGAGTATCACCCGATCTCTTCGGCCCGATGCCCGACTCTAAGTCCAGGACTCGGGTTATGTCTTCCTTTGAGTAGGTGTTCGGCTTACTGAGTTCGGTGATCCGGACATAATTCATCCTCAAAGTTGAGGGGTGACCCGTGTGTGGTTCCTCCACTATCGCTATCTCATGGGTGGCCGACAGGGATCTAATGTCCCTCTGGTCGGGTTTAAGCCCAATCCGGTCATAGTCCGTAGCGACTCCCAAAGCGGCGATGCGATCCAAGAGCTCATTAAGAGAGGAGAGCTCTATCGGATCCATCTGTTCGGCAAGCTCCGAATTGATGCCAAGGTTATGCGTGATGACCCGAGAGGCCATCATTGGCGCGACAGCCAATGGGGCGGCCATAATGAAGCCGCCAAGTCGGAGAGTCTGGCCTACAGCCAGCGTTCCTCCAGAGATGATGTCGTCCTTGACAACGAGACGAGCCATCAAGCCTTGTAGCGACGACACAGAGGAACTCTCAATGAAAGCACCAATGTCGGTGTCAAAACCGGCGGATCTCGGGTAGGGGGTCCCGATCTGCGCGTCTTAGGCTGATAGTAACAGGAAGCAAGGGACACAATGTTTACCCAGGTTCAGGCCCTCTCGATGAAGGTAAAACCCTACTTCCTGCTTGATTAATATTGAAGATATGAGTAGTATAAGAGTAGATCTACCACGAGATCGTAGAGGCTAAACTCTAAGAGCTATCCTATGATGGTATGATTGTAATTGTGATCGGCCTTCTAAGGACCATCCTCTCCGGTTTATATAGACATTGGAGAGGGCTAGGGTTTACATGGAGTCGGTTACAAGGAAGGAAACATAACATCCGGATCGCCAAGCTTGTCTTCCAAGCAAAGGAGAGTCCCATCCGGACACGGGCCGGAGTCTTGTGTCTTGTATCTTCACGCTTCAATAGTCCGGGCGATGTATATAGTCCGGCTCTCAGGATACCCCCCAATCCAGGACTCCCTCAACTGGCACTGGGCACTATGTCAATAGGTTAGTACCAAAAAATGATATAAAATGACTATAAAATGATTGTAAAACAATCAAGAATGATAATCTAACAACATGGAACGATAAAAAATTATAGATACATTGGAGACGTATCAGAAGGCGATGGCGAGCCCTTCCCTCGGTGGGGGGCCTACAATCACCCGACCACCGCCGGCGTACCCCCTTGCCCCTTGGTCTCGTCCTAGTTTCCGGACTCCCCAACGGTGGTATCAGGATGCGTTTGGCGGGGTCACCACGAAGAGCGAAGAGCGCACGCAAAGATCTCCGCCCATGACACTCTCACGTAATAATGAGTGGGGATGTACACGCCCCGGAGTCTCTTGAGTGCTGCCCCTGGGCCTCAGGGGGCTCCCACCCGCGTGCTAGTGGAAGCACCATGCTCTGCGTTGGCCGTCGACACTGTCCCCCAATGACTATGCCCACGCCCAGTGGAAGCATGTAGCTCCGTAATGCTGAGAAGACTAGCATAGGTGCCGGACGTGGCTGTTCTCTTTGCCCTTTCACTGTAACCCAATTTGTTGCCTTCGACTGAATTTGGAGTTTCTTGTTCTTATTAAAAGAAAAGGGGGGATTTTTTCGACTTGCGGTGTTTTTGCTCTTCGGTACTTCGCTTGGAAAGTTTAGTGACAGCTTGCTACCCCTCCTGGCGAGCGCCCCACGAGCGGGGGCTAGGTGTGGCATGCACACCTAGGCAGGCCAAGGCCCCCTTGGGGCCAAGGATGCCATCGCCGCGTGCCTGCCTGCGCGCACACCTTGCCAAGGGTTTTGGCGTTGGCTCCTCGCGCAACGCCCGCGATCGGGCCAACAACCATATCAAGAAGCCCCTCCCGCGAGAACCCCCGGAGGGCTCGCTGGGGCAAAGGGCGTCTCCACGGTGCAAGTACCAACCTGAGGCCACGAGCATGACAGGTAAATCATACCAGCTACTCTAAGTCGAGAGCTCTTTGGCTCGCGACAACGCATTCTGAAATTAACCTAGGAAATATATCATCATTCCATGCACCATAAGGAGATCTTCCTCCCCTTAAGGAAAAATGCTCTCACTCCCCATGGGGGCACATCCAAAAATCTTTTACAGGAAGAACACAGAAGTACATGCCTAGTTGGATGCCCCATTGCCTGTGTCATCATTGTCGTCGTCATCAGCTTTGTCCTCCCCTGCCGCAGGCACGGCCGCGTCGTCAGCAAACTCCACGATCAGGTCATCCACGTGATTGTTCACCCAGCTCGCAAGGTCGCCCTGGACGACTCAGGGCAGGGGGCTATCGCGGTGTCGAAGTCAAAGTTCGGGTCCCGGTTAAGGAGGTAGCTAAAGAAGCGCGAGAATGCGCGCCCAAGGAGATCCCGGCTCTTCTCCTCGATGAGCTGGACAGCCTTCATGGCCCTACTTTCGAGGCAGGTCACAATTTGGGTGAACAAGTGCAGGTAGCCGGCATCGTCAGACTCAATGGATGAGCGATGTTCCCTTCACAGATGGTGTCCAAGGTGCGGTTGGCCCTCGTCTTGAGATCTCCGAGCATCTTGGAGCGCTCTCGCTGTAGCGTTCGGCGGTGGTCTGCATCGGCTGACGCCCTCTCCACGTGGGACGAGACGCTAGCAACCTGATGCTGAAGATAAAACGGCTCGGGCTTCCTCAATGACCTTCCCATGCTGCTCTGTCGTGGCGAGCTGGGCTTGGAGAGCATTGGCTTTGCCTTGCAGCTCGGCCTGCCGTTGCTTGAAGCGGGCCTCCTGATGCCCCAACTTCCGGCGATACTCCGTGACAAGGGACTCGCTAATCCCTTCCACCCTTTGGTCAACCTCAAGCTGGACCTTCGCCTCCCGGGAAGCAAGGGCCTCCTCATCCGAGGCCACCTGACGCTCCATCACCTCGAGTCAGTCGCGCTCCAAGCTTTTCTCCAGCGCCCTGAGTCTATTTTCCCATCATATACTTTCAGATCTACATTGCTATTTGCCCTTTTCTTTATTTGCATCTTTTATTTTCAGATCTATATTATCAAAACCCCAAAAATACCTCGCTGAATTTTATTTCCCATTATTCTATTTGCATCTACCAATCTATCTATTTACCAATCTTTTACCCAAGAGGGATTGACAACCCCTCTTACGTGTCGGGTTGCAAGTATTTGTTCTTTGTGTGCAGGTACTATTTACATAGACTGGCTTGGTCCTCCTACTAAATTGATACATTGGTTTCATAACCGAGGGAAATACATATCATAGCTGTGATGCATCATGCCTTCCTCTTTGGGGAAATACCGATGCAGTTTCTAGTGACATCAATGGGTCGTCGTTAAGTTATTGGGTCCAGTTTTGGATCCAATAACCCGTGACCAACAACAACCAATGGCGAATTTCCACGTGTAAAATTCTCATAGGCCGGAAGAAACATGTGTCGGCTCCACGATGGGCCAGATGTCATCCGTCCAATGGAGGAGACGTGCCTATGATACGTCGACACGTGGCAGGGCCAAACAAAGACTCATATAGGTTAAAAAGGCCGACTCAGTCAAATGCCTGTCTGACTTACTAAGGTACTGGTGGGCTGGCCCACTAACAGCGTGCTTAAACATGGCCCATTCAAGGCCCACCTCCAGATCTGGACCATTAATTATTCACCGAGTCTTTGGGCCCAATTACGACCCAGTGAGATTTCAGCCTATTAGAGGCCTGGTGTAGACATGGGCCCATTTCAGCCCGGTGTTTCTTTCGGCCTGGTAATGCACTGGTACACATCAGTGCTATACACACGGTTTTAACCCCTTTACGCGACGACATTTGGAACCGTCACCAAGTGAGTGTGGGTGATAGGGGGGTCCTTCCCACATGACCCGAAAACCGTCGGGGATATGGAGCCATGATATAGAGGCGTTGCAAAATGTAATCATGTGCGATGCAGCACACACTAAATTAAATTCTTTCGCACATGAGGGATCGATGATTAAACATTTCTAATGACGCAGTGAAACCAAATGATGTGTTGTAATGAACCGTTTGGGAAACAGTATGTAAGGCACACGGGCCAACATATGAACTGTGTGCGATATGTGCCCGATTGCACACGAGTTTTCTGCGGAACCGTCTGCCATGCAAGACTCCATCGCACACGTTTCCCAACAATTACCGTGTGCGATAATTTTTTTATCACAAATGGATCATGAGCCCCTTTGCACACATACAAGTGTTGCAGACCGTTTGTGATTTGTTGTGTATCACTGACGGTTGCGGCAAGAGTGACGTGTGCTTTTGTTTGGGATCCCACACGTTTCCTGAACAAATTACGAATGGGATTGTATTTTACATTGGGCATAGTTTACTTTGAGCTCTCGTGTGCGATAACATGATATCACAAATGGTTCAGGAGACCCTTCGCACACATAGTAGCGCTGCAAATCATTTGCGATCTGCTGTGTATCACCGACGGTTCCGCTATGATTGACGTATGCTTTCCGATGTGGATCGCACACACACTCATTTAGTTGAACCGTGTGCGGAGCAATTGCCAGGTTATAACAAAAATATCCCATTTTGAATCGCAATGCAAAAAGAAAATTTGCCACAATATTCAATTGAACAAATACTGTCCACATGAAGAACATTCATCAGATTTCACAACAATTGCAATTGAACACATGGTAGCTAAATTCCAACGTTTTGTCCACACATATATGCATTCCAAAATTAATCATAGTGTAAGAAATACGAAGACCTCATCAGATGGAAAACAATGGATCCATGCGTATATGTTTAGCGGCTAACTCTTACTCAATGTTTCAGGAGAACGCATACTGAAATCTTTATTATCACCAGTGGGATTGATGTAGTGATTCAGGAAGAAGTTGCTGATAAATCTTTGAAACATCAGCAATTCACCAGCCGGGAGCAATTCAGGGGTCCTTGGTTCTAAGATGAGCTGCACTATTTTTAAGATCAGAATGTGCCGTGTGAGTGGAGTAGAAGATATTAATTAAGATAGACTTACTAGTACTAATTCGTGAGGATCGTCACAACTATCAGCAGATTTGCAGATGGTATCCACAAAGGTTGGTCCCTGCTTGTTGCTGAGGACACATAATTTTTTTGTATGGAATTAGTCATGTATCTGTCCTGGTAGGAACAACCTAACCAGTGTTAGATGTATTATTTTTTCTTTGGACAAAAATAGAAAGAGGTTTATTTAGAAGCTTGAACATTTGACTAGCGTAAGAAAAGGTATTTGCAGACTATTGGTTAAATTTTCCAAAAATAACGGATTTTGGTGTGTTACCAAAGAAACGATCTCGTGCTGTAGAGGTAGTTCCCTCTTGAACAGGTTCCCGGGTTTTGTTTTCCATAATGCAAGCACACTGCAAATGAAGATGAATTTTGACAACATCAATTATTGAACCAATTATGAATGCAAATTAATTTCAAAATCATAGAATTCAATACCTATCCATGAATTGCTGAAGATGCGTCAGATCCTGAGTGTTTGTGGACTCTTTGAGAGAATCCATGTAGTAAACTACATTCTTGTTTGGAACAATGTATACCAATATCCAGTGATAGCTACATATTAAGAAAGCCATGAACTTACGAGTTATGTCGAAATCTCAAAGACAATCAGTGTATGCACGGTTGTTTGCTTGACTTACGTTCATGATATGGCTAGAGAAATGATTCTGCATGGGACATGTTTTCGAAGAGACGGACGACCGTGTTAATGGACCAGTCCCGTAGGTCCTTACCATCTAATGTTGTGCCATTTGCTAATGTAGGATCTATGAAATACACACTCTCCCTTTTTCTTCTCTGTGCATTCAATCCCCTGAGTGGAATAAAATGCAGTTAGCTGTTTATCATTTACAACCTCATTTGGAGAAGTTGATCAGAGTTTGTTAAGTACTTACAAAATCAGGCATCTAACAAGAGTGGCATCGAGCTCGTTGAAGTTGAAGAAGAGATGTAAGTCCTCGAAACTCACATTGATGGAACCAACATCGTGTTGGAAATGATCTCTGTTGTAGTGGACTACCAAACCATGATGACCTGCTGACATTTGATCCATGCAATATTCGTGTAACTTGCAGCAACTGGAACTGCACTCATTAAAGTATTCGCCAACAAGAAATGGCTGGCCATGGACGTAATTGTGTGCTTCAAGTACGTCTGCTTTACTTTTAGCAAGCTACAAATCTACTTCTTCATCATCCATGCCGTTAGAAATAATATTACTCCCCGATTCGAACAACCTGTTGTTAATTTGGTTCTAGGAGATGAGTGATTTAAGTAAGAGGCAATTGTTCTCTTTCCTCTTCGGTCTCCTGCCGCGCTTCCTCGAGGGTGCAACCTTTTTGCCTGCTTCCTTCTTGGTACTTGAAGCATTTCTAATAGAACATCTGGTTGGCTGCAAGGTAGACTGCTAAGCACATGGTGAAGCTTCGCCGGACTGCTTAACAGATGGTTTATCTATGCTGGACCGCTAAGCTGGCGGTGCTGCTGTGATAGACTGCTGGGTTGTAGGATCAGAGGCATCGGACTGCTGGCCATGCGTTGAAGCTATGTCGGGTTTCTGCGCATGTGGTGCCAACTTGTTGGTGTGCTGAGGAAGTCGTGCCAACGCGTTGGTTTGCTGAGCAGAAATTGTTGATGCATTGGTATGCTAATCACGCAACTGTGGACCGACGGACTTATGAGCAGTTGGTTCTGGACCTACAGCCTACTTAGCAGGCGGTTCCTAAGCATCAGTCTGCTTAGCAGTTCATTCCACCAGGTTGGTCTGCTTAGCATGTGCTGCAGCTGGGTCTCCCCCCGTTGCTTCAGCAGCCGGCATCTAAACCGGTGGTGCGTGTTCAGCAGTTGTAGGCCTTTGCAAGTGCATCTAGTGCCACCCCTAGTTGGTTTTGGAGTATTGACAACAAACCTAGTTGAGGGACTAATGTGTTTGTGAGAATTGCAGGATAACACAGGTAGTTGTCCCTCATTGATTCGGTTTACCTACCGGAGATGACCCCTAAAAATGTGTGAAGACATTGAAGACAATGGTGGTCTGTGAAGATATTCACATTGAAGACTATGACATGAGAAGACATTGAGTGAAGACTATGGAACGCGAAGACTTAGTTGTTTCGTTGTTTCCTTTTCTTCTTTGTTGAGTCATAGGAACAACCGCACTGTTAAGTGGGGGCCCAGTGAACAAAGTCAGAGTGACTAAAGTGATGCTCAAACAAATCCTATGTCTTTGAGCGAAGACAATGAGAGCAAATCTTATCCAGAGTCGGATAAGTTAGCTTTACTTGTAGCCCAAGTCAAGCTGTCGCGTGTGTTTGAAATCTGACCGTTGCGACACGTGTCAGTTCCTTAGTGACCCAGGGTCATTTCAGACAAATCAGGCCAGGTTGCCGTGTGGCTATAAATAGTCCGCCCCCTACACCATAAATTGGTGGCTGCTCAGAGTTAGATACGGCTTTTGTCGTTTGAGAGCAACCCACCTCCAAAGCTTTTGAGAGAGAATCCTTGCGAGGATAAAGCTCAAACCACCCAGAGCCCAGAGTGTGTTTGGCATCACTGAAGTCTTTCTGTCCACGTGATTTGAAGACTTGTTATACTTGAGCACTGTGAATCCTCCAGCCGGTTAGGCGTCACGTTCTGTGCATCCAAGAGTCATTGTGGATTGCCGGTGAACGAAGTCTGTGAAGGTTTGGAAGTCTACCTTGAAGACTTACCTGAGTGATTGGGCGGGGACTAGTCGTCCTTAGCTCAAGGGGAATAAGGTGAAGACGCGGTCTTCTGAGTTGAATCTCGGCCTCCCTAACCAGACGTACAGTTGTCACAGCAACTGGAACTGGTTGAACAAACCACTATCTCCCTGAAGCTACTGGTTCTATCTCTCACTTCTCTTTACTTATCGTTTTTCTTCGTGCAGTCTTTGCCTGATTGCATAATCTGTTTGACTTCACAGTTTGACTACTTGTCCTGATTGGCTTCATACTATCTTCCACCCTGATCCTTACTACCTAGCTACTAATAGTCTTCGTGCTTTCACTTCATTGAATACTTGACTATGGCTTGTCTAGTGTAGTCTACCTTCTGCTGCATACGAATAGTGTTGTTTCTCTTGTTTGTCTTCGAAACTCCCATGTTTTGAAGATTGTCATGAAAATCTCCTATTCACCCCCCTCTAGTCGATAACTAGCACTTTCAATTGGTATCAGAGCAAGGTACTCCCTTGTTCTGTGTGATTCGGTTTAACCACCTAGAGTTTTAGCTATTTTGACTGTAGGGATAATCAAGGTCTCCGCTGGATGTCCCATCTTTGATGGCACTGAATATCCCTACTGGAAGAATAGGATGCGCATGCATCTTGAAGCCATTTATGTCGATCTGTGGTATGTTGTCAAGAATGGCATTCCCAAGACTGGTGAAGGTGTCACCCCCACTGATGTGAAGAAGTTCATTCAACTGGACTCTACCGCCAAGAACATCATCTGTGGTCATCTGACCAAAGGGCAGTATGGCCGTGTGAGCGCTCTGGAAATGTTGAATCTAGTCTGGGACTGGCTCTCCAAGGTCAATGAAGGCGTCTCAACACAATGTGATTAACGAATCAGTACCCTTCGCAACCTCTTCAACCGCTTCAAAAGACACGACAACCAGAACGTCCAGCTCACGTCTGATCGCCTCACCGATATTACCAATGAGCTCCGTGCACTCGGTGCAACTGACATTACGAAGCATGAAATTGTGAGGACACTGCTGAGATCTCTTGACAGCTCATTTGACACCTTAGCCCTGATGATACAAGAACGCCCTGATTTCAAGACACTCGATCCGTCTGACAGACTCGAGAGGCTCAACACACATGAGTACCAGCTATCTGAGAAACGAGATATCTATGGCCCCAACTACGGCCGAACTCGTGCCTTGAAGGCAAAGGCTGCGGTTTCCTCGTGTGGAGAAGAATATGACTGCAATTCTGATGATCCTGAAGACATTGGAAAGGAGCTTGCTATGCTTGTGAAGAAGTTCCAGAGATTCACAAGGAAGAAGAACTTCAGAAAGTCTTCATGATCCAGCTCAAGGGATGATGAAGCTTCCACCTATGATAACAAGAAAAGAACATGTCACAAGTGCAAGAAACCTGGCCACTACATCTCTGAATGTCCACATTGGGACAATGAGAAGAAGAAATAGAAGAGCAAAGAATATGATTCTGATGACAAGAAGAAGAAGAAATCCTCAAAGTCTTCTTCCAAATCTTCCTCTAAGTCTTCATCACACAAGAAGAGCTCTTCAGGCAAAGCACGTGCTTTTGTTGGCAAGAAAATGGATTTAGAGGAGGAGTCTGCTTCTGAGGAGGAAGTATGGCTCTAGCTACAGCCTACGTCGCCAAGTCCATCTTCAACACTGAATACAATGACTCCGTCACCAACACTAATGACGAGAACGACTCGACTCCCACCTACTGCTTCATGGCACGTGGTGCCAAGGCTATGACACCTCGTGCTTTAGAATGGATTATGGACAGTGGATGCACTAATCACATGACTGGAGATCGAAGTCTTTTGATGAATTCAACGCTGTGTCCATCAGACAAAAGCCACATCACATTTGCTGACACTGGTAAAAGCAAGGTATTGGGTCTAGGTAGAGTTGCTATATCAAGGGATCAGCACATGGATAAAGTGATGCTTGTTGAATCCCTTGGTTTCAACTTAATGTCTGTCTCAATGCTTTGTGACTTAAACATGATTGTGCTATTTGGAAAATATCGTTTCCTTGTACTAATGGAATCTAACAAGTCTCTAGTCTTTGAAGGATATCGAAAAGGTGATCTGTATATGGTAGATTTCTTAGCAGGTCCACAGATGGCCGTATGTCTTCTAGCAAAAGCTTCAGAATGCTGGCTTTGGCATCGAAGGCTAGGACATGCTGGCATGAGGAACTTGCACACTCTCGCGAAGAAGAAGCATGTTGCGGGCATCGAAGGTGTCAAGTTCAAGAAGGATCATTTGTGTGGCGCTTGCGAAGCCGGGAAGATGACAAGAGCCAAGCATCCCTCGAAGACAATCATGACCACGTCTCAACCCTTCGAGCTGCTGCACATGGACTTATTTGGCCCTACTCACTATTCCACTCTCAATGCTACTGATTGCCTCTATGGCTTCGTCATTATTGATGATTACTCTCGATACACTTGGGTGCATATAATCCTCTACAAGACTGAAGTGCAGGATGTCTTCTAACGCTTTGCCAACCGTGCCATGAGGAACTACGGTGTCAAGATCAAGCACATCAGAAGCGACAATGACACTGAGTTCAAGAACATTAGCCTCGACCTCTACCTGGATACCATGGGTATCACTCATGAGTTCTCTGCTCCATACACACCTCAGCAGAATGGCATCGCCGAGCGCAAGAACAGAACTCTTATTGAGATGGCCCGAACGATGCTTGAAGAGTACAAGACTCCACGGAAGTTCTGGCCTGAAGCCATTGATACTGCTTGTCACACCATCAACCGCGTTTATCTTCACAAGCTTTTGAAGAAAACATCCTATGAGCTCCTAACTGGTAAGAAACCCAATGTAATCTACTTCAGAGTATTTGGTGCTAGGTGCTGGATCAAGGATCCTCATCACACTTCAAAATTTGCACCGAAAGCACATGAAGGTTTTATGCTTGGTTACGGAAAGGATTCACACTCCTACAGAGTCTTCAACCTCTTTCACTATAAAGTGGTTGAAACTGTGGATGTGTGGTTCGATGAGACTAACGGCTCGCAAAGAGAGCACCTACCAAATGTGCTAGATGAGTTATCCCCTAGCGAGTCAATCAAGAAAATGGGAACTGGCAAAATCATACCCTCTGAGAATCAGGCTGAAGAAGAAGAACTGATCATTTCTGCACCTGATCAACCTGAAGACAATGCTCAGTCTGAAGATAATCCTCCAAATGATGACATTGATCAGAATGAACAGAATCTTCGTCCTGCTCACCCTCATGTTGCAAATGAAGTACAAATTGAGAAGATGATCGATAGCCTCAATGCACCTGGTCCACTCACTCGTTCAAGAGCCACACAAAGAGCAACACAATTCACCAATTTCTGTGGACACTTTGCATTGATCTCAATCTCAGAACCCAAGAAAGTCATCGAAGCCTTTATGGAACCTGAATGGATTCAAGCAATGCAAGAAGAGCTTCAACAGTTTGAGTTGAACAATGTGTGGGAACTGGTCGAGCGTCCTGATCCTCGGAAGCACAATATCATTGGCACCAAATGGATATATCGCAACAAGCAAGATGAAGGTGGTCAAGTGGTCAGAAACAAAGCTCGTCTAGTTGCTCAAGGCTACACTCAAGTGGAAGGGATTGACTTTGATGAAACTTTTGCTCCTGTGGCAAGGCTTGAAGCCATGTTCATACTGCTAGCCTATGCAAATCATCACAACATTCTCCTTTATCAAATGATGTGCAGAGTGCTTTTCTCAATGGAAAGATAGAAGAAGAAGTATATGTTGCACAACCTCCTGGCTTTGAAGATCCAAAACATCCTGATATGGTGTACAAGCTCAACAAGGCACTGTATGGCCTCAAACAAGCCCCTCGTGCTTGGTATGATACGCTCAAATACTTCCTGAAGAGCAAAGGCTTCAAACCTGGTTCACTCGATCCTACCCTCTTCACGAAGACTTATGACAGTGAACTGTTTGTGTGCCAAATATATGTGGATGACATTATCTTCGGCTGCACCAACAAGAAATACAGTGATGAGTTTGGTCATATGATGCAAGAGCACTATCGGATGTCCATGATGGGTGAACTAGAGTTCTTTCTGGGTCTCCAAATCCGTCAGCAACACAACGACATCTTCATTTGTCAAGAAAAATATCTCAAAGATTGCCTGAAGAAGTTTGGAATGCAAGACTGCAAAGGATACACGACGCCAATGCCAACCAAAAGTCATCTGGGTCCCGACGACAATGGTAAAGAATTCGACCAAAAGGTATACCGCTCCATGATTGGTTCTTTGCTTTATTTATGTGCATCTAGGCCAGATATAATGCTTAGTGTTTGCATGTGTGCCCGATTCCAAGCGGTACCAAAGGAATCGCATCACTTAGCTGTGAAGCGAATACTTCGATATTTGGCTTACACCCCAACACTAGGATTATGGTATCCAAAGGGCTTAGAGTTTGATCTAGTTGGATTCTCAGATGCTGATTATGCTGGTGACAAGGTTGATCGCAAGTCCACATGAGGCACATGTCACTTTATGGGACGATCTCTTGTCTGTTGGTCTTCAAAGAAGCAGAACTGTGTATCTCTCTCCACTGCTGAATCTGAATACATTGCTGCTGGATCTTACTGTGCTTAGCTTCTCTCGATGAAGCAAACTCTCAAGGACTATGGTATACACCTAAAGAATGTGCCTCTTTACTATGACAATGAGAGTGCCATCAAGGTTGCCAACAATCCAGTTCAACACTCGAAGACAAAGCATATTGAGATTCGTCATCACTTCCTCAGAGATCATGTTATGAAGGAAGACATTGATATCATCCATGTCAACCCTGAGGAGCAACTGGCTGATATCTTCACAAAGCCCTTGGACGAGAAAAGGTTTTGCAAGTTGCGGTGTGAGCTAAATATCTTGGAATCCTCAAATGTCCTGTGAATGGGACACACATCCTAACACTTATGCATTTTGATGACTTAGATGTGCAACACACGAAGTAACGTATATCTTCAATCAATGAAGACATACACTCCAAGTGTGAATACATTAATGTGGAATTTGACTTCGGAGTGCCACGATAATTGTGCGCCGTGTCTGGGTCTAATACTTCCTATACGGTGGGTAACGCCACCACCAAACTTTTGTTTGAGGTGTTTCTCTTGGCGTTATGTTTGCATAGTTTTCATAACTGAGTTGTCTTTATTTCTGACTTATATTCGAATTTATCTTCATATGATTGATTTGGCCTTAAACTAGTTGCATACTACTCCCTCCGTTCCTTTATATAAGGTGTATTTGTTTTTTCAAAAGTCAAACGAGTGCATGTTTGACCGAGTTTTTAGAAAAATATATCAATATCCACAACACAAAATCTATATCATTTGATCCATAATGAGAAGTAGTTTCATATTTTATCTATTAGGTATTGCAAATGTTGCTATTTTATTCTATAACCTTGGTCAAACTTTAGAATGGTTGACTTGCACGGAAACTAATACACCTTATATTCTAGACTGGAGGGAGTATTTGTGTTCTGTCCTCCACAGCATTCATTTATAGTTATATCTTCGTGTTGAATCTTTTGATCTAAGTGAATGTGATCGGACCCTAACCTAACTATGCTTCTACCTCAACTCCATATGTCCAAATCATATGCATTCTATTGAAAACTGTCGATTGTCTTCATTGAACCTTGTCAGCTGAAGCCAATCTGACAAACATTCATGTTTGTTTTAAATGTGCTATCTTTATTACCGGCAATCCGAAGAATTCAGAAAACCGCCCCGACAATCCAGGCGTGCATGGGAACATGGAACAACTACCTAGGAGTTGCATGCACGCCACGTGTCATTCAAATGCGAATCGCCAGGGGCACCCGCGTAATTATGCTGTGCTGTCCCTTTCCTTATAAATGCACATCCCATCGCGGTCAAAAATTTTCTTCCACCTCGCCACCTCCCGAAAACCCTAGCATCACCGCTAGCACTCGATGACGCCAGCGACGAAGCGCTTAGCTGCCGCGACTTCTCCGACGCCGTCCTCACGCCGGCTGGGGACCTCATCTTCTCCGCCGCTGCTGTAGCTGTCTCTCGTCGCCAAGTTAGAGCACGAGAGATTGAACTGCTCGGCCTCAACTTTTCCTCCGTCTAGCAGTTCTTCCTATGGTAACTAAAACTCTCTTTTTACTGTCTTTTTGATCCGATAGATTCATCCTTCCTTACCAAAAGTAATTTCTACAACTCCAAAGTTGAATCTATCACACTCTGCATCTCATAATGTGCCTAGAATGTTCACTTATGCTTCATTACAAGTTAGATTCCTCACTTGTACTTATTTCTGGATTTGTAGAACTCTGGAACCAACTCACATCAACTAAGTGAATATCTTCACGTTATGAGGTCAATGTCTTCAAACTGATTTATCTTCAAAATCATCTGAGAATGCATATGACCTCTTCCCCTTCCCTCGCATCTCTAATGCTGTAACAGGTACATGTCTGTGGGAGAATCCCTTGGTTCTCATAGTCTGCATTCATTTGCAGAATTCCTGCAGAGTCACATCAATTCACCGGAAGCAAGTTATTGTCTGACTAGCCGCAAGAAGCCATTGCACGTTCTGAAACCCTTCAGCTTAAACTTCATGACAACTGAAAAGTCAACACGAAAGGGAGGCAGATAGCACCGTGGTAACACTTCAAAGGATTTGCCTCCTGATCTGCATGAGCTGTACAAAACTGATCCCGAGGAAACCTATACCCGCAGCAAGAATCGAATCCAATGGATTCGAAGATATTGGGATGAAGAATGGTTCAAATATCGCTTCGTCACTGAAGAATATACAGAGAAAAATGCCATCAAGGCACCCTGGGGAGATATTGTGTACAAAAATCTTCAACCCCAGTCTCTTTCCGAAGCCATCCAATGAGAATTCTATCCTTGCATGGTTCACGGACCAGAGCCAGAGAATGCTGACCCTTCTTCTCTGCTATGGTGTCGCGAAGACCATCTCTTTAAGCACAATTACCAGTTCGCCAAAGACTCAGCTGCGAAGAACAAGAAGGCTCTAGGGCTCGACTTCAACCCTGGTCCTTCCTCACCTCGGGATGATGGCACCCGCGAAGCCAATGAGAATAGGATCGGTCCCTTCTACAACTTTGAAGGCCTCCTCGCTCACATGGTTGTACAAGGTGCCAAGGTGGATTATTCTGATGATGATGTTGACATAGATGTAGCTCCTGCTCCTACTCCAAAGCCGCAGAAGCAAAAGAAGGCTAAAGCTTCAAACCCCTCTGCTGTACCAAAGGCTTCTCGAGTGAAGCCGTTCGCAACTGCCCCTCCTGCTCCAAACAATGCCTCTGAAGATCTCTCTCGCGTCTCCAAGAAGCATGAGAAGCCACAGAAGAAACTTGTTCAGAGACTCAGTCCAGCACTGACACCAGCTGCCATTCTGAGGAACGAATCTGATGCCATTAATTTGTCTTCAGATGAAGAATTTGGTGAGGATGCTCTGGAGTAGCTGATCAAGAGCAAGCAAGAGGCGGAGATCTTCAATGATCTTCCCCTCTTTGATGTGAACATCTTGCACAATTTCATTGATGAATGGTTCGACAATCAAAATCTCAGCTTTGATGATCTTCAACTCCCCATTGGCATCAGCGTCGCCTTCCAAGGTGCAATTGCTCCTGAGCTGGATCTGGCCCAGCGAATTGTTGAACTGAAACACAAGATTGATTTCGAGAAGGAACAGTTCAAGAAGCATGTGGCCAAGCTGAGTGTGGCTAATGTTCAAAAGTTCAAGGTGATGCTGAATGACCTTAAAGAAGCCTTTCGCAAGAAGCGTGAAGAAGCCAAAGGCTCAAGAGAACGCATGAAGATTCTTGCTGCGAAATGTGTTCATGCTTACAACAAAGCTGAAAAGCGCAAGGCACTCAGGCGTCCTGGTATTGACCCCAAGATGGTTGCCAAGGAAAAGAAGAAGTCCACTATGGCCCCCACTGAAGCTCCAAGGCGGGAAGAACCTCGCATTGTCTTCCCTGCCAGCATGACAGGCTCGAAGCCTAAGGTCTCCACAGTGGCTTGAGATCAGCAGAAGACCAAGGACGCTGAAGCCGAAGCCAGAAAGTGCAAAAATCAAGCGCACTACTGATGATGCACCACCCCCAAAGAAGAGAAAGACCAAGAAGAAAGATCGGGCTACTTCCAGAGAGCCCCTAGTTGTTGAACCCATTGCTTGTGCTCCCCCTCCATCCGACAATCAAGAGCGTTAGTTGATTGTTCATGAGCCTGCTTCCACAGAGGCTCCTGAAGAACAAGAAGTTCCAGTCGTCGATCCTATTGCGACTAAAGACATTAGTCCCCAAGACAATGTAGAAGATGATGAAGTCCTTCCTCAGATTCAGAACCCCACAGTATCATCGCCTGTTCTCACGAACAACGAACTCATCAGTACTAGTTGTCCTTTGACGCCAATCACACATGATGCTTTATGGGCTGATCGCCCCCAACCAGATACCCCAGTTCAAGACTCCCCAAGTACACCGCATCCTACCCCAACACAAGGTACCAGTCCAATTGTCAATGATGAAAATTACATGGAGACCACACCATCACCGAAGACGTCGCCCATGTTTCAATGGCTTCGCAAAGGCCTGAGGCCTTCGGTCTCCATGACGACTATCACGGAAGAGGATTCACACCAATCCAACTCAATGGCACGTCAAGTATTTCCTGAAGACAATCCTTCTGTGATGGTTCCTGTGCCCAAAGCTAATGCTTCTGAAGAGATTCCGGCTACGGTAGCCGATGACAGACAAGAAGAACCTATTGCCACACACCCCACAAATCAAGAAGTTGTTCTCGAGGAGAACGTATCTGTGCCCGACCCTCCAGCTACACAAGTGGAGGTTGAGAATACTGAGGAGACCACCAACAACGTCACTGAAGCCAATGTGGCGCCTCAAGTGAATACAGTGAATGAAGCAAATGCTGCACCTGCATCCAATGTGCAGCCTGAAGCTAATGCAGATGCCACTGCTCCTGTTCCACCTCCAAGGCCACACACAATTGAGCATGCATTCTATCAAGGCGAGCTTGTTCCTGTACGATGTCCAATTCTGGTTCCTCCACCTGCTCCTGGACCACAATTTGACTACCATGTGGAGCATAGGCCTCAGGTTCAGAAGCCAAAACTAAGACTGCCTAGATTCCCAGGTTCTGCATCTGCACCGGGCTCCTTCAATGTCAACGGCTTCATTGCACACAACACCTTCTTCGATTCTGGCAAGAACCCATATTCAAAGCCAAGAATCTCATCAGATCGGTTCTGGAGCTACCAGCAGCGCAACTACTACTCCTGCATTCTATACAATCAGGAGCGCATATTTCCTCATATGCGTCTAGACACTGAAGCCATTGCTAGTCTGCCCTGCCTTGAAGAAGCCCTAGACTGCTTTCGTGATGCTGGCCTTCTGCAGTTTGTCACCGACAAGGAACATTGGAATGAAGAGCTTCTCCTGCAATTTTATGCAACCCTCCACATTCGCAGCTACAACAGGGATACAACTACATGGGTCCTTGAGTGGATGACGGGCAACGTTCATCATGAAGCCAAAGCCCTTGATCTCATTGAGCTTACTGGCCTCTCCACTCCAGGTGAACTGTATGAACCTGGTTGTCAGCTTCATCGCGATGCGTTGGAAAGCATTTTTCAGAAGGCAGAGCCCAACATGAGCCAGATGCTTAGTATGATGAAGCCACTGCCCCAGGATGCTGAGTACCCCAAGGAATTTCTTGTTGAAGACCTAGAGTATATGCCCCGCACTATCTATCACATTATTAGGTAAACTCTATGGCCCATCAAAGGGCATTCCTCCTCAATGAAGCTTGAAGGTGCAATGAAGACATTTGTCTTCTTCATTCTAAATGGCAAAAGCTTCAATGCTCAGGACTTCTTCATAAGACAGTTTGCTGCATCTGGGTCTGACATTTTTGGTCTGAAATTCTATGCTCCTTGGATTATGCGTCTGATCAAGATCCACTCTGCCATTGACTATCAGCCCTCTGCACGCAACCATATTATCTTCCTGCCAGAGGTTGATATGTCAGTCGAAGCCATTTACCCAGAGCCTGCCAAGGAAGCGCTATATCTTCACAATGCAGATCGTCAGAGTTTCACTCAGGATGTTGAAGGTGTTCAAGCTATTTCGCGTGTCTATCCATTGGTCGGCAACACTCGCCGTGCACGTACAGAAGCCACTGAAAGCACCATTGCGCCAAGGTCTCGCAAGTGCTCCCGTGTACTCAATGACCGTGAGCTTCTTGTGGCCATGCATCAGAAACAAGACAAGTATCACTTCTGGCTGAAACGACAGATGCAAAGCCTCTTGGTGGATGTTAATGGCGTTCGCAATCTTGCTACCAAGAATGCTTTTGTCACTCATGAAACCTGTCGGAGGTCCTGGAAGAGTCTGACATTACTAAGTGCTGAAGCTGATCTTCAAGACGATGGCTTCACTGAGAGATTCAAGTTCGACTCCACTCCTCCACGAAATGCTATGCTACGTTGAACCCCATCTCTTGAAGACTCAAAATGCTCTTCCTCCGCTGCCACTTTTCACGCTAGAGTTATTGATGAAGCTGATGATGCTACCTCACCACCTCCAACCTCAGCGTGTGTCGACACTGCACCAAGTACTTCTGCACCACCTAACCTCAACGACGACCCTACTACTTCACCTACTCCTCATGGGAATGAGTAGTGACTATGTCTTCAAACCATTTTGGTCCTTACTGACAAAAGGGGGAGAAGCATATGTTGATAGTCTTCAAGCGGGTCCATATGGGTGGTTGCTATACTTTTGCCTGGTGTTTACAACTCTCGTTTTTGATACATTTGGTTCTTTGAGTTGTAACACCTAAACTCGATGATTGTCTGCTACTTTTTGCTACTATTCTATGATGCAACGATAAATTTCGCATATGCGATGATAAATCCCGCATGAAGTCATGTCGCAGACATCCATCTTTCATTATGCATGTCATTATCCTTGTATATCTTCTCATGCATGATGCATTGTCTTCATATGGTGAGATGGATCTCCACAAGTACAACATGCCATGTGCATTTGCATTCCAACGCAAAACATTTATATGCACATCTTCAGGGGGAGCCTCTTGCCATATATGAAGACAATGCCTTAATCCCCTACAATTTCACATACTTTTATCCCCGTTGAAAACTTCAACCAGTTTGTCATCAATCACCAAAAAGGGGGAGATTGTAAGTGCATCTAGTGCCACCCCTAGTTGGTTTTGGAGTATTGACGACAAACCTGGTTGAGGGACTAATGTGTTTGTGAGAATTGCAGGATAACACAGGTAGTAGTCACTCATTGATTTGGTTTACCTACCGGAGATGACCCCTAAAAATGTGAAGACATTGAATACAATGGTGGTCTGTGAAGATATTCACATTGAAGACTATGACATGAGAAGACATTGAGTGAAGACTATGGAACGCGAAGACTTAGTTCTTTCATTGTTTCATTTTCTTCTTTGTTGAGTCATAGGAACCACCACACTGTTAAGTGGGGTCCCAGTGAACAAAGTCAGAGTGACTAAAGTGATGCTCAAACAAATCCTATGTCTTCAAACAAAGACAATGAGAGAAAACTTTATCCAGAGTCAGATAAGTCAGCTTTACTTGTAGCCCAAGTCAAGCTGTCGCGTGTGTTTGAAATCTGACCGTTGCGACACGTGTCAGTTCCTTAGTGACCCAGGGTCATTTCTGACAAATCAGGTCGGGTTGCCCTGTGGATATAAATAGCCCACCCCCTACACCATAAATTGGTGGCTGCTCAGAGTTAGATACAGCTTTTGTCGTTTGAGAGCAACCCACCTCCGAAGATTTTGAGAGAGAATCCTTGCAAGGATAAAGCCCAAACCACCCACAACCCAGAGTGTGTTTGGCATCACTGAAGTCTTTCTGTCCGTGTGATCTGAAGACTTATTACACTTGAGGACCATGAATACTCCAGTCGGTCAGGCGTCATGTTCTGTGCATCCAAGAGTCATTGTGGACTGCCGGTGAACAAAGTCTGTGAAGGTTTGGAAGTCTACCTTAAGGACTTATCTGAGTGATTGGGCAGGGACTAGGTGTCCTTAGCTCAAGGGGAATAAGGTGAAGACGCGGTCTTCTGAGTTGAATCTCAGCCTCCCTAACCAGACATACAGTTGTCACAGTAACTGGAACTGGTTGAACAAACCACTGTCTCTCTGAAGCTACTGGTTCTATCTCTCACTTCTCTTTACTTATCGTTTGTCTTCATGAAGTCTTTGCCTGATTGCATAATCTATTTGACTTCACAGTTTGACTACTGGTCCTGATTAGCTTCATACTATCTTCCACCCTGATCCTTACTACCTAGCTGCTAATAGTCTTCGTGCTTTCACTTCATTGAATACTTGACTATGGCTTGTCTAGTGTAGTCTACCTTCCGCTGCATACGAATAGTGTTGTTTCTCCTGTTTGTCTTTGAAACTCCCATGTTTTGAAGACTGTCATAACAATCGCCTATTCACCCCCCCTCTAGTCGATAACTAGCACTTTCAGCCTTGCCACTGGCTGCTCTAGGGCGGAGAAGGCCTGTATGGCACAAAGTCGGGCCGACTGATCACATGTTGATACATCAGTTGTCGGCTTACGAGTATTAGGTTCTTTGGGGGAAGCACGCGAGAGCTGCTGTGGCAAGGAGAGCATCACTGGTTGCTCTTGGTGGGGCTTCAGGGATCTCATCGGTGAACTCTATTTCCTTTCGTGGCCACTGGATGTGATGTAACAGGTTTTATCCTAAGGTCATTTGCTCATCAAAGTCACCACGACATTCTTTAGGGCAAATTCATTGAATCCAGGCTTTACTTCAGTCACGTAGCACTTCACACAGCCCGGCTTCAATGGCACATTGTCCAACAAGAGGCCCTCTTCCAAGAAGGGTGGGCAAACCCAGGCTGTTGCACATTTTAATGCACCTTCATAATGTGTAAGCACGCCCTTCAGTCCGTCTTTCATTCCATATAGATCAGATATAGCATCATCATGAGTAGCTGCAGTCTCAGTGTTGCTGGGGTTAGCTGATGCACAACTACTCATGTGCGATGTTGTCGCGCAATAAGCAGCATCCTCCATGCCCGCCTCCCCTCCCATCTGCTAGCTATCTGTGAGTGTTATAGTCTTTTGCATCATCATTGACTCCTCAATATCCTTTCAAACAACCAGATACATGTCCTTCCTCAACCTTTCATACAATTCATTCCGCTTCATTTCACTCCTTGCTTTTTCCATGCTGAGCCTCTCTCATTTGCTGAGTGTGAAAGCCCTCTTGTGCGGGACATTAACACCTATACCCCTTGCTTGGCTAGGGGGCTCTTTAGTTTCCAGAGCATCGGACAAAATGTCACATGGCCCTGAGTTCCTGTAGAACCTTCTAGGGATCTTGGAAGCCTTTAACATCACTTGATATAGTTCTTCATCACGTGAGTTTTTAAAGTAATAAGTTCCGTCATCACGCCTCCTTGCACGTGCCCGTAAGTAGTCTGTGGCGCGTTCGCCCCTGATTTCACTAAAGGCCAGTTTCCCACCCACCGCTACTACTTCTTTGTCCTCCTGGTCCCATATCAGTTTCATGCGGTAGTATCATGTCACACCCATATGGTGTGTGTGTGTGTGTGTTTTCTTCTTCTGAAGTTCCGATTGCTTGGCATTCTCCTCAACAAACTCTTTAGTTGCCCTGACCCTTTTGAATTATGCCCAGTCTGCCTTTTTAATTTGGGGGTATGCAGGGATTGGGTCCTTGCCTTCACTCAAGTATTTCTTGTACAACACGTGCTTCTAGTTTCTCCAAGCATCCATAGCCTTCTTCAGTGTAGCGTGTTCCACCTGCATTATCCACTGCTCTATCTCGTTCAAGATTACTTGATCCCTCACCATCTGCTGAAGACCTAGGGTTGTCGGAATCAGATGAAGATACATTGTCTGATGCATGAGCGTTGTTGCTGCTAATCGGCATCTATAGATAACACATTCAAAACTCAGGAAAGGAGGATAATCATAAAACTAACAACTTGGTATCAAGCTGTCTAAACATGTCATGCAAAAATGTGGAAAATGTATGGCTTATTTGTTAAGTTTGTGTGACACGGGCGCCCGCGATTTGTAAATTGACAGTAACTTATTGGAACAAATACAACTTATATGTACTAGTTAGAAAGGTAGATAATGAACATATATATGCTCTCCGTTCTTTTAGAGCCAATTTGGGAACATACGAAACGAAATAGGAAGAGGGATTGCAAGGAAATATGCCACACCACAATGGATAGCAGTATCTAATAGGCTTCTTAATGCAAACCCGACCGGACCACAGGAGAGGCGAGGGTTACATGATCGATATGCTCGAGGGTGGCTTGCGAGCAAATGAAGACACCGAGGTGCGTGCAGCCGCGTGTTGGGAACGGCAGTGGAGGTAGGCTTGACGCCAAAGAGCAGGCACACGGCCGGGGTGAGCATGCTGACGCCGAAGAGGGTTCTGCTATGGATCTGGGGGAGGGGGAGCTGGCGATGGAGATTGGGTGGACTAGTTGAGTGAAACGCGCGGGGGGGAGGGGGTGTTGGTGGCCTAGGTGAAACGGGTGAAAAATATCCTCGGTCGCCGCGCGAAAAGGCCTATGCAAACGGTTGCCTCTAAACATTCGTGTGCACAAAGAGAATAATCTTGTTTGAAATGAAGACATACTAATTTTGAAATGAAGACGTGAGTTCATCGTTTCGCCTCTAAATTTTTCCCACGTTAAGCAATCACCATATATACCACGGGTTTGATTTGATGGTGCATTTCAGGTTTTGTGTGCTATATTTAAGACATTTTTTGGCATTTACCATGCATTTTGGCATATAAATCAAATCCTAGCCGGACTTCATTTCCTGTCGAATGGGATGAGGATTGTCGTTCGATCTAGGAGCATCCAATGGTGCAGACGTACGATCTGTGGGGTTTGGGTTCTGGTCAATCATAATGCATGACTCAGATCAAAGTGTGCGGCAGGGGGGCATCGGCCACCATTTGGTAGGCACATGACTTTCGTGAGTGAAACATGTGCTATTTGAAAACATTTACATGAACTAACATCATATTTTGTTTGAATGAAAACAAGAGTTCATCGTTTCCCCTCCAAGTTGTTTTCGACGGTAAGAAATCACCATTGTACCCTATGGTTTGATTTTCTCGTGCATTTGAAGTATCATTGGCTATATTTGAGTCGTTTGCTATAGTCGCAACTACACGTGGGTGCTAGCTAGCAAGATCATTGTGTGTCGCTTTGGGAGTTTTCATTCATTGTTCGAGAAATGGGAAAAAATTCTAATAGTTCGGCCGCAGGGTGCGGCCAGAGGCGTATGCCTTGTTGGTATTCTAATTACATGAAATGCATATAGAGTCCGGAAATAACGAAAATCGGTGCGTCACCATGGCGTGCTCTCGGGATCACATGGATCTTTGTGGTAAAGATGGCACAAGTTTTGATGCTCACACCTTCCAAATCGGAGCATCTCACAAGAAGGATCATAGTTTCCAAAAGGAGATGCGTCACTTCGGACTCCAATCATCAGTGACTACATCGTTCCACCTCGATTTTTTAAGGTAAACAATCACATCTATACCTTAGGTTTGATTTTCTGGCCCATTTCAGGTCTCGTTGCTATATTTAAGTCATTTTTTTGCACTTACCTTGCATTTAGTGCATATAATTAAATTCAAAACCGTTCTACAACTACATCTGGGTGTTAGTTAGCAAAGAGGTGTACAAATCATTTGTGTGTCGCTTTGTGAGTTTTCATCCATTGTCTCAGAAATGAAGATAAGTTTCAAACATTTCAGCTGCGAGGTGCGGTCACCGGCGTAGGCCTAGTTGGTATTTTAATTACTAGGAATTCAGATGGAGTCCAGACATCATCGAAATTGGTGTGTGCCCATGGCGTGCTCTCATGACCCCGGGTAAATTTTTTGGTAAAGTTTGGCACAAGTTTTGATGATCGCTCCTTCCAAACTAGAGCATCTCACATGAAGGACCATGGTTTCCGAAATGGACGTGTCAATTCAAACTCCAGTGGTCGGTGACTTCATCATTTGGCCTCACAAAAATTTCCACGGTATGCAATCACCATTATACCACGGGTTTGATTTTCTAGCGCATTTCAGGTATCGTTTGCTATATTTAAGACATTTTTTGAATTTAACGTGCAATTTGTGGATATAAATAAAATTACAACTATAACTGCATGTGCTGTCGAAAGGTATGAGGATCATCGTTCGATCATGGAGAATCCAACGGTGCAAACGTATGATCCGTGGGGTTTGGGTTTGGGCCAATCAGAACGCACGACTCAGAACGCGCGCGTCGCAGGGAGGCATCGACCACGGTTTAGTGGACACACAATTTTTGTGAGTGAACCGTGTGCTATTTGAAAACATTTATATTAACTAACATCATATTTTTGTTTGAATGAAAACATGAGTTCATCGTTTTGCCTCCAATTTTTTTCCACGGTAAGAAATCACGATTGTACCCTATGGTTTGATTTCCTGGTACATTTTACCAGGCGGCAGGCCTGGCTAGCAATCTCAAACTTTGAATATGAAAAAAAAGATCTCGTTTGTATATATATAGTCGCAACTACACGTGGGTGTTAGAAAGATCATTTGTGTATCGCTTTGCGAGTTTTCATTCATTGTCCGAAAAACGGGAAAAAACTTCAAACAGTTCGGCCGCAGGGTGCGGCCAGAGGCGTAGGCCTTGTTGGTATTTTAATTTTAGGAAATGCATATAGAGTACGGAAAATAACGAAAATCATTATGTCACTGTGGCATGCTCTCACGATCGAATGGAAAAATTTGGTAAAGTTTGGCACCAGTTTTGGTGCTCGCACCTTCCATACCGGAGCATCTCACAAGAAGGATCATAGTTTCCAAAAGGAGATGCGGCACTTCACACTCCAAATCGTTAGTTACTACATTATTCCGCCTCGAAAAAAATCATGGTAAACAATCACGGATATACCCTTGGTTTGATTTTGTCTCGTCTGCTACGTTTAAGTCATTCTTTTCACTTACCTTGCATTTTAAGTGCATATAAAGTCAAAAACCCTACTACAACTACATGTGGGTGTTTTAGTTAGGCTATACTTAGGCTACTCATAGTGGAGAGTGTCATATACTAGTAACATGCATATATATATATATATATATATATATATGATACTAGTGTATGATACTACCTTTAATTATACTGCATAATAGAGTAGTATCATAGATGATCATATTTATTGCCATGCATGACACAAATTAGCATTGCATTTAACATGATACTGTATCCACCTATATGTTACTCTAACCCTCTCTATCTTCTTTAATTCTTTGCCACATCAGCATACTTGCTATTTCCGAGTGCATGATATCGGCTATGATACCACCACTATGGCCAGCCTTATAGTGGGGAGTATCATATACTATAGTATCATGCATGTGATACTAGTGTATGATACTACGTACGTACCTCCATAGTGCATAGTATCATAGAGTAGTATCATAGATGATCGTATTTATGGCCATGCATGACACAAAGTAGTATAGCATTTATTATGTCACGGTATCTACCTATGTTACTTCTTTGCCACATCATGATATTTTCTATTCCCGAGTGCATGATACCGGCTACAGTACCCCCACTATGGCCACCCTAAGGCTGGTAATAATGGGAGTATCATAATCGGTATCATGCAAGCCAACTAGACTTTTTGGATGATGTGGCACACAGTTAAATGAGGAAAGAGAGGGTGTGGTATCATATCATGATACCGTATCATATTACATGTTGTACTACTTTGTGTCATGCATGGCAATTAATATAAGGCAACCTAAGATACTAACTTATGATACTATGCGCGCATTACGGAGGTAGTATCATATACTAGTATCATATGCATGATACTAGTAGATGATACTACCCACTACAACATATATATATATATGCATATATGATACTACCTCACTAATGCATAGTATCATAGAGTAGTATCATGTAGTACTTGATTTATTGTCATGCATGACATATAGTAGTATAACATTTATTATGATACGGTATCATAATATGGTACTTAACCCTCTCACTACAAAAAAATACACTTCCATGATGATACGTGTTTGTCACAGTAGGTCACGTTTTTTGTCATGCATGTACATCCATGACAAATTTATGACAGAATCAAGATAGTCATACCTGTGCTGTCGTAGAATTATTCCATGACATTACCAAAAATATCATCACGGAAGTGTCCACTTCCATGACGATAAATCACGCATCACAGAAGTGCTTTCATCAAGGGTGACCGACATGTGGCATCCACCGTAACGGAATGTCGTTAAGCTATCGGGTCGGGTTTTGGATCCAATAACCCGTTAACAGCCCCGACCAATGGGGATTTTCCACGTGTAAAATCATCATTGGCTGGAGGAAACACGTGTCGGCTCATCGTTGGGACAGATCTCTTCCACTCATTGGAATGAAGGAGCCTATGATACGTCGACATGTGGCACGGCCCAACAGTGGCCCATTCCTATGAAAAGGCCGGCCCGTTTGACTTGGTCAAAACGTGGCTGGCCGGCCCATGGAAAGCCTGTTAACGGCATGTTCGCATATAGCCCATTTACAGTCCGCTAACCCAAGGCCCGTTACGCCCTATCCGAATTAGGCCCAGTAGCGTCATCTGGGCCATCCAATATGATTTCAGCCCATTTTCACTTCTGGTCCATGTATGGCCCATGACGTCTTTCGGCCCATATGAGTCCCTTTGTAACTATTGCCCCATTAACGGCCCGTGTTGAAACTGGCCCGTAATGAACAGTGTATCACTTTACACCCAAAAACGGCCCATGGTGAAACTTGCCCGTAATGAACAGTGTATCACTTTATACCCATTAACGGCCCGTTATTCCATTGGGCCGTTTCTAGCCCAAGTTATCTTTCGGCCTTCTGATGGCCCATTTATTCATGGGCTCATTTGCAGCATTCGGTTATTACGGCCCGTTACTGTCATTTTCTGCTTGTGAGCCAAATTCAGCCCGTCATTATAGTCGGCCCGTTTGTGGACTGTTAATCTGTTGGGCCATTTTCATAGCATCACAAAATACGGCCTATTAACGGTCCGTTATGGTCAGCCCATAAAACGTACGATTTCCATTAAAGGCCTGTCTACGGCCCATTAAAGGCCCGTAAAATACCCGTAAATGAGTCGGCCCTTACAAGGCCCATGGATCCTACGAGACTTAGAAGGCCCATGGATCCTATGCCCCACTGAAGGCCCATGGATCCGACGGCCCACTGAAGGCCCATGGATCCGACGGCCCACTGAAGGCCCATGGAACTGACGGTCCACTGAAGGCCCATGGAGCCGACGGCCCACTGAAGGACCATGGAGCCGACGGCCCGTACATGGCCCATGGGATCGTATGGCCCGTGAAGGGCCATGGTCGGGCGAGTTGGCCCCCATTTGAACGATATAGCGTATTCAAAGAATTATCCTACTCAATAATATCACCTCTAAAAAGCATACACTATACAACAAAGAGATCAAGGCATAGAAAGGTAGAATAATCCTACACTATACAATAAAGAAATTATAGCCGATTATACCCACTGGGCATTATGGTTCAGCACATGTGTTAATAAAGCATACACAAACAGCAAATTACATACACTGGGCAAATACAGCTCATACATCATGGACGCACATCAACTTAACTCCATTTGAACTATAATCGATTGGCCGGATTCGGGTAGCACAAATTTCAGTCTACAAAATCTCCAATTTCTTCATGGTTACCTTAGTGTCTTGTTTCATTTTTTTTTGACTCCTGCATCTAATACCTGCATGTCCAGTCTCAACTTGTTGATTAAATGTTGACAATCATGTACATGTTGTCTTGCCACCTCTAGTTGATGCTTGAGAACATCAGCACATTCCAATTCCAATCCATAATCATTCGATAACGGCCATGCCGCACTGCTCGCAGATCTTTGTGTTGATGTCACTTCATCCTGAAATGTTTCTGTAAGTACACATGACTAGGGCAAAATTATAGTTACAACAGTGAAGTGAGCAAGATACTATTTTGTACTACATGGCAAAACAGGACTAACAATAATGTTACACATCATGAGGCATAAGAAGGTGATATTTTAAAAATTATAGGAAAGATAGTCTGTGCAGCCTGCATACAGAAATCCCTCTTAGTTCACCAGAGGAGCATGGTGTTGGGGCCCAATCGAAAACACATACAAGTTACAAATTTAGACAACATGTTGCGTATAAGCAAGCAGTTGGCCATTCTGTATCTCAATTAAAGTCTTAGGGAGCATAATGAACAGTAGAGGGTTTCATACAAACATACTACAGCAGGCAAAACTATGCAATCATTAGCGTAGTATAAACTAGATTATGAGCCTCATGCAATAATAGTTGGTTAATAGACTTCAAAGCTTCAAGCACACTTCGGCAGAGTTATTAAATGGTAAGGCCTTTAATTATGTCTACTAATAGTTATACAAGTACCGAACATTAGGCATGGTTATTTGGGCATCTCATTAACTGAGGACAAATAAAGCAATTGAAAAGAGCAAATTAACTATGCCTGAAACAAACAAGGAATTGAACTGTTGAGTTGCATACAGTGACTCACCTTAGTAGGTTGAAGAGGCTCAGCGCAGCTCCTACTTCTCTTGCAAGGCTCCTTCCTAACATCTTGTACTTGGAAATCCTCAATCTTATCTTCATTGCACCCCCTCTGCAAGGTGACACAAACTAGTTACTCGTCTCCTTGGAAGATAAATATGCATACTTTCCAGTCTGTGAACACAAAAGGATGAGATTATAACAAAACAACACCACATAATGAAACATGCCACATCTCTTGCCCTTGCACACAATGAAATGAGCATTTACTATGTTTGCACTATGTAAAAACTAGGCATACCTTCGAACTGGATCTCCAGGTACTCTTGGAGAGCCTACTGTAGTGTACACCCAAATCTTTATGTCACCTATGAGTTAGACAAGGCCCCACTACAGCAGCCCTTAGTGTTTAAATCATTGACAAGCTCTGTTAGAGTGTTAGGTAAAGAACATCAAGTAATAAAGGAAAAAGTCCTAGTATGGCTGGCTGATGCAAACAAGCAATTGAACAGATGTGTGAGCAAATCTTACATATCAAGAAAAGAAGCAAAGAAGGAGGCTTAAAGACCATCACTTGACTGACCAGATTTAAAAGGGGCATTTAAACATCATGTGCAACGTATGAACTAACATAAACATTGCATATTCCAGATTCTACAATAGAATGCACATGTATTAGGTTATGCCATGTATGATGATGCCTAAATGTACAGATAGCAGGCAGGAGTGATTCATCATTGCACGCACAATTGAATTGCAGGTTAAGGGCCAGTTCGATTCTGCCTTTTCAGGGCATATTGTCAAAATAAGCCATAAAAGATGTAAAGAAGTCATTTTTGAGTTATGGGCTTGGGCTTAACTAATTTCGCTTTGGAGGGGGGTGTTTCGGGTAGAACCTCACTAAAAATTGAAGGGAAGGGGAATGGTGAAATGACTCTATTGTCTGCCTATATTACACTCAAAATGCAATTGCTGACGCCCGTGTCACACCTGACCCTCAAGTAAAAACAAACACGCAAGCATTCATTGCGTGCCCGCTTGCATCTCCTCTCCCCTTTCCCTCTACCTCGATTCTGTGCCTGCAGCACTAGGGTTCCTCCAGTGAGCCATCGCCACTGGTCCCATCTGGTCCGGTCCTCGACGATGCTATGTCCAGCTAGGCTACATGGCCGGCGGGTAGGGGCAAATCTCCCTGGCTGCTCCGCCCTCTGGCGCCGCCCCTCATTCTCATGGTCTCCAGCAGCTGCTCGACTGTGGTTCGTACAACGCACTACTCCGGCGGGCACTGCACAACTATGGTTGATGCCACACTACAGCAGAAGGCACCTTATTCCCCCTCCCCTCCTTCCAGGCCATGGCCTTGAGGTGCTGTTGAAGGATGAGCTCATCCAACAAGGTGAGGATCTCCTCTGATATTTTGCCAAATTTTCATTCTGATCCACTATACGATGAATTGCTATGAGTTGCTTCTGCTGCTGCTATATGATGCATTGCTATGAGCTGCTCCTACTGCTGCTATATGATGAATTGCTATGAGTTGCTGCTGTTGTATGATGAGTTGCTATGAGCTGTTGTTGCTGCTATATGATGAATTGCTATGAGCTGCTGCTACTGCTATATGATGAGGGTCTATAAGCTGCTCCTGCTGCTGCTATATGATGAATTGCTATGAGCTGCTCCTGCTGCTGCTTTATGATGAATTGCTATGAGCTGCTCCTGCTGCTGTTATATGTTGAATTGCTATGAGCTGCTGCTGGTATATGATGAATTGCAGACTGCTGCTGCTGTATGATGAGTTGCTATGAGCTGCTACTGCTGCTATATGATGCTTTCAGGTGGTGCTGCTATATGATAATAACCAACCACTTCGACCATCGAATTTCAATAAATAATTGTTCTTCATTTAAATGTGGGTCATGCTTTCTTCGTTTAAATTAGGCAATGGGATCTCTATGGAAAACATTGACCAAAGTAGATTGTGCCAAGTAGATGGTATCTTTGTATTTGCATTTTGAGCAAATAGTGATGGTCTGTTTTCCCATCATATTAATTACTGCACTGGGTTCAATTTGTGATGTTTGCAAGTCAAATTAATTTCCATATGGGCATCAAAATGAAAATAATAATAATGCAATATAGACTTTCCACCGATCATACCAAAGATAAGTTGAAAACGCAATGAAAAGAACTGGTTATCTTATTACATGGAGCTTATATTCACAGGTGCTTATTTTCTTAGGATAACTCGTAATAATTGTCCCTAAGAAACTTGGCTAATTGAACTGGCATATAAATAACTGGAATGGAGGAGTGACGTGATACGTCCATTTTGCAACATGCTTTTATATCAATATTTATTGCATTATGGGTTGTTATTTCATGTTATGTCACAATACTTATGGCTATTCTCTCTTATTTTACAAGGTTTACATGAAGAGGGAGAATGTCGGCAGCTGGAATTCTGGGCTGGAAAAGGAGCAAATATTGGAGACCTATTCTGTGCAACTCCAAAAGTCCTGAAACTCCACGGAATATCTTAAAATAAATAAAGAAAAATTGTCGCCAAAGATGAAGGCCAGGGGGCCACACCCTGCTCAGGGTGGGGGGCGCCCCCCTGGGGCGTGCCCCCCTACCTTGTGGGCCCCCTGGTGGCTCTCCGATGCCCATCTTCTCCTATATGAAGTCTTTCGATGAGGAAAAAACATCAAGCAACCTTTTGGGACGAGACTCCGCCGCCATGAGGCGGAACCTTGGCGGAACCAATCTAGGGCTCCGGCAGAGCTGATCTGCCGGGGACACTTCCCTCCGGGAGGGGGAAATCATCACCAACGTCATCACCAACTATCATCTCATTGGGAGAGGGCAATCTCCATCAACATCTTCACCAGCACCATCTCATCTCCAAACCCTAGTTCATCTCTTGTATCCAATTGTTGTCTCCAAGTCCGGGATTAGTGCTAGTAGGTTGCTAGTAGTGTTGATTACTCCTTGTAGTTGATGCTAGTTGGTTTATTTGCTGGAAGATCATATGTTCAGATCCTTTATGTATATTATTACCCCTCTGATTATGAACATGAATATGCTTTGTGAGTAGTTACGTTTGTTCCTGAGGACAAGGGAGAAGTCTTGCTATTAGTAGTCATGTGAATTTGGTATTCGTTCGATATTTTGATGAGATGTATGTTGTCTAGCCTCTAGTGGTGTTATGTGAATGTTGACTACATAACACTTCACCATTATTTGGGCCTAGAGGAAGGCATTGGGAAGTAATAAGTAGATGATGGGTTGCTAGAGTGACAGAAGCTTAAACCCTAGTTTATGTGTTGTTTCGTAAGGGGCTGATTTGGATCCATATGTTTCATGCTATGGTTAGGTTTACCTTAATACTTTTGTTGTAGTTGTGGATGCTTGCAATAGAGGTTAATCATAAGTGGGATGCTTGTTCAAGTAAGAACAGCACCCAAGCACCGGTCCACCCACATATAAAATTATCAAAGTACCGAACGCGAATCATATGAACGTGATGAAAACTAGCTTGACGATATTCCCATGTGTCCTCGGGAGCGCTTTTCCTATTATAAGAGTTTGTCCAGGCTTGTCCTTTGCTATAAAAAGGATTGGGCCACCTTGCTGCACTTTAGTTACTTTTGTTACTTGTTGCTCGTTACGATTTATCTTGTCACAAAACTATCTGTTACCACTTATTTTAGTACTTGCAGAGAATACTTTGCTGAAAACTGCTTATCATTTCCTTATGCTCCTCATTGGGTTCGACACTCTTACTTATCGAAAGGACTATGATAGATCCCCTATACTTGTGGGTCATCAAGACTCTTTTCTGGCGGCATTGCCGGAGAGTGTAGCGCCTTTGGTAGGTGGAATTTGGTAAGGAAAAATTTATATAGTGTGCTGAAATTTTCTGTCGCTTGTTACTATGGAAAATAATTCTCTGAGGGGCTTGTTCGGGGTATCTTTGCCCCATCCAGTAGAGCAAAGAGTTTCTCCTCAACCTACTGAACCTATTGAAAATGAAACTCCTTTTGAAATTCCTTCGGGTATGATGGAAAAACTGCAAGCTAACACTTTTCCAGGAGATGAAACAAAGCATCCTGATGAACATCTACTCTATGTGGATGAAGTTTGTGGACTATTTTAGCTTGCAGGTATACCCGATGATGTTGTTAAGATGAAGGCCTTCCCTTTATCTTTGAAGGGAGACGCATTGACATGGTATAGGCTATGTGATGATATGAGGTCATGGAACTATAAGAGATTGAAACTAGAATTTCATCAAAATTATTACCCTATGCATCTTGTTCACAGTGATCGCAATTATATATATAATTTTTGGCCTCGCGAAGGAGAAAGCATCGCTCAAGCTTGGGGGAGGCTTAAATCAATGTTATATTCATGCCCCGATCATGAGCTCTCAAGAGAAATAATTGTTCAACGTTTTTATGCTCGACTTTCTGATGACAATCGCACCATGCTCGATACTTCTTGTGCTGGCTCTTTTATGGTGAAGACTATTGAATTCAGATGGAATTTATTGGATAGAATTAAATGCAATTCTTAAGATTGGAACCTCGACGAAGGTAAGGAGTCAGGTATGACACCTAAGTTTGATTGTGTTAAATCTTTTATGGATGCCGATATTTTCCGTAAGTTTAGCACTAAATATGGACTTAACTCTGAGATAGTAGCTTCTCTCTATGAATCTTTTGCTACCTATGTTGATCTCCCAAGGAGAAGTGGTTTAAATATCATGCTCCCATAGAAGTAAAAGTAGTTGCACCTATTAAAGTTGAAGAAAAGACTGCCACTTATAATGATCCTATTGTTCCTACTTCTTATGTTTAGAAACCACCTTTCCCTATTAGAATGAAGGATCATGCTAAAGCTTCAACTGCTATTCGTAAAAGCAATATTAGAACTTATACACCTCCTGAGCAAGTTAAAGTAGAACCTAATATTGCTATTGTTAAAGATCTCTTATCTGATAATATTGATGGGCATGTTATTCAATTCTGTGGTGAAACTGCTAGATTTGCTAAACCTTGTGTTAGAGATAAATATAGACTTGTGGTAGGCGTGCATGTTATTTCTGTTAAAATAGGAGATCATTGTTATCATGGCTTATGTGATATGGGTGCTAGTGCTAGTGTAATACCCATTGACTTATACAAAGAAATTATGCATGATATTGCACCTGCTGAGTTAGAAGATATTGATGTCACAATTAAACTCGCCAATAGAGATACTATTTCCCCAGTGGGAATTGTTAGAGATGTTGAAGTATTGCGTGGGAAAACTAAATATCCTACTGATTTTCTTGTTCTCAGTTCCCCACAAGATAGCTTTTGTCCCATTATATTTGGTAGACCCTTCTTGAGTACTGTTAATGCTAAGATAGACTGCGAAAAGAATGTTGTTACTATTGGCTTGGATAATAAGGTTCATGAGTTTAATTTCTCTAAATTTAGTAAACAACATCCTGAGGAAGAATCGCCTAGTAAGGATGAAATTATTGGTCTTGCTTCTATTGCTGTACCTCCTAGTGATCCTTTGGAACAATATTTGCTAGACCATGAAAATGATATGTTCATGAATGAAAGAAGGGAAATAGATGAAGTATTCTTTAAACAGGAACCTATTCTGCAACACAATTTGCCTGTTTAAATCCTCGGGGATCCTCCTCCACCCAAGGGTGATCCCGTGTTTGAGCTTAAACCGTTGCCTGATAATCTTAAATATGCTTATCTTGATGAAAAGAAAATATATCCTGTTATTATTAGTTCTAACCTTTCAGAGCATGAAGAACAAAGATTACTGAAAACTCTGAAGAAGCACTGTGCCGCTATTGGATATACTCTTGATGATCTTAAGGGCATTAGTCCCACGCTATGTCAACATAAAATAAATTTGGAAGCGGATGCCAAACCAGTTCGTGATCCTCAACGACGTCTGAATCCTAAAATGAAAGAAGTGGTAAGAAAAGAAATACTCAAGCTTCTGGAGGCAGGTATAATTTATCCCGTTGCTGATAGTCAGTGGGTAAGTCCTACCCATTGTGTCCCTAAGAAGGGAGGTATTACTATTGTCCCTAATGATAAAGATCAATTGATCCCGCAAAGAATTATCACAGGCTATAGGATGGTAATTGATTTCCGCAAATTAAATAAAGCTACTAGGAAAGATCATTACCCCTTACCTTTTATCGATCAAATGCTAGTAAGATTATGCAAACATACACATTATTGCTTTCTAGATGGTTATTCTGGTTTCTCTCAAATACCTGTGTCGGCTAAAGATCAATCAAAGACTACTTTTACATGCCCTTTTGGTACTTTTGCTTATAGACGCATGCTTTTTGGTTTATGTAATGCACCTTCTACCTTTCAAAGATGCATGATGGCTATATTCTCTGACTTTTGTGAAAAAAATTGTGAGGTTTTCATGGATGATTTTTCTGTCTATGGTTCCTCTTTTGATGATTGCCTGAGCAATCTTGATCGAGTTTTGCAGAGATGTGAAGAAACTAATCTTGTCTTGAATTGGGAAAAGTGCCAATTTATGGTTAATGAAGGTATTGTCTTGGGGCACAAAGTTTCTGAAAGAGGTATTGAAGTTGATAAAGCCAAAGTTGATGCTATTCAAAAGATGCCATGTCCCAAGGACATCAAAGGTATAAGAAGTTTCCTTTGTCACGCTGGATTTTATAGGAGGTTCATTAAGGACTTCTCAAAAATTTCTCAGCCTCTGACTAATTTATTACAAAAAGATGTACCATTTGTCTTTGATGATGATTGTGTAGAAGCATTTGAAATACTTAAGAAAGCATTAGTCTCTGCACCTGTTGTTCAGCCACCTGATTGGAATTTACCCTTTGAAATTATGTGTGATGCTAGTGATTATGTTGTAGGTGTTGTTCTAGGGCAAAGAGTTGATAAGAAATTAAATGTTATTCATTATGCTAGTAAGACTCTAGACAATGCTCAAAGAAATTATGCTACTACCGAAAAGGAACTTTTAGCAGTTGTATTTGCTTGTGATAAATTCAGACCCTATATTGTACTCTAAAGTAACTATTCACACTGATCATGCTGCTATTAAATATCTTATGGAAAAGAAAGATGCAAAACCTAGACTTATTAGATGGGTTCTCTTGCTGCAAGAATTTGATTTGCATATTGTTGATAGAAAAGGAGCTGAGAACCCCGTTGCAGATAACTTATCTAGGTTAGAGAATGTTCTTGATGACCCACTACCTATTGATGATAGCTTCCCTGATGAACAATTAAATGTCATAAGCACTTCTCGTAGCACTCCATGGTATGCTGATTATGCTAATTATATTGTCGCTAAATTTATGCCACCTAGCTTCACATACCAACAAAAGAAAAAGTTTTTCTATGATTTGCGACATTACTTTTGGGATGACCCACATCTTTATAAAGGAGTAGATGGTGTTATTAAATGTTGTGTACCTGAGCATGAACAGGAACAGATCCTACACAAGTGTCACTCCGAAGCTTATGGAGGACACCACGCTGGAGATAGAACTGCACATAAGGTATTGCAATCTGGTTTTTATTGGCCTACTCTCTTCAAGGATGCCCGTAAGTTTGTTTTGTCTTGCGATGAATGTCAAAGAATTGGTAATATTAGTAGACGTCAAGAAATCCCTATGAACTATTCACTTGTTATTGAACCATTTGATGTTTGGGGCTTTGATTATATGGGACCTTTTCCTGCCTCTAATGGATATACACATATTTTAGTTGCTGTTGATTACATTACTAAGTGGGTAGAAGCTATCCCAACTAGTAGTGCTGATCACAACACTTCTATTAAAATACTTAAGGAAGTTATTTTTCCAAGGTTCGGAGTCCCTAGATATTTAATGTTTGATGGTGGTTCACACTTTATTCATGGTGCTTTCCGTAAAATGCTTGCTAAATATGACGTCAATCATAGAATTGCATCTCCATATCACCCACAGTCTAGTGGTCAAGTAGAATTGAGCAATAGAGAGCTCAAATTAATTTTGCAAAAGACTGTTAATAGGTCTAGAAAGAATTGGTCCAAGAAACTTGATGATGCATTATGGGCCTATAGAACTGCATATAAGAATCCTATGGGTATGTCTCCGTATAAAATGGTCTATGGAAAAGCATGTCACTTACCTCTCGAACTAGAACATAAGGCATATTGGGCTATTAGAGAGCTCAACTATGATTTCAAACTTGCGGTGAGAAGAGGTTATTTGATATTAGCTCACTTGATGAATGGAGAACCTAAGCTTATGAAAATGCCAAGTTGTTTAAAGAAAAAGTTAAAAGATGGCATGACAAAAGAATACAAAAGCGTGAGTTTAATGTAGGTGATTATGTATTGCTATACAACTCTCATTTAAGATTTTTTGCAGGAAAACTTCTCTCTAAATGGGAAGGTCCCTACGTTATCGAGGAGGTCTATCGTTCCGGTGCCATAAAAATCAACAACTTTGAAGGCACAAATCCGAAGGTGGTAAACGGTTAAAGAATCAAACATTACATCTCAGGTAACCCCATAAAATGTTGAAACCAATATTATTGAAACTGTAACCCCGGAGGAATACATAAGGGACACTTCCCAGACCGTTTCACACTCCAAAAAGGAATAGGTACGTGGTACGGTAAGTAAACCGACTCCAAAACAATTTTTAAGGCAATATTTCTCCATTTTGGAATATGTAGAAAAATAGAAAAATAAGTGGCAGTCCGGGAAGGACACGAGGCCTCCACGAGGGTGGAGGGCGCGCCCTACCCCCCTGGGCGCGCCCCCTACCTCGTGAGAACCTTGAGTGCCCTCCAGACTCCATTTTCTTGCACGATACATATTTTGGTCGGTAAAAGATCATTATATATTCTCCCAAAGGTTTTGACTCTTGTATCACGCAAATATCCTCTATGTTTGTTTTGAGATGTTCCTGCTGCAGATTTGAACAAGATGTCGTCCCAAGATTCGGAGGGAGAGAGCTACATAGCTGATTATATTGCAAATCCAAAACTATATGGGGATGTGGAACACTATGGCTGGACCACCGAGGAAGAATAATACTATGATCCAAAGAGGAAGGAGGAGACAAGCTCTGATGAAGAGGACGATCCACTGCCTCAACCTGGTGATATGCATGTGGAGTTCAAGAAGTCAAGCCTCCCTAAGGTCCAACCTATCCCACCACATTTTTTGCAGGACAACAAGGCAACACTATGCAAGAAGATAATGAAACTTGAGCTCGAGAATGAGGATCCGAGGGAGGAAAATTTTAGCCTCAGGGTATGGGCACTCCCCTTGGCCTCAGGGTATGGGCACTCCCCTTTAGAGAAGAAAAATGCAACAACTCCTACTTCACCACCTCCGAAGAAATAATCACATGGGTATGGGCACTCCCCTTGGCAACTGCCAAGCTTGGGGGAGGTGCCCTGGTATCGTATCACCATCACAACTCCTATCTTTACCATTTTCTTAGTTCGGTCCTTTTTGTAGTATCTTGATTTAGTAGAATAAAGTCTTGGCATGATCTAGTTTTAAGTTTTGCTTTACGATCCCTCTATGCAATCGAGTCCGTGAGCTATCTATATAATAAAGATTAGTGTTGAGTCAAGGGCTTGATTATTTTTCCATGATCTTGGGTGAATAGAAAGAAGAAAAAGAACAAAAAGAAACAAATAGTTCATATTGATCTTATTGTGAGTAATGACTTCACATAGAAAAGAGTATGATGAGTAAAAGTTGTTGGGAGTTGGCAAATATAGCTTTGGTCATTGTTGCAATTAATAGGAAGTAATAAGGAAAGAGAGGTTTCACATATAGATACATTATCATTGACATCTCTTATGATTGGGAGTGCTCATTAAAATATGACATGCTAAAGAGTTGAGGTTGGACAAGGAAGACAACATAATGAGTTATGTTTTCTTACATCTGAGATAAAGTATGTTGTCATGGATCCTCTAACGTGTTGAGCTTGCCTTCCCCCCCTCATGCTAGCCAAATTCTCAGCACCAAGTGGAAATACTACTTGTGCTTCCAAATACCCTTAAACCAGTTTTGCCAGGAGAGTCCACCATATCTACCTATGGATTGAGTAAGATCCTTCAAGTAAGTTGTCATCAGTGCAAGCAATAAAAATTGCTCTCTAAATATGCATGACTTATTAGTGCAGAGAAAATAAGCTTTGTAAGAACTTGTTGTGGAAGTAATAAAAGCGACGGACTGCATAATAAAGGTCCACATGCATGGGGCAATATAAAGTGACGTTCTTTGGCATTAAGATTTTGTGCATCAACCCTAAACGCGCATGATAACCTCTGCTTCCCTCTGCGAAGGGCCTATCTTTTATTACTATTCTCTACTTTATGCAAGAGTCACGGTGATCTTCACCTTTCCTTTTTCATTTTATCCTTTGGCAAGCTCAGCATGTTGGAAATAACATGATATATATATCTAATTGGATGTAGGGGAGCATGAATTATTGTTGTTGACATTACCCTTGAGGTAAAACGTTATGGGGCAAAACTATAAGCCCCTATCTTTCTCTGTGTCTGATTAAAACTCCGTAACCATAAGTATTGCATGAGTGTTAGCAATTATGAAGGACTAAGTGATAGTTGAGTATGTGGACTTGCTTTTAAGCTCTGACATAGACTCTTTCCGATGTTATGATAAATTGAAATTGCTTCAATGACTGAGATTACAATTTGTTGGTGCTCAATAAGGTTTCTGATTCATACTTTTGCATTGTGAAAAATCATTTGAACATAAGTAATCATATGACAAAATCTTTACATGTTGCTGTTATGAAAATAATCATGATACCTTCATGTCCGTATTTTATTTTTTATCGACGCCTCTACCTCTAAACATGAGGACATATTTATTGTTATCGGCTTTTCGCTTGAGGACAAGCGAGGTCTAAGCTTGGGGGAGTTGATACGTCCATTTTGCATCATACGTTTATATCAATATTTATTGCATTATGGGCTGTTATTTCACGTTATGTCACAATACTTATGGCTATTATCTCTTATTTTACAAGGTTTACATGAAGAGGGAGAATGCCGACAGCTGGAATTCTGGGCTGGAAAAGGAGCAAATATTGGAGACTTATTCTGTCCAACGCCAAAAGTCCTGAAACTCCACGGAATATCTTAAAATAAATAAAGAAAAATCGTCGCCAAAGATGAAGGCCAGGGGGCCCACAACCTGCTCATGAGGGTGGGGGCGCCCCCCCTGGGGCGCGCCCCCTACCTCGTGGGCCCCCTGGTGGCTCTCCGACGCCCATCTTCTCCTATATGAAGTCTTTCAATGAGGAAAAAACATCAAGCAACCTTTCGGGACGAGACTCCGCCGCCACGAGGCGGAACCTTGGCAGAACCAATCTAGGGCTCTGGCAGAGCTGTTCTGCCGGTGACACTTCCCTCCGGGAGGGGGAAATCATCACCAACGTCATCACCAACGATCCTCTCATCGGGAGAGGGCAATCTCCATCAACATTTTCACCTGCACCATCTCATCTCTAAACCCCATTTCATCTCTTGTATCCAATTCTTGTCTCCAAGTCCGGGATTGGTGTTAGTAGGTTGCTAGTAGTGTTGATTACTCCTTGTAGTTGATGCTAGTTGGTTTATTTGGTGGAAGATCATATGTTCAGATCCTTTATGCATATTATTACCCATCTGATTATGAACATGAATATGCTTTGTCAGTAGTTACGTTTGTTCCTGAGGACAAGGGAGAAGTCTTGCTATTAGTAGTCATGTGAATTTGGTATTCGTTCGATATTTTGATGAGATGTATGTTGTCTAGCCTCTAGTGGTGTTATGTGAACGTCGACTACATAACACTTCACCATTATTTGGGCCTAGAGGAAGGCATTGGAAAGTAATAAGTAGATGATGGGTTGCTAGAGTGACAGAAGCTTAAACCCTAGTTTATGCGTTGCTTCATAAGGGGCTGATTTGGATCCATATGTTTCATGCTATGGTTAGGTTTACCTTGATACTTTTGTTGTAGTTGAGGATGCTTGCAATAGAGGTTAATCATAAGTGGGATGCTTGTTCAAGTAAGAACAACACCCAAGCACCGGTCCAGCCACATATCAAATTATCAAAGTACCGAACGTGAATCATATGAGCGTGATGAAAACTAGCTTGACGATATTCCCATGTGTCCTCGGGAGCGCTTTTCCTATTATAAGAGTTTGTCCAGGCTTGTCCTTTGCTATAAAAAGGATTGGGCCACCTTGCTGCACTTTATTTACTTTTGTTACTTGTTGCTCGTTACGATTTATCTTGTCACAAAACTATCTACTACCACTTATTTCAGTACTTGCAGAGAATACCTTGCTGAAAACCACTTATTATTTCCTTCTGCTCCTCGTTGGGTTCGACACTCTTACTTATCGAAAGGACTATGATAGATCCCCTATACTTGTGGGTCATCATGACGTACCATAGCACACTGTATAGGCTCACCACCGCCTCTCCTTTTTTTGCGATGTTCCATGAAATTGCCACATACATGTTGTACTTTTTCATTGTGTAACCCTATCTGCAAGTTGACACGGCTAATTTCATACATCTCTATATGATACTACATTGCATATCCTCTGCGCATATTTAAACACCAATTAACAATTGTGTGCGTACCATAAACTAGCCATGACTCTGTATGCTGAACTAGCAGGCACTCTAAGGGAGCCTAATGTAGTGCACTGGAATTCCTACATGCCACCTACAATTTTGTGTAATGTACTGCCCCTGTTCCTAAATATATATCTTTGTAGAGATTCCAGTATGGACCACATACAGATGTATATAGATGCATTTTCGAGTGTAGATTCACTCATTTTGCTCCGTATGTAGCCTATAGTGGAATCTCTAGAAAGACTTATATTTAGGAATGGAGGTACGAGGTAGTATCATGTATGACATCTACATATCTGATTTAGCAGCCAGTAGTAGAAATCATTGTCTGCACAAAGGGATTACTGGTCGAAAATCCTAGCAAAGCACGCTGGCAGGCACAGAACAATACAAGAGAGAGAGACGCGCTTACAAGATCATAGCAATGCCTCAGTCTAGGATCTTGGTTGGCCAAGCTGTTAGATCCAGAAGAAACATCGTCCTTGTAGTTTTTGCCAGCTGCATAACAGGTAACAATGACCGGTTAGTATATTTGAAGTACATCGGGCAGGTGATGCTGGACGGGTTTAAAGGTGACAAGTACCTAGGCCGTGGCGGGTGCTTGGCATCTCTCCAGACGGTGGGAATCAGGTTAGAAACGTCAAGGGTGATGATGCTGCGCTGGCTGATGGGGTCTGGTAAGGATATCTATAACTGTCAAGTAGGGTGTTTGTGGAGCGGCTCCGGTAGGGTGGACTACGATGTGGGCGAAGCGGATCTGTGGCCATGGACGAGGGCGTAGGTGAAGCTGCTCCGGTGGTTGGGTTAAGGATGGTGTCGACAACACGGATCCTCGGCCGTGGACGGGGCGTCAGAAGCTGCTCCGGTGGTTGGGGTTAAGGATGGTGTCGACGACACGGATCTGCGGCCGTGGACGGGGTGTCAGAAGCTGCTCCGGTGGTTGGGTTAAGGGTGGTGTCGACGATGCGGATCTGCGACCGTGGACGTGGCGTCAGAAGCTGCTCCGGTAGGTTGGATGAGGGTGCGAGGAAGCGGATCTGAGGCCGTGGACTTGTGAGTTGGCAAAGCGGCCCCGGTAGGGTTGAGAATGGTGTAGGCGAAGCTACTCCAGTAGGGTTGACGATGGTGTCGGCGAAGCGGCTCCGGTAGGGTTGAGGAAGGTGTCGGCGAAGAGGATCAGAGGCCATCGACGGGGGCGTCGGTGGGGCGGCTCCGGGGGGTGTGGACGAAGCGTCTCCGGTGGGGAGTACGAATGAGCCGCTGCAGATGCGCGGCGGTTAATGAGAGTACCGGCGAAGCAGATCCGGCGCCGTGGACAAGGCCGGCACTGAATGGGCTGTGGTACAGTGCTGGATGAGCACTCTACTTGTTTCTAGGGGAGGTGGGAGGGGTAGATGCGGCCGCAGAAGCAGATCCGGTGAGGTGGACGCCACTGGCAGTGAATGGGCTATGGTACGCCGGTGGATGAGCAGTCTAGGGTTTCGAGAGGGGAGGGGAGAAAGGGCGATGAAGTACGGACGTCGTGATGTAAGATGCTCTGGTGCTGTGGAGTTAGTCGTTTTTGTGGGAGGGGAGAGGAAATGGGGGTGCCATGTAGTGGGGGGAACCGGAAGTTACCAAAGCAGCCCCGACCTATCATGTAGAAGAGGGTGGTATTGTAACTGTTGGTCTCCGTGCTCCAAGGACAAAAGGGGGATTTCGCATGCTAAAGACTAAGGTGGCGGAAATTTTAGAAGGAGGCGGGAGATTTTGCCGCCCGCGGGATCATTCGTATCTGGTTTCAACTAATTTTGCACCGTGCTAGCGGGAAGGTCATGCTAGACTGTGTACACGGGGCGTGCGTCAGCAGTTAATAACTGGTGTGAAGTCCACACCAGAAAAAAAGACAATAACTCGGGATGATGTGCCGATAACTTGGACGTTCACACGGGCACGACCAATCGTACGGGTCACAAAAAGGGGATCAAACGCTCAGCCTATGTATTTCTCGTGTAAATAGATAATTTAGTGCCATTGGTATTTACTTTAAACATAATGCATTGACGTGTTAGTGTAGAGGCGCACAAAAAAAATGGATATTGTAGTCAGCTACTTAAAAGTGTTACCTCATATTATTACATAGCCTCCATTTCATAAATTGCGTACCCATTGAATTCATATATGAATATTACAAAAATTACTTCAAAATAGAAACTTAAATCATCCAAGACTAATGAATCTGAATGCAAGAGTAACAATGGTGCATGTACATGATAGCTACATTGGTTGTTTGAAGAAACATCACTGTAACTTTGGCATGCACAACTGAAAAGGTTTATTTAAATAGAAAAAATGTGATATGTGAGTGTCCAATCTTTATAGCATTGAATCGATATTGTACCTTTGGCCATGATACGAAGTAGATATTGACTTATGTTCAAGCGATGCACGTCCACGATCGCTAGATAGTGATACGTGAATGAATTGTGCAATCTCTCTCACACGCATACATATCTCATTTCCATGTGGGCATCAGAATCACACACGCGCACTTCGTGTATTTCTCTCCCTCCGTCAGGGTTAAATTCGTCTTTCTACCCCGTCCTACAAGTCTCTCACACAGAAACACACACGCTCTCTATGTCTAACACACCCACCCCTTTAATTCTGCCCACCCACAACCACTAATGTCTCAAAGTATAATAATGTCTCTCACACATATGCTATCTACCTTTCCATTAATATGGCTAGATATGTGTCACACAAACTCCTTCTCCCTACTAGCAAGATGCCCATGCGTTGCACGGAACATCAAGATGCATTTGTATGAGAATTTTATCTTGTGGGACAAAAGGATGAACGACGGAATGCCTTATTTGCAAATGCGGAGAGGGGTGTGGGTATCTTTTTGCAAAATTGCCATAGTTTCCTTCCTATCCGTCGGATATAAATCGGATGGCCTATATTGCAGGATGGCAGGAACACCACCATCACCAACTCTGTTTGTTATAAGAAGTAGAGATATGTGACTGTCACTGCTCCCCCCCCCACACACACCCACACACCCACACTTCCCAACACCGAAGTAGTAGGGTGACACCTCAATCTTGATACTAATCTATCGACTGACTTCTCTCTCAAACATACACACACACACAGACACACTACCCGGCACTGAAGGAGTAGGGTGGCACATCGATCTTGATAATAATCTATCTACTCCTCTTTCAAACACACACACACACACACACACACACTCTAGTTGTGCCTCTGTGCCTACTGCACACACTCTCGATACGTCTCCCCCCCCCCCAACAATGACAGCAGAAGGGTGACAACTCGATCTGATCATAATCTGTCAGTTGGTTTCTCTCTCAAACATTGTGTCTCGGTGCCTCGCTCGGTAGCCCCTCGATATGTAGACTTCTCGCGCGTGCACAACTGTAGTGACGATGACGCTGAACCCAGTGTGCCTTGTTTTTACCGGCCTCGTGGGATAGTTTTCACCTTATTTTCTGTTAATTAACAAGGCAACCTTTTCTTTGTTACTACTCGTGAATCTGAAATCATTCGGGCAGACATAAAATATATCACTTCAACCCAATTACCGCAACAACTATTTTAAAAGAAATTAGCTAGCTGCCCGTGCGTTGCACGAAACATCAAGGTGCATTTGTATGAGTAGTTTATCTTGTGAGAGAAAAGGCTGAACGAGGGAAGGCCTTATTTGCGAACGTGGAGAGATGTGTGGGTATATTTTTGCAAAATTGCCATAGTTTCTTTCCTATCCGTTAGATATAAATCCAACGGCCTATATTGTAGGATGTCACGCACACCATCATCACCAACCCTGTTTTCTACTCCCTCCGTCCGAAAATACTTGTCATCAAAATGGATAAAAAGAGATGTATCTAAAACTAAAATAGGTCTAGATACATTTCCTTTTATCCATTTTGATGACAAGTATTTCCGGACGGAGGGAGTATTTGTCTTATTTCAACAAGTGACTATGACCGGACCTTACCAACATACTCAAAAAAGTAGTCCATAATTTTGATGTTACCCTCTTTTCATGGCGGTGCAGTGCCATCTGGATACCTCATAAATAAATCAAGGACAAACCTGACCCCTTTCTAAAAAGACATACGGAGCAAAATGAGTGAATCTACACTCTAAAATATGTCTACATACACATCCTTATGTGGTAGTCCATTTTAATTCTGAAAAAGACAAATATTTAGGAACAAATGGAGTATATATAAGAGTAGACATGGAGATATATCTCCAGCATGGTCTACAACAAAAATATGCTGGGCTAGTTAGCGTCGGATTCTCGCAACGCGATGACATGATTTCGAATTCTGTCTTTTAACTTTAGATTTTTATATTATATATTACTCTACTTATTTAATATATACTTCTTTCGCTACTGTACTGACAGTGAAACCCACAGATTACTTAGAATACAAGATTAAGGATGGCCTTGTTTCTTTTTAACTTTCTATACAAAGCTGTAGCCACCCTGCAAGTCACGTGTACACTGTACATGCAATTAACTTTTTATAGAGGGACAATCATACAGGAAATTAACTCAAATGGATTGGATGTCACTGTATTATTTCCAGCATAAAGAGCATCTCCAATGGCAGCCGGCAAATTTCCTCCCACTTCCTTCCACGGAGGATGACATCAAACGCCAGTGGCATACATTTTTACAACTCTAACCAACCAAATGAATTTCGTGCAAACACGGACTGATTTCATATAAGCATGAAGGATTTTGTATAAAAAGCCGAATCTTCATATAAACATGATGGATTTGATTACATTTACATGAACTAAGAGGTGCCAATCCGTCTCTCTTGTATAATTAATACTCCCTCCGTCCAGAAATACTTGTCCTAGAAATGGATGTATCTAGACTTATTTTAGTTCTAAATGGCCGCCCGCGGATCCCTTTGTCTTTCTCATGTCCGTCAGACACTTGCGGGGTCGACGAAGGTCCTCGGAAGAGACGAAGCAGCAAAGAAACCACCTGAATCTGCGGTCGTCGCCTCGGCGGTGGCATTCATGGGTCCCAAGTGGCGGAGGCCTCCCGTGTTCTACTTCTCCTCGATGATGGCGGCGGACACGGAGAAGCTGGCCACCGACTCGTCGCTCTCCACGCATTCGGCTTCTGTCTCTGCCTGCATGGCGCTGCCGCAGGCACGGGAGGCGCGCCACAGACACGGGAGGCGCGGCCATCACAGACACTGGTGGCGCGATACGACGCGGCAGCGACGGCGGCCGTACCGGCGTGCTCGCCGCCGTGCCGGCATGGAGCAACTTGCCACTCCTCATCGAGCTGAACTGGAGCGGCGAGTTGCTGAACCACGCGCCTGCTTGGGGCAGCAACTGGCTCCGTCGGGCCAAGCGAGGTTGGTGAAGCACTGAGCGGCCTCGCCCGTATCCGGAGGGCTCGGTGGGCCACCCAGCCGGGTAATATGCCGGAGAACGGCTCATCAGAAGCCATCGGAAGAGTGGAGAAAATGGTGAAGGAGGAGATGGGGGAGCGGCGAAGGGGTGTGATTCTTGCCCGCTGTCTGTCTGGCCTCGTGTAAATAGAGGGCGGACGGTAGGATCTTGGCCGGCGTCTGGCCTCGTTTAAACCGAGGGCGGGCGGGAGGAGCTCGGCCGGTGTTGCGTTTAATTCCGGCCCGCTCATGAACGGACGTGTGGCCGGAGTAGGATTCTCGGTTTGCATGCGGGTTTATCGAGGGGTTTAATGGAGGCACCGGGCGTGTAGCGGGCGGCGCAGTACTATTCGATTTGACAGTAGTAATGAGCCATCAAATCACAAAGGCCCTCGCCTCTCGTGAAACCAACCGAGCTAGACTGCCCCGCCCTCTAGCCTTTTAAAAATGTATACTTTTGTACAGCAGTAGTACCGATGGACTGCGCCATGGAGCAAAACTTGAAATTAAAAAAAAGGTGGTACATATAGAGAGCGCTCGTCGCCAAATTATGCATATAGTACTATTAAAAAGGCTAGTCACAATAATGGTGTCCAGCACAACCCACCCCTCAAATAAAACTAAGCATCCTGGAATTCTTTGACAAAACTAAGCACCCTGAAATTCTTTGACAACTAAATTGCTGGATATATGATGTTGGCCATATATATTGTACGTATATAATGTGAAGAAACGAGTGGTAGTACTATACCAACTACAAGATGAAATGTAAGAAATACTAGTATGTACGTACTGAAGAGTTAAAGTAACGAGAAGAAACATAACATAGTTCTGCTGGGGGCTCAGCACAACACACCACTCAAATTAAATTAAGCACACCTGAAATTAAACTTTGCAACTATTCTGGAGACACTGCATTAGAACCACCATGAGCAACCGCACTGCCACCTTACTCGGAGGAGTCCTCGTCCACGTCCTCGACTTCGTCCTTGTCCCTCTTCCTCTTGGCCAATACTTCTTTGCTTGAACCGCACACTTGGCTCTTGCTGTTCATCCAACCCTCGTAGATACTGAAACAAAGGTAGCCATCCATTGCAGCTTAGTGGATGTGGTCTATATCTAGTACATTCTGCTGCCATGCATAATGATGAAACGTGTAATGAGGTTTCAACAGTTTACCGTACGAAGGATGAACCATGGCTCCTGCCAGGGTCAGCATTGAAGGCTAACGAGAGGACACCAGCCGATTCTTCTGGAGGTCGAAGGTGTTGCCTACAATGAGGCCTATCCGACCCATGACTTCTTTGTCGTTACCAAAGTCTACAGTAACCAATTTGACTAGGTTGCTGTCGAGGAAGTCCTTAAAATCCAGGCATTCAACGTCGGCATGGCATATGTGGTAGACCAAGCATAGGTCATGCACGCAAACCTGGATCACGGCGGGCTTCTTCCTCTCTTCGTCCTTTAGATCCCTCTCTTATCCCAGGACTGTGGTGTACTCAACATCTAGCCCAGCGACCCGCTCATCATCTGAGTCTTCAAACATGCGTCTGAAGCGAGAAAGGCATCCTTTCACCGTCGCGGAAGAACGGGTGTAGATGACGGTGAACTCATCGCCGGTGATGGTTCTAACCTTGTACTCATCGTCGATCGTGGAGATTTGGGACGCCATCGATTTGGGAGGAGGGTTAGGATTAGTGGAACTGCCGTAATGTGAATGGACGGGACGACTAGGAGCGAACCGCCATAGTATTGAAGGACGTGCGGGGACGAGTAGGAGCGAATTGCCAGCGTGCGAACGGCAGGGTAGTGGCTTTCCATTCTCCCATGATACGGGCTTCCGAGAGTCCTTGGATCTGAGATCGAACGGTTGCATGGCGTGATTCTAGACCTATGGGTGAATATCCTATCCTGGAGGGTTATTCTGCAAATTTTCAGCAACTTAGCATGCGACCGTTTGATCTCAGATCCAAGGGCTGCCAGCAGCCCGTATCATGGTCGCGCCTACCATGACCGTGGCGTCGCTCGCACGGTCGCGCCGTTGGAGATTTAACACGGTGCGTTAGGCTATCTGATGTTGGCATGTCATACATAGTCATCACTTAGTCACTCATACTACAACAAGGTTAGCTATAAGGTTGGCTATAAGTGTATTTTTTTACTCCTCTCTATCTCTTTCTTCGTACTCCCTTCGTCCCATAATATAAGAACGTTTTTGACACTAGGACACATGGAGTACTAGTATTTATTGCATTTGCCAAGGAGTGACCTCTTCCAATGAAATGGTGTTGCTAAGTTTGCTTCATTTAATTAGCAATAGACTCAAAATTGTCTTTTCACCTAGGTACACGCTCTTAGCACCGTTTCTTCCTTGGGTAACCAAACTAGTCTCTCTCTTCTTGATTAACTTGCCACATCAGACTTTATGCCTATGTGGCAAGCTTAGCACCTGTAGGAGCAAGTAAGGCTGCTTGTAATGGGAGTAGTATCATGCATGCCAACTATGCAATCTTGATAAGGTGACGTCAAATTAAATGAAGAAAAGAGAGAGTTGAGTATCATAATATGATACTTAATATAGTATCATATTAAATGATGTGCTACTATGTGTCATGCCTGACAATAAATAAACTATCCTATGATACCAACACATGATACTATGCATTACGGATGTAGTATCATACAAAAGTATCATATGCATGATACTAGTATATGATACTCTCCATTACGACCAACCTAAGTACAATAGTGCGCTTTATGTCGGAGTAATTGGCCACGGGTACCCCGAAGACGGCAAGACGATAATTCAAGACATCGGGGCTAGCAAAGCCCCTCAGTCCGACTGCCCGGCCGCTCCTGCCGGCTCCCCATCCGACTGCTCTGCCCAGCCGGCTGATGACTGTGCCAACCAGCTGGCTGCCGACTGCAGCCCGAAGCGACGCCGACAAGACCCTGACGTGGCGGCCATACCGCGAACGAGACGGCTGTACCACAACGCCATCATGTACAGTGTCACTTGTCCCTGGGCACTATTTATGAAATGACCCAGGAGACAAGCATAACATCCACACCATGCCCTCATGTCCACTACCTTAGCTTAGGTAGTAAGCTACCCCATGCCTATATAAGGCACCCATCCATCCATCCACCAGATAGCCACGTCACATGCACTTGGCCGGCCACAATGGCTCCCTGGACAAGCACTCCACGCATGCATGATAGCTAGCAAGCTAGCTAGCTAGCACACACATAGGAGACATATACCAAGCCAGATGCTTATGGCACTGAGCTCAGATACAGCTCTAGGAGCAACTCTGTACCAGATATACCAAATACACTCAGACATGCAGCAGTAGGAGTATTATCTCTCCGGAGAGCTCCGAAGCTGGGTAAACCACCGCGTGCTACTCGCATACCCGCTCCCGGGCCTATCAGCAGCAGTCTTACCCTCACACTAAGCCCTTGTGGCATATGTCGTCTTGCAACACCCCCCGTGAGAATACCACGACATTTGGCGCCCACCGTGGGGTGGTACTATTACTATGCTACCACGCTGCTGCTGGTTTCGCAGTCCGGGCGGGACCATTTTCGCCTTCACCGCCGCGGCGTCGCGTCGTCTCTCAAGTAGCGGTCGGGGGCTCGACTTCGACCCGCCCCAGGAGCGGCCGCGAGGGGCGGCGCGTCCTCGCCGTTGGCCTCACCATCTTCATATTCACTGCCGCGGCATCGCGCCGTCTCTCCGGTAGCGCTCGGGGGCTCGACGTTGACCCGCCCCCGGAGCGGCCGCGAGGGGTGGTGCGACCTCGCCGTCGGCATCGCCTTCTTCACCACCGTTGCGACACCGGCCGTTCGTCCGCGCGCGCGCCGCGGGCGGGGCCTCGCTTCGGCCGGCCGGGGCCATCCACTCGCCGCTCGCGTTTGCTCCTCTCCGTGCTACGCCTTGCTCTGGCCGAAACGCGCATTAGCTTCTCCACATGCCATCTTTGCGAGCTAGCTAGATACTAGTCAGATAATGGCCAAATAATCCTCATACACCACCCATACCTCCCTTGTACGTTGCCCCGAGGCAAAGACGGATATTGCTTGTACATTAGCCAGATAATGCCCGTGTACTCATCTCAAACTATGGCCATGCACCGCATATACATTAGTCAGACGATGGTCAGACAATGGCCGGACACGTCTCTCCTCTGCTATTCTCCTCCTACGCGGGCGTGCTGGCGTGCTAGCTCGCCTCTGCTCCTTCGCCCCAGGCCTCATCCTCCTCCGTGCTGGCGCGTGAGCAAGACCCATGGCCCCCGCCGCCACCCCGCCACTCTGCCGCGCGTCGCCGCACGCCGGGCCTCCCCCGCCTTGTCCGGCTGCGTCCAGCCTCCCTTGGCCCCTGCACGGGTAGCCTGGCCTCGTTGCAGCCGCCGCAACGCCCGGCCTCCGCGCCCGCCGAGTCATGGCCCCGCACCGGCCGCCTCCCGCTGGCGTTAGCCGCCACCCCATCGCCTCGCGGGCTCTGGCCGCCTCCAAGCGCCGCTCCGCCCTGCCTGGCGTCCGTGCCGACTCCACCCGCGCCGGGTCCGGGTGGTTGCCTCGCGCCCGGCTGCGTCCAGTCGCCGCCCGCCGCGCCACCCGGCCCGGCCCTGTGCCGGCTCCCGCTCCCCCCGCGCCGGCTTCCCGCCCTGGCCGGCTCCCTCCGCGTCCGCGAGCCCGACCTGGGCCGGCTCCGAGTCGCCTCTGGCCGGCTCCAACCCCGGCTCCTCGGACGGCCGACTCCGCCCGCCCCGACCGGGCCTGCCGCCTGCCGTCTTCGGCCGCAATCCGGACGGCCGGCTCCAGTGCCCCCCGCCGGCCCCACGCCTCCTACAAGCTGGCCCGGCCTCTGGCTCGCCGCGCCCGCCTGCCAAGTCGCCGTCCCGCGGCCTTCTCCATCAAGGCGCCATCCGGCTCCCCCGACCCGGCCGCCTCCGCTGCCGGCCTCCGCTGCAGGCCTCCGCGGCCGGCTCCAGCCTCTTGCCGTCTCCGCCCCAGCCGGACGGCTGACTCCGCTGCTTGCCGGCTTCGCCCGCCACCCAGCCGGCCTGGCTGGCTGTCGGCTCCCCGCTTGTCTGCTGCTGGTTCCCGCATCCGGCTACACAAGGGCCGGTTGGAAGAAAAGTCAAGCGCCGGCTGCAAAAAAAAAAAAGATGTCGGCTGCATATGGCTCTAGCTGCAAAAAGAAAAGAAAATAAAGAGCATCGCGTCCGGCTGAGAAAGTGGCCAATTGCTGAGAAAAAAGAAATGAGCCGGTCCAAATGCGCACAACCGGCTGGAGAGAAAAAGAGAGAAGACAAAGTAGTCGCCGGGAGATCCGGCCCGACTGCTCAGCAGTCGGCCCGAATCTTGGGGGCTACACCCAGCGGGTGCGCTGACGCGCCCCCGCGAAAAAGAAGACAAAGTAGTCGTCGGGAGATCCGGCTCGACTGCTCAGCAGTCGGTCCGAATCTCGGGGGCTACACCCAGTGGGTGCGCTGACGCGCCCCCGCGAAGATTGCACACAAGTGAAGAGTTTTGTCCGGCTGCCAGCAGCCGACAGAAGAAAAAAAAGAAGAGGGCGCTGCCAGACTCCTCCCCGCCTGGCAGGCTGCGCCAAGCCGGCTCGGCCGCGTTCCGCTCGCCGCCTGGCCGGTCAAGCCCGACCGGCTGGACCCTTCTCGAGCACCCGAAGGCTCGAGGGCTACACCCAGCGGGTGCGCCGGTGAGCTCTGCGAGCGCCGAGCCGCGCCGGCTGTCTTCGACAACCTCTGCCACAACTACAAGAAAATCAATGTGAGCTCTTCACCCGCATATTTTTTGCATCAGGCAAGCATGGATAACTCCAAGCGATGCTCGGTGGCTATCTCCGCATTTTATTACAGTTGCATCACTGTTCACCCCGGCGCCAGCCAGAGTTGGCCCGAGGGCTGGCCGCTTGGCCTGAGACGTTTTTTCCGCAGACGGCTTAGTAGCGTGTGCAGTACCAAAGGCCTACCTCTCAGCCACAGACCGCAGAGCGGCTGTCCGGATAGCAAGAGCAAAAGCTGGAGGTCACCCCACGCGAAAAAAACGTCCGGGAAGAGAAACGCTTCGGGCGACCCGGCCATTTCCTTTATGAGTATCTGCTCGGTTAAATCCGCTCCCAGAGTCTGAGTACTGTACACTCCACTTTGCGGCCCACTCTCAGCCACAGATTGCAGAGCGGCTGTCCGGCGAGCGAGAGCACAAGCCAAAAGCGGAGGGAACACGAAAAAGATAGAAGGGGGCTCGGACGAAGCCGAGTCGGCACCCTCCGCATAAAACTTGCAATGCTAAAAGCAAACATTTGATATTTCTGCATGAACTAACTTTGTCTTTTTCATGATCATTTTCATGAACACTCGCCAAAAAACCTCCGCCCAACTTTGCCAAGTTGCCCAGAGGCTTGGGGGCTACTGTCGGAGTAATTGGCCATGGGTACCCCGAAGACGGCAAGACGATAATTCAAGACATCGGGGCTAGCAAAGCCCCTCAGTCCGACTGCCCGGCCGCTCCTGCCGGCTCCCCATCCGACTGCTCTGCCCAGCCAGCTGCCGACTGCGCCAACCAGCCGGCTGCCGACTGCAGCCCGAAGCGACATCGACAAAACCCCGACGTGGCGGCCATACCGCGGACGAGACGGCTGTACCACGACGCCATCATGTACAGTGTCACTTGTCCCTGGGCACTATTTATGAAGTGACCCAGGAGACAAGCATGACACCCACACCATGCCCTCATGTCCACTACCTTAGCTTAGGTAGTAAGCTACCCCCATGCCTATATAAGGCACCCATCCATCCATCCACCACATAGCCACGTCACATGCACTTGGCCGGCCACAATGGCTCCCTGGACAAGCACTCCACGCATGCATGATAGCTAGCAAGCTAGCTAGCTAGCACACACATATGAGACATATACCAAGCCAGATGCTTATGGCACTGAGCTCAGATACAGCTCTAGGAGCAACACTGTACCAGATATATCAGATATACTCAGACATGCAGCAGTAGGAGTATTATCTCTCCGGAGAGCTCCGAAGCTGGGTAAACTACCGCGTGCTACTCGGATACCCGCTCCTGGGCCTATCAGCAGCAGTCTTACCCTCACACTAAGCCCTTGTGGCATATGTCGTCTTGCAACACCCCCCTTGAGAATACCACGACACTTTACATGTCATTTTTGCATATGTGGAGGAAAGTGAGGCAAGGAAAAAGTGGAGAAGTGGGCTCTCATGCAAGAGCCAACCTCTACTACATGGTGGAGCATTGGGAGAGGCACCTGTATGGAGGTGGTCAGGAATCGGGAGATTCACGTCGGTCGTAGCGCCACAGTTAGAATGATAATGGCAAGTCAAATCACGGGGCCCCACCTGTCCAGCAGTAACTCGATGTCAAATCACACAGCCCTACGTTTGCAGCAGCCTACTCCCTCGTCTTCTCGCGTCTCTGTCGAACCGACTAGGCGGAACTGCCCTGCCTCCTACCGCGCAGGAAAAGCTCGCGCAGTATACTCCCTTCGTCTAGGTGACCAAGGTGGAAAGGAAAACGAGAGAACTTAATGTTTAGGGAGTATTTGCTAAGGTTGGTTGTAATGGTACTAGCCTTAGCAATTTTGATGAGGTGTCATAGAATTAAATGAAGAAAGAGAGAGAGTTGAGTACTATGTGTCATACATGGCAATAAATAAAGTACTATATGATACATGGAGCAGGAGTAATAAGTATTATTAATACAATTTTGCTAGAACTCGTCTAGATGAGATATAATTTGGTCTCATTCATCTTTTATAGCCATTGGATGTGATGTTATAAGATGCGTGTGTGCTGACGTGGGTTGTATTTGTTCTTGTGCAATGAACTGACCACTGCATGTCATGTTTGATAGTCTCAAGTCATTAAAAGCATACAAGCCCCACATCTTTTATTGGTTGATTCCTCTATTTATGTCAAAAAATAAGAAACAACGTGAGAGTTAATGCACCACGCCTATGTGTTTACTATTTGCTTTTCGTAAGATGACTTAATACTCACCTAGATAGAGGGAGTATTCGATTTAACAGCGGGCAGCGCAGTTCCCGATACGGCTTTAATGCAGACGAGGGAGGGAGGAGCGGTTCCCGATATGTTGAACGGCCAATGCATCCTCCTTCAATTAATGCATGAGGGAAGTAATGGGAGGAGGTCCTGGAAAAGAGGCTGCATGATGTGAATGCAACGCAGTTTGCCCTCATTGCCCTCATATAAAGGCGCCCCTCCATTCCAATTCATCTACCACATCGTACTCACCTAAGCATTTGCCTAGGCACCTACACTAAGCGCAAATGAGCTCACTCAAGACCCATGGCGGCGATGCGCGTGAGCGGCCAGCGGCTGCGCTAGATGGTCCACGACGCCAGCTTGCGGCATGGCGCCGAGGATCGTCTCCAGACGGTGTTGGAGACCGGCTGGTGGATGGCCGCCGTTGACGCCAACTACAACTCTCAGTTGGACCAGATGATCGTTGCCACCAGCAATAAGTTCACCGTCCTCAAGAAGCTCGCGGACGACATCACCATACTCCTCCAGCCCGCATGCCCGGGCTCCTCATTACCTGCCACCCTAATCGGCCTCCATGGCCGGAACCTCTTTCAAGCACTGGTGGCCCTGCGACTACCTGTTGATGCCATGAAGAATGTCCACCTAGAGGTCGCGCTCGTCGTGAGGTGCCTCGCCCTGCAAGAATTCGTCGACCTACACATCCACGTGTACGAGCAAATCGTGTACATAGGTATCTACAAGGCCAGTGGGGATGCTACGACGCTGGCCTTCCTCAACCGGCTGGAAGCCTTGGATGCCTTTGCTGAGAAGCACCTCGACCTCGCCACAAAAGCCGCCGCTCCTTAGCCGCCGGTCGGTGGCCCGGCGCACTAAGTTGAGGAGGAGTAGGTCGTACGTTTATGGATCCATCTTTCTTCTTGCCTTCTGTAACCACCACTGCGATCGCATCATCGTGGCCTTCATTCTTATTCTGTTGTTGCATTCTCGTTCCAATCAATACCAACATGTGCGATCCCTTTGCTTAATTATATGCATCACTGTAACTAGTACTCCATCCGTCAATTTATAAGTTGTGCTTACCTTTTCCATCAACTTCGTGCAACGCGCGGGCATCTTGCTAGAAACACTAGAATATGTCTATATAATCCGTATGTGATAGTCCATTTGAAATTTCAAAAAAGACAAATATTTAGGTACGGAGGGAGTAATATATTAGGAGTATATCAAAACAATAGTGATTTCTTTCAAGTTTGTGAACAAATACTACTATTCTACTACTTTGGATTCGTCGCAACGCACAGGCACATTGCTAGTAAAAGGAAAAGGCCTACCGCGTTCGCGTCGCACCCCCACATGCCCGGGAATCGGGAGTACTCCACGGCCCGTCCGGCACGACACATAGCTTAGGGAAGGCGTGTTGCCTAGCATTTTCACTTTCATGTGGGACCGCCGTTGAGCAAACTGACACCCCGCCCACCGCCGGGTTGGAAAACAGAAACGATGGGAAGATCTAGCTGTAGCACGGAAGCCAAGAAATTTGGTGTCAGATGGGGCTCATTGATAGAGTAGGAGCATTCCATACTAGTACTACTCCTACTAGTACCAAGTTTGTACTCCTAACTATATTACTAGTACTACCACTATACAACTAGTAGGTACGTGCACGGCACAACATCGTAGGAACAAAAAATGGGAAGATCTTGTTTTGGGTGATTTATCTTTTTTTCAATCAACGTAGTATGAATAATATGACGTGGGGGCACCCATGAAGCTTATGTGGTTTGGTTGCATGGCTACGAAAGGTTAGAGAAAAATAAATAGATAATGTGTTTAGACTGAACTCCACTAAATAGATATACTTTGGATCCATTGCAATGGACCGGCACATCTATGTTTATACCCCCTATATAGTGTGTGAAAAAACTTTGAAAGTTGGTCGTTGGATGAAGCCAATCCGACGGTACAAAGATGGCAAATCCGAGCACTACTGGCCGTTGGATATCATCCACCAGATTCTGCCACATGTATAATCTAGAAGACTCCATGGTTGAACTTAATCCATGACTAACTTTGCCACAACTAAGCTTAGGCAAAGTTATTAGTTCTTCAAAATGAGAGCCACAAGTTGGCAAGCCTAAGGGAACCTTGCCACATTTTTTGTGTGTATGTCATGTGGGGCCTTAGTGTGGCTTGCCTAAGGTGTTGCTTGAACCAAACACTCACCTAAGTTAATCAAACTTGCCTAACCTTACATTCCACCAGATTTTGCCACATGTTAGAATCCAGAAAACTCCACATGTAGAAGCATAATGCACAAACCACCAGAATCTCATGCGTGCAATGCACGTGTACCTTACTAGTACTAGTTGGTAGTAGTAAGAAACAAATTCCAGTTTTGGCACGAGCTCGTACCGCGGGAGCACCACAAGGCCTGCCGCAGGAGTTACATTTCCCTCTCGGGGCCCACGGGACCGAACTTCAGTGGCTTAGTGCCCGGCCTATGAGTCAATGACATGCGGACCTTAAATGCGGCTGGCCCACCTGTCAGCGAAGGAAAGGCAGGCAAGGCAGTGATAGCCACGTCAGAGGATCCATGTCCACGTCGGGGGACGTTGTGCCGTGGGTTGGAGCGACATCGTGGGAATCGCGTGTGGGTGTGGCAGTGGTAGAAACAAGAAACGTGATGGTCGCCGTGGTTCAACTTCCATGGACAAGCTGTCATGTCTGCTGACACATGTATATCAAAACTAGAGTGTTTATATTTCAAGCACGTGAACAAGTATTATTCTACTACTTTGGATCCATTGCAACACACGGGCCAGCACATTGGTAGTAGTAGTGTCCATCTCTATCTCTAGAGGCCTTCCCTCGTTCATCCTTTTCTCTCACAAGATAAACTACTCATACAAATGCATCTTGATGTTCCGTGGAACGCACGAGGATGTTTCCTTGGGGGTCTCTCCAGCGCGGCGTGGCCGTAGTTGCAAGTTGACGCCCCTTGAGATGCCGACGTTGAGGGGCCCTCGGATTTCCTCCGATGAGCAGGTAAGATGAGTTTGATCACGTAGTAAATGCATTCTAAAGACTACTTCCGTGTCCATTTCCAAATTCTCCCCCTGCCCACTGTTTCACAGGTTAGGCTCGGTGCGAGTGGAGATTGGCTTGCATATGTACGGGAGGGTACCAACATCAATTTGCACAACATTTACAACGGTGACACCGTTCCCGTAGAACCTTTGTCCAGCATTGGGATCAGCCATGCAACGGGCCACCGCATGAATTGGTACGATGGAACCACGGTGAGATTGAATAAGATAGCACGAACCTTGCACATGGCGGTCAAAGGCGGACCATGCTGTCTGCGGCCGATTTGTTGCCGTACGAGTAGGAAGACGTTGTGCTCCTTTCTAACCGCATCTTCGCGGTGACAAACCAGGGGACTTATTTTGTATGGGACACATCCTACGATATACTCCCTCTCTCCCAGTTTATTTGTTTTGAATCTTTTCATTTTATAAGTTTCAAATTCAAATTTTGAGCTCCCCATCACATGTTGAGATTACAATGTCCATTAAATCGTTGCGTGCATGTATAGTAAAGAAACAAATCTCGAGTTTGGCACGAGTTCGTGCTGCGGGAGCACCACAAGCCCTGGCACAAGAGTTGCATTTTCCTCTCAGGGCCGTCGGGACCGAGCTTCAGTGCCTTTGAGTCAATAACATGTGGAACCGATAGGTGACTGGTCCACATGTAATGCTCCCGAAGGCAGAGGGGCAGTGGGGCCAAGAGGGGTGAGCCGCAGGTCGGGGGACATGTGGTGTCATGGGTTTGAGCGGCGTCGTGGGAATCACGTGTGGCTGTGGTAGAAACTTGATGCTCGCCGCATTTTAGGTGGCCCACATGTCATGCACACAAAGGCACAGGGGCGGTGCGGCCGAGAGGGGTGAGGCGCACGTCGAGGGGCATCGTGCCATGGGTTGGAGAGGCGTCGTGGAAATCGCGAGATGAAACGTGATGGTCGCCATAGTTGAACTTCCATGGACAAGCTGTCATGTCTACGAACACATGCACTGCATACCGATCACTGGAAGGAGTAGCAGAGAAAGCTATATATGCGGATAAATAGTTCCTTATAGTCAAGCGGACCCACGCTACTACTCTGTTCCAAAGACATGCACACCATCGAAATAGTCCATCTATATCAATATACACCGAGAGGGAATATTTTTTTACAAGAGAGGAAATAGTTCATCCATCCATAATGCCCTCCTGCTGGTGCAGCCTTTTCTTCTTCTTCTTCTTCTTCTTCTTCTTCTTCTTCTTCTTCTTCTTCTTCTTCTTCTTCTTCTTCTTCTTCTTCTTCTTCTTCTTCTTCTTCTTCTTCTTCTTCTTCTTCTTCTTCTTCTTCTTCTTCTTCTTGTTCTCATTCTCCGGGGGAGATGGCTTCGCAACAAGATCTTTGGACCTTACAGCTATCTCGAAACTCACACGGGCATCGAGGGCAGCATATTTTATCCGCTCGTACGTCAAGGGATAATTCTCCCATCCAGACAACCTTAATGCCACCATCTCGTCACCCTTCTGAAGATTTGTACCGAGCACAAATTTTGCTACGTCGAATAGGGATGGTGTCTGTTTATCACAAACTTCTACAGGAATTTTGATTCTGGTTTGTAGGTCAGCGATGCTTTTCAAATCAAGGTTGTACGGCTCCAGCTTCTATTTGTCCCCTTCGATGGCTGCCCCACAGAAGTATACGTCCTCCCGAGACAAGAAATCGTGAAGCTCACCTAGTATGGAGGGCGAGTGTATGATGTGGTACACCAAAACATCATCTTCGAGGCACATCTGAAGGACGGCGGCGCGCTGGATCTTCCCAGGGGCACGCTCCGTGTACTCTGCGTCGAGACCGATGACCCTCGTCTCTACCTTTTCGAGGGAGTTGGATACATTGTTGATCCACTGCCGAACAACCCTTGGGTGGACGGTGACGGTGGCAACTATGCGCATCGATCCTTCGACGAGGACATGTTGGACGCTAAAAACCTGCATCTCGATCTCTTTCGCCATTTGGAACCACTGGAACGGAGGGCTATGGTTTGGAGAATTAGGATTAGATGGCTAGTCTAACTAAAGTAGTAGATGATTATTTAAAGAGGTTAAAACAATGTGAACGCAGTGGGGTTTGGATGCAAATGAAGACGAAGGGGAGGTGAAGAAGTCGAGGAGAATCGGTTCCCGATGGAGAAGTAAATGGGAGAACTGGTGTGTAGGCAGTTGATTAGACGACTAGGTAGACTAAACGAAAAGGCTATGCGGGTAGACTGATGAGTCATACCTGTTCGTGTACGTGCCCATCCTTCCTGATAGGTGGGACCTATGCAAACAGATAAAAAAATGTGTCGTAGCTTCTTTTTTTTGAGCGCGTGAGTGGGAGACACAACATTCTCTGGTTAAGGAATACTCCCTCCATTTAGGTGAGTATAAGTCACCTTATGAAAATCAGGTTTTCCCAAAACCTTTAGGCATGGAGCATTAACTTCCTGCTCGATCCCCTCCTAGACTCGTTAGCCAGCGTTCTCTTCCTCTGTGCCGCGTTCTACCTTTCCATTTTTCCTCTTCTCAAGTGTGGAACGGTCTGCATGCCGTCCTTGATGCACCAGAACAACCACTTCATGCATCGCGGCAGGGCGTTGATTGCGCATGCACGAGAATTTGGTTCTGCTTGCAATATGGATGATACCTAAACGATGAAGTGAACAGTCATGCTAGCACGGGAGACCTATTTCCGCTATACAATACTGGAGTACTCATGTTCCTACTAGTAGTAGTAGTAGTAGTAGTAGTAGTACAACTATGGTACACTTGATGGTCAAAATACTATTCATTCGGTCCTCACAATGAAGTGACAACACCCTGCGCCTGACACTAGTCCAGGCGGCGTGTTCGGGTTACCAAAGTCAGCCTCACCATGTGCACTGTGCAGTCTGTCACCGCTGCTGTACAGCACATTGGCGCCTCGCCTCGTCTCCCTCTCCGCTCCCATAGCACCACTCCATCTCCATCTCCTTCTCCATCTCCTTATCCGTCTCCGTCTCCATCTCACTGTGCCCCGTGTACCGTCGCCTCACTCGCCTCCCCCAGTACCAATATTCCCTCGCTAGCCGCTCCAGCACCGACAGCCTTCTCCCCCGTAAATCAAGCCCCCCAAAACCCCCACCTTTCAAACTCCACCATGGCCGAACGCGAACCGCGCAGCATCCATATGAGCCGCGATTGGAGCAATCTCCCCAGTGACATCCTCGACCTCTGTTGTTCGTGTATGGATATGTTGAGCGCCCTGCGGCTGGCTGCATGCTCGAGGGACATGCACACGGCCATCGTCGAAGCGAGGCCTAAGCTTTTCAAGACACCCTGCTTGCTGCTATCTGGTCTTGCGAGATTGGCTCACCTTGATACGGAGGCGTACATGATGCCCCTCGACTTCAATCCGATCTCCATTAGCCGAAACTTCTTTGCAGGTATGTAGTGGGTCGCCGTACATCATTTCCCTCGACATCGATCCGATCACCATCGCCCGAAACTTCTTGGCAGGTATGTACTGGGTCGGCATGAACTCCCACTGGATGGCTGCCTTCAGAGAAGACGGTAAAAAGTTGGTGCTCGTGAACTTCCAGACCTCCCATGAGATTATCCTTCCTCCGTTGGATTATATAGAGTATTACCATCGCGGTCCAAGTCATCTAGATTACCACGTCAGTTGGACGGACCTTGTTTTGCAGAAGATTGTAATCTGCCAAGTGCCCACACGACATGCGAATTACGCAGACTTCAAGCTAATTGCCTTGTTCGACCGCGGACTCGCCTATCTTTGCGCCGGTGCCTTCTTTAGCTGGAGAGAACCCAGCTCGCAGTGGATCATCGTCAAAGCTGATACACACTTCTGTGATGCTATTGAACACAATGGCATCATCTACGCGATCGACAAAGCAGATGGCACCACGTATTGCTGGGACGGCGCGTGTAAGTTGTTTCCGTCTCATGTTAATGATGACGCCATGACACTGTTTGAACTTTTTGTGATGATTGGCATATCCCTGTTTGAGCAGAATTTGAGTAGAACTATGGCAATGTATTAGAGACGCCGTAAATCAGCTATATTTGGAATGAGTTAATTCATGCGATTGTGACCATGTCATTACAGCCAATTTGTACCCTGAATAATCAAACGGTTAGGAATATATGGATATTATCCTTATTTTACAGTAATCTATATGGTACTACTAAATATGAGTGTGTATCAATGGCCATGTTAGTTTTCCTCATTTTCATGATGTAGAAACATGCACCACACTGTTGGTTTCATCTAACCATACATTAGGGAAGTAAATGTGCATATGGAGAACTCTATATTTGGAAGTAGTGAAATCCTGCAATGCTTACCATGTGTACATAACTATATTTGCCCTTCAGCAATCAATGGCCAGAATAATATCCTCACAATTTTTTTGCCCATAGAACACGAGTATATAACAATGCATGGTCTGTTAGTTACCTTGAAGAATTTGTTTGTGAGGACAGAACATGATTACATAACATGATTACATAACATGCATGACATGGTACATCGTACATGGTAGTTTCCTGTGAAGAATCGGTTGCGAGATAACATGAGTATAACCATGCATGGCACTTCTATATTTTCGAACCCAGTATACATTTCCCTGTATTTTCCTCCCAGTTCCAACAGGGACATGTTGTTTCTTGCATTATCCTACTCATACTCTAAACAATGCTGATCTTACATTAACAATGCATGTCCTTTTTGATATGATGCAGTGTCCCTACATTTACTGCCCTTTGTAATCACACCACCTTTGCCAAAAACAGGGAAGCACAACTGGTTCCTTGCTCGATCAGACGACAGCAAAAGACTGATGATCATTCGGACACATGAGCCAGAAAATTTATATTGCAAAACCCCACTGTATACGAGCACCGTGAAATACGTGAGTATCCGGACAGTGGTTGTTACGTCTATGAGCAGGATACTAGCTTGTTGGGGCCATCAGGATTTTTTAGTTGGAGGCGGGTAAACAGCCTTGGTTCACACTCTCTGTTTCTCGGACTCAATTATCCGATTAACCAGGAGATCACCGTTGGCAAGGACCTTGATGGCAGAGAGGCTCTGTTTGCTATGGAAAACTGTGTCTACATGGCGAGCCCTAGGAGTTCGGGAGCAAACTCCCCTGATTGTCAATGATACAGCCTGCAGCCAAAAGAAGGTGAGAATGACAAAGGCATCCGGATTAACTTTGATCCTTGGATGTCTCAATTACAACAAGCAGTGATGTGGTTCAAGCCTTCAGGTTGATAGGTAATTGGGCTGTTGCATCGAAAGGGTGGAGTACTGGTGTCTCCGGATCACTGGTCGCTGAAGCGGGGCTGCAAATTATGATGGTGTTGGATCATCTCTTCGAATGACTTTGTTGTCTTTGCTGCTGGTTCTGGATGGGTAGTTCTTTCTTTTGTTATGCATATTCCTTGTCATTTGGTCATCCTCGTCTATGTCACTCTTACTATGTAATAGTTGCTTCTGTTTAGAATGTCATTCTCGTCTGGATCACGAGAGTCTGAGCGCTGCAGATGGGTGCGTTTTGGTGGTGTAGCAAGACTTCTTATGAACTATCATGTCTTGCTGTTTATGTCAGTAGTAGTCACTAGTCAGTGTTTGAATGTTGTATATATCGTTGTTTCGAACTGTTTATTGTCTCGAACTACTGGTGGGCTAAATGAGGGCATCACCATTCTCCAGTGTTCAGAGTATATCTCCTTTTTTCAAGTTATATAATTTGAGCTCAGTGTCTTTTCGATGATGTACACTTGTTTGGGCTAGTGATGTGTCGTTGAATATGGGCCGAGTAGTAACGCAATGCCAAACAGGTCAATTATGACTCTCAGGCCGGGCTCTCAAAAGATCCTGAAAAAAAGGTCGGGCTCTCCAAAAAAGAAAGAATAAGGACTCTTAGGCCGACATGTGGGCACCACCGGTGTTTTCGTGCGCTTGCGTGCCGAGAGCATATTGGCGCGTGCTCGAAACTCTTACTATCTTTTCATCCCCAGTCTCCCGCCCCTCCCCCACCTCTGGAATCTCGATTGCTACTCCAGTTCCCCCAAATCCCCCTCCTCTACTCCCTGTACTCAAGCGCACTATCATGTCGCCGGTCAACGCGGATCTTTGAGCCGGAGATCCTAAGGTCCATCCTACCTTTGGTCGCTGCGTTCTGTCGCTCAACAGTGGCATGGCGGTGCTTGACGACCAGTTTGCCGGCAAAGTGCTGATGGTAACCATCAACGGCGACCGGCCTCCCATCTCGTCGGACGACCTTGTCAAAGCTCTTGGCATTGCACACGGCATCCAAATAAGTGACTTGCTCGTCGAAGTATGTCCGCCACCGGCTGATTTCTTTGTCAGGTTTCAGAAAATTTTTGACTGCAGTCGTGTGTCCAAATCTTCCCGGCGTTTGTTCTGCGATGGCACACTGGTGAGCTTTGATCGGTGGCACCCAGGTTAGGGCTCGGTGCCCTCTGAGCTGGAGTTTTTAACAAAGCTTACCTTCCACGGCATGCCTCAACGTGCTTGGAACAGCGAGTCCATGAATGAGCTTATCAACGACCTTGGAGGTGAGCTCGTAAGTATGTTTGTTCCTCCAGACAGCTGGGCTCTGACGGTTATGGCATGGATGAAGAAGCCGTCCACCATACCGAAGGTGATTGGAGTTGAGATACCGGTGGAGGAATCGGGGTTGTACTATTCTTCGCCACCAAGGCCGCCGCGAACCACGTTAGGGATGTACCTGTATCGAGTGTCCGTGCATGTCGAAGAAGTGGTCAATCCATCAATCGAAGTCCTTCTGCCGCCGTTGGTGCCAGGGTCCGTCAACAACGTCCATTACAGGAGTCAGCGTCAAACTTTCCCTGTGTTGCTCGGAACGATGGATGGCACAGGGCCTACTCCATCGCGTGGCGGAGGCCACTGCTTCTTTGGGAGAAGAGGCAGGGTTGGTTGCCTGGATGTGCTCTAATTTGAGGTAACAACTGAATCTTGTCAGCAGATACTAGTTAAATCCGAGCTATGGGTGTGAAGCACTGATATGCCAGTACATTTGATTGTGACCTGTTCTAATTTTGTACCTGAACTTTTTTCAGAAAGGGTTGTACATCAAATTAATGTGCTAGCAGAACTTATTGTGTTGTCTGTCTGTTTTCTTTGCACAACATTCAAGATATTTCCCTGTCATTGATAGAGACAATGAACCGTTATGTACGACTTCTTTGGTTTCAACATAGCCCTTCCCGCAGCGATCCACTGCTTCCATCCTGATTGTGCCGCCTGCATGAAATTTTTGTATGCAAGTTTAGTGTGCTATGATGTTCTATATGATTGTGTCAACTATATATGTTTTTACTGAGCATCAGCAATGCATATGGCTAAAAGATGTATTTACGAGCATCGACCGATGGGTCTCTCTCTGTCACACACACACACACACACACACACACACGCACACGCACACGGGCACACACACGCGCACACGCACAAGTGGGACCCGTTGAATTATTTATTTGCTCGTGACAACTTTTAATTAGGTTTCATTGTAATCTAACTTTTTTCTTAAGTTATTAATTGAGCTCAGTGACTTCAAAAAGTTGTACAGAAGCCTTGTTTGGGCCTTTCCGGCGTCGCTGAATGTCGGCTGAGTAACCATGTTAGGTTGTACTGTACTACACAGGCGTTTTTTTCAATAACAGCAATGCAACTGGGCCGACAGTTGTACACAATATCCGGGTCAACTTGTTATTCTCCGCCCCGCTGGGCTGCAAACTTTCCTAGGAGGTATGCATTAGGCTTCACAAGAAAATGGACTTTAAGAAATAATAAATGGGATGTAATTATAATAACTGGGCAGTAACTATGCACCAAACATGTAATTAGTTTAAACAAATGTATTATTTTTGGAACTTGGAATTTTTAATTTCGTTACTTGTTGCGCACACAATATTTCGTTTGATTTTAACGTAATACAACTTTATTTTGAAATTATATTTAACCTGAGTAGAAATTTTGGATAAAAATATTTCGGATCCCATCATAATGTGGGATTTTTTTTGAATTCTATTTTGAGCGGTTGTTTGAAATTATTAATTGTTGTCCTAGCTCGAAGTTGGGTTGTACTTTTAACAAACTGTAAATGGGCTGTAGTAAATTCCATTAGAATTAAAAAATGGGTTGTACTTTCTTACAAATCACAAATGGGCTATATGTTCTCTGCCAAATCCGAGCTGTGGGCCTACTAAGTTGACGCGTACCAAGGGCTTTGTCTTTGCTAAAAAAACAAGGGCTTTGTCAACTTAGTCAATATAAACGATTCTAGCTGCAGTGATCGTAGGATGTCCATCCAACGGCCGTAGTGCTTATTCAACCTCTAGTCTTCTTGCTCCAGCCGCCCAAACCAGCGCTGGTCGTGCCGCATGCTCCTGCCTCCCGTGGTCGGCTATGCTGCCGCGGAGGCCTCACTGCCCCCTACTATTCACCGCTGGCCAGGCCCTGCGGCGACGGCAGCCTCACACTGCAGCCGAACCAGTGAACCCTCGTACTCCTCTCCGCGCGGGGTTCCACTGTTGCGTCTTCCCCGGCTCCCCGTCGTCCCCTTCCTAGGCCTCACCGTCGTCCACCACCGTGCTGCTCTCGACACGGTGTGGTCAACATGGTCAAGGAACGACTTCCATCGGACGTGGACTGTACGTGGAGAGGCTGACAACTGGGTCCATGGCCGCAGCAAGGAAGTGCCTCCTTATTACGCGGAAAATAATTATTCCTCCACCTAACAGCTGGGACCCACCGGATGGGCCACTATATTTCGCAAAAAAAACGTTTCCCTCTGACTGCTGGGACCCACCAGCTACATCTTCGCACGCAAGGAAGTGCGTCCGGGCAAAAAAAAACATTCGCCCCCATAACTGCTGGAACCCACCAGCTACATCTTCAGACGCAAGGAAGTGCATCCGGGCAAAAAAAAATTATTTGCCCCCCTGACTGCTGGGACACACCAGCTACATCTTCGCATGCAAGGAAGTGCGTCCGGGCAAAAAAAGATTCACCCCCCTGACTGCTGGGACCCACCAGCTACATCTTCTTACGCAAGGTAGTGCATCCGGGCAAAAAAAACGATTTGCCCCCTGACTGCTGGGACCCACCAGCTACTTCTTCGCACGCAAGGAAGTGCATCCGGAAAAAAACGATTCGCCCCCCTGACTGCTGGGACCCACCAACTACATCTTCGCACGCAGGGAAGTGCCTGACAGATGGGACCCACCTGGTCGAAGCATACGTAGCGTTGTCATTCTGGTCGCGAACGTGTACGTACATATATACTAGTGGATGTAGAGGCGCGCACGTGTCGTAGTAGAGGCGCACATGTAGCATGTACACGTACGTACAACGGCCAGGGTGCAAGAAAGAAAATACGGCAACGTATGTGTACATATGGGCAGGGTCTCGAACGCCTACTCGCGCATATATACGTACAGCCAGGGCTCGTGTACATTGGCTGGGTCGGAACGGAGAAACATCATCGTCGTCGTGTTCATGGGGAGGCAACAGAATGCATCATGTTCATCGGTAGGCAATGGAATGCGTCGTGTTCATCGGGAGGCAACGGAACGCGTGGGAGCCAACCGACTGGGTCGGAACGGAATGTGTGGTCGTGTTCATCGGGAGGGCTTGGACGGAACAGGCGATGGAAACGAGGCCTGGCGTACCGCAAAACGGAGGCAACGGACCTCCTACGGTCGAAACGGGGGTCCTGTTGATCGGGAGGGGTGTGGCGTACCGCAAAACGGAGGAAACGGACCTCCTACGGTCAAAACGGGGGTCTTGTTGATTGGGAGGGGTGTGGCATACCGCAAAATGGACGAAACGGACCTCCTACGATCAAAACGGGGGTCCTGTTCATCGGGAAGGGTGTAGCGTACCGCAAAACGGACGAAATGGACCTCCTACGGTCGAAATGGGGGTCCTATTCATCGGGAGGGGTGTGGCGTACTTCAAAACGGGACTCCACGGGATACTGTTCATCTCCACCGTCGACCTCCTCCAGCCTCCACGAGCTACCGTCGACCTCCTCCAGCATCCACGGGCTCCTGTTCATCCAGCCTCCACCACGCGCTACTCCACCAGCTACTGTTCAACCGCCCCTCCACGGGTACCCCTCCACCGTCTACTGTTCATCCAGCCCTCCACACCACGGGCACCCCTCCACCGTCTACTGTTCATCCAGCCCTCCACACCACGGGGTCCTGTTCATCCACCCCTCCACCGTCTACTGTTCATCCAGCCCTCCACACCACAGGGTCCTGTTCATCCAGAGGCAACGCCACCAGTCACTGTTCATCCAACCCCACCCCACCCCCACCCCCCCCCCCCCCCCCGCCCGCAACGCTCACTGTTCATCCAATCGATCGGCTTCAGTTAGCAGCAGTAGCGAAGGAATCGCTCGATCGGGTTCAGTTAACAGCCATCGATCGATCGCTCAGGTTCAGTAACGCGTAGCCTGCAGTGCAATCGCTCGGGTTCAGTTAGAGCCCAACGCCTCACTTGGGTCCAGTTAGAGCCAACACCTCGCACACACGCGCATACGTGTACGAGAGAAACACGCATCGCTCGGCCCCGACCTCCCACCGTAACCGGCAACTCCCCGAAACTTTCCTCGCCCTCGCTTCTACCACGGTTTTTTCCGTCATGGACGGCCCAAAGAATGTCATGCAGCTGCATCTCCGGCCTGCCAAGGATGAAAAGCCCATTTTCTGTCATGATTTTTTGTCATAGAAGTAGGAGCCCACCACATCTATGATGATACCAGGTTTTGTCACAATTATCGTCATAGAAGTGTCATATGTATGACAGAAAAAAAATTCGTTCGGCCCAAAATGTCACGGATGTGTCTTTTTTTGTAGTGTCTCTTTCTTCATTTAATTCTATAATAGCTAAAAAAATTACCTAGTTGGCATGCATGATAGTAGCTATGATACTCCCATTATGATCAGCCTAGCAAAGAAGGTGTACATATCATTTGTGCGTCGCTTTGCGAGTTTTCATCCGTTTGTTCGAGAAGTGGGGTGAAGTTTCAAACATTTCGGACGCGAGGTGCCGCCACTGGCGTAGGCCTAGTTGGTATTTTAATTACAGGAAATTCAGATGGAGTACGGACATCATCAAAATTGATGTGTGCCCGTGGCGTGCTCTCACGACCCCGTGGAAAATAATTGGTAAAGTTTGGATCAAGTTTTGATGATCGCTCCTTCCAAACCGGAGGATCTCACATGAAGGATCATGGTTTCCAAAAGGACATGTGTCAATTCAAACTCCAGTGGACAATGACTTCATTGTTTGGCCTCATAAAAGTTTCCACGGTACGCAATCACCATTATACCACGGGTTTGATTTTCTAGCGCATTTTAGGTATCGTTAGCTATATTTGAGACATTTTATGAGTTTAACGTGCATTTTTTGCATAAAAATAAAATTACAACCGGAACTACATGTGTTGTCGAAAGGGATGAGGATCGTTGTTCGATTTGGGAGCATCCAACGGTGCAGACATATGATCCGTGGGGTTTGGGTTTTGGCCAATCAGAAAGCACGACTCAAATTGCAGGGGGGGGGGGTTGGTCGGCACACGGTTTTCATCAACGAACCGTGTGCTATTCGCAAACCAGATTGCATATTATTGTTCACACATACTATAGTGAGATCAATTGAGTGTGCTATGTCTATGATATAATAATAATAATAACAAAAAACAGTTCATATTTATTACCGGAGCTGACAACATATCAAGGTCAACATATTCACAGTTCTTACATCAACAAAAGACCGGGCATAACTCACAAATTCAGTACACGAATAGTTCTAAATTGAACGAATTAAGTTGCAGGGTAGCCATAAAGACTAGTCTTATGGCTTAATTCCGATGTACATGGGGGAATTGGGATCATTACGTTGACCCCGAATGAACTTGGGTTTTCTGATGATTTTACGCTTCTCTGTTACATGGGTGCATGATCCCTTGACAGGCAACTCAGCAAATTCATCATACTCATCCTCATCGACAACATCGTCGACACCTAGTACCCTCCTATTCCCATGCATCACTACATGGCAGTTCTTACGCAAGGGATCTTCCGCAAAGAAAATCTGGGTAGCATCGCTGGCAAGAATGAACGGGTCCGCATGGTATGCCATGTTGTCCTGTTAACACAGGAATTCCTGTAATCATCAACCTTTACATGACCAAGAGGGATCCATGCGCACCTGAATAATGCCACCTTAACTTTCACATAGTCAAGCTCCCAAATCTTTTTGATGGTTCCATAGTATACCCTTTTATCAGCTTCATCTATAGTCATGCATTCTATTCGAATAGAGTTGTTCTGAATGAGGTCTTCTCATCACGTTCCTTAGTGTAGAACGTGTATCCATTTATGTCATATGCTTGGTACGTCAACATTCTAGGTGATGGCTTTTGTGCCAACCACATAGTAATGTCATCGATGGATCCTTATGCCAAATGATTCTCCAGTCATTCGGCTTTGTTCTTAGTGTGCTCCTTCATCTCCACATCTGATGAAGGCACCATTGGTAAGAAGCTTTGGCGTATCTCCACCAAGTGTTCTTCAGCATAAGTGCTGAGAACCGGGCTGTTAATCAGTACCGTCAAATGGGCTTTCTCTGCCAATTCTTCGGGTGCAGCCATTTGCGTGCCAGAAAGGATTGGCTTACCTTGAAGCCTTCCCTCGTAGCGAGAGAGGGGAAACCTATAGGTCTTTGTTTCATGTATTCGGTGCAAAACTCAACTACCTACTCCGCGGTATAACCTTGTAGGATGCCTACCTCTGGATGGTTTCGGTTCCGACAAAAGCGCTTTAGTATTCCCATGAACCGCTCGAAGGGACACATGTTGTGAAGAAACATGGACCACAATACTGTATCTCATTGACAAGGTGCACAGTGAGATGGACCATGAAATCAAAGAATAACGGTGGGAAAAACATCTCTAGGTTGGACAATATTCTTGCAATATCATCTTGCATATGATCCAACTCTTCAGGATCTACAACTTTCTGCCATAGTAGGTTGAAGAAATCACAAAGCTCAACGAGTGTGTTTCTTATATCTCTGTCCATCGGATTCCTGATGGCCACCGGGAGGATTTGTCTCAACATCACGTGGCAATCATGTGCTTTCATGTGTGCCAACTTCATTTTACCTGAGCTCACATCCACGAGACTTCTGATGTTTGTGGAGTAAGAAGAGTGTGTCTTAACTGACAACAAATAGGTGAAGAACTAGGTCGCTTCTTTTGTACTGAAATTGTAACTCTGGCGAGCTTTGATGAATTTGTCATCATCTTCTGCTTCACTCTTGCATTTTGATTGATCAGCAAGCATGTTGAGCCGTGAACCCTCACCATCCTTTCTTTTACCTTTAATCTTTAGCAGAGTACCAAGGATGCTTTCACATACATTCTTCTCTACGTGCATGACATCGATGCAGTGACGTACACGTAGAATCTCCCAGTAAGGTAATTTCCAGAACACCGATTTCTTCTTAAACACTTGACCCTTGGGTGTTTGTTTCACCATCAAAGCGTGATTCTTGCCAAGCACCATTAATTTGTTTAGCCATGTTGTCGACCACCTCCCCATGATAGGGGCTTGGGCCCACACCTACCTCTGTCGTACCATCAAATTCATCTTTCATCTTTCGGTATGGGTGATTTTTCTGTAAGAACCTATGATGAAGCACATACACGGTTTTGCACGAGTTGGGAAGTCTTCTGCTAGCTGTCCTATCCATGCATGTGACACACCCTACATCTCCCTTTGTTTTCTGGCCCGATGTGTTGCCTAATCCTAGCATATCTTGAATGGTGTGCACCAGCATCACATGTAGATCGAAAATCTCCTTTCTGTAAGCATCATAACATTTTACAGCATGTGCATCTATCCACATTGTCTGTAGGTCTTCTACCAGTAGCTGAAATTAAATGTCGATGTCATTTCCAAGTTGCTTTGGGCCTTGGATAATCATTGACATCATAATGTATTTTTTCTTCATACACAACCAAGGAGCTAGGTTATATATGCACGGAAGCACCGGCCATGTGATGTGATTGGTGCTCATATCGCGAAAACGATTCATCCCGTCAGTACACTCCCCGAGCCTTATACTTCTAGGATCCTTGGCAAAGTCTTGAAACTTGTTGTTTATTAATTCCCACTGAGCCCCATCTTTTGAGTGCCTCATATACTTATCCGCAATTTTCTCATCATGATGCCACCGCAACCTCTTTGCCTCCCTAGGGTTTGCAAACAAACACATCAACCTTGGAATTAAAGGCAAGTACAAACAACCTTGAACGGGATTCCTGTCTTGATCTCGTCGTCCAATTTGTACTTGTCATTTGCTGTCCTGTGCTTGTATCGTGCATGCTTGCATTTGGGACATGCACACACATCTTTGTACTCACCACGGTACAATATACAATCATTCACACAAGCATGTATCTTTTGTACTTCAAGTTCCAATGGGAAAATAATTTTATTCACTTCATTCATGCTTCCGGGGAGCACATTATCTTCTGGAAGAATTTCTTTGAAAAGACCTAACATCTCTGTGAAGCCCTTGTTTGATAGACCGTTTGCTGCTTTAAATCTGAGAAGCGACAGGGTGGCACTCAACTTGGAATATTTTGTAACCTGGATAGAATTCTTTCTTCGACTCCGCATCAATGGTTGGCAGATCCTTGTACCCAATCATATCCTTTTTTGGGCCCTCGAAATCTGCAATCATAGCAGCAAAATCTGGCATATCAAGATCATTGTCATCTGCGTCGACATCTTGGTTTTTCAGTGGGCGTTTCAGCTTTCCGGTGTTCCATTGGTAGGTTGACCCCTCTGCCCTGATGTTAGATTCAACATCCATGTGACACTGATCGGGGTTTGGCATCTTGTAGCCCTGGGTATCTTCATCCATGACCTCCTCTTCACCGTCTCTGGTCCAACGTGTATATCCATCCATGAATCCCCGAGAGACTAAGTGCCACTGGACATCTGCAACTTCATGTGACTCTGTATTGGCACAATCAATACATGGACACATGATGTAATCCGCATCACCAATTCTCCTCTTTGTACTTTTAGCCAAATTCATGAACTCTATCATGCCACTGATAAAATTTGTGGTTTTCTGATTCTTCATCCATCGAGATCGTTCCATCTGCACCACACGAATGGTAATTAAAAACAAAACAAAAACATTAATACATGGATTAACTGCTGCCCAAAGATGCGTGCATAAATTACAAGGTTTTATTTCCATAATTACTGAGGGCGCTCCATATTGCTACCCAGACGTGCAATGACAAAAATTAATGGCCAGTCAATTTACACGCAGAGTACTAGTACAACACTACCCTTAGGAATTGAATACCTTGATTAAGCCACTCACGAAAAGAATACCTTAATTAATTAGCCGCGCGGTGACCTCCACCTAGCAGACAGAGAAGCACGATGCGGCAGCACGCCGAGACTGCAGGGTCAAGGAGCAAAGCTTAGGCCGCCTGAAGTTCGACCTCCACTGTCCCGCCATCGACCGTGATGGATGTGCTCGAATCACGCCGTCACCGACCTCGATGGTTGAGCTCCTCCTATCTCTCGCCGCAGACCGAGGATTGACCTCCTATGATGCCGCCACCGCCCACCGACCGAGGATAGACCTCTTCTCTGGTAGCCACCTCCTAGGCCGCCGCCGCCATCTCTATATGCAGTGTGGTTGTTTTTTTATGGATATCCGCAGAGCGGCTGTTTACACGATATCACTGTAACTCAATTATATGTACATGGTAGTACATCACATACGATTATGTAACGGCAACCGTGTCTCACCTACTTTGTCTTCTCACATAGTTTGGTGCGGAAAATCTTGTGTGATGTTGTAATACCTAACACAAATGACATGTATAAACAGTGTGCGGTATACAACATATAGTGCCATAAGTAGTTGCCGACCGTTAGCTTATCCCCACAATTTCACCATTTCCCCCAAATCCCTACATAGCCTCCAAATTCCCTCGCGTGGCACTGACATTGGGGGAATATGGATGAGTGGTGCATATGGTTTCGGCGCGACTGCTCCTGCTTGTATCCCTGCATGATGGCGGTCGCCGCTGAGCACTTGCCTAAGGTCATCAGAAGGCAGGTGTACTACGGATCCGAATCATCCTATAAGGTTCCAATCTATCCCGATCTTTTTTAGCATGTCCAAAGTACCTCCTTGCTGAATCCGTCCTGAATGAACTCCCCTCCCCATTAAGGCGATCTGCCACCGGATCCGGAGCATGACTCCAGACTCCCGCAACACGAGTTCGACTCCGAGTTTTGCACCACAAAGAAGTACCAAAAGTTGAGTGGTGTGCACGGGCACACTCCCGCTCAACGTGTATGCACGAAGGTATTCGACATCGGCAGGCGGTTTCTCAGTTGCCCCTTAGAGGTGATGTCTGCTAGAACTACGTCGGTATTTCCCCAAAGCAGAAGGGATGATGTAGTAGAGCGATGGTAGGTATTTCCCTCAGTGATGAGACCAAGGTTATCGAACCAGTAGGAGAACCTCCTAACACCACGTAAATAGCACATGCACACAAATAACAAATACTCACAACCCACGTGTTAAAGGGGTTGTCAATCCCTTTCGGGTACGGCGCCTCAAGTAGACAAGATAACGTGAGATAATTGTTGTAGATAGGATAAATAGATTGCAGAACAAATAAATTGCAGCAAGGTATTTTTGTATTTTTGGTTAAATAGATCTGAAAATAAAAGCAAAGGAAAATAGATCGCAAAGGAAAATATGATGAAAAGAGACCCAGGGGCCATAGGTTTCACTAGTGGCTTCTCTCGAGAAAAATAGCAAACGGTGGGAAAACAATTACTATTGGGCAATTGATAGAACTTCAAATAATCATGACGATATCCAGGCAATGATCATTATATAGCCATCACGTCCAAGATTAGTAGACCAACTCCTGCCTGCATCTACTACTATTACTCCACACATCGACCGCTATCCAGCACGCATCTAGTGTATTAAGTTCATGGAAAAACCGAGTAATACAATAAGAACGATGACATGATGTAGACAAGATCTATTTATGTAGAAATAGACCTCATCTTGTTATCCTTAATAGCAACTATACGTACGCGTCGTTTCCCTTTCTGTCACTGGGATCAAGCACCGTAAGATCGAACCCATCACAAAACACCTCTTCCCATTGCAAGATAAATAGATCAAGTTGGCCAAACAAAACCCAAATACCGGAGAAGAAATACGAGGCTATAATCAATCATGCATATAAGAGATCAAATAAGACTCAAATAACCTTCATGTATAAAAACATAGATCTGATCATCAACTCAAAGTTCATCGGATCCCAACAAACACATCGCAAAAATACTTACATGATATGGATCTCCAAGAGACCATTGTATTGATAATCAAGAGAGAGAGAGAGAGAGAGAGAGAGAGAGAGGAAGCCATCTAGCTACAACTCTGGACCTGTAGGTCTACAAAGAACTACTCATGCATCATCGGAGAAGCACCAATGGACATGATGAACCCCTCCAAGATGGTGTCTAGATTGGATATGGTGTTTCTGGACTCTTCGGCGGCTGGAATTGATTTTCGTCGACTCCCCTAGGGTTTCTAGAATATTGGGGTATTTATAGAGGAAAGAGGTGGTGCGAGAGGCCAACAAGGAGGGCACAACCCACCGGGGTGCGCATGGGCCCCCAGGCACGCCCTGGTGGGTTGTGCTCCCCTCGGAGCTCCCCTCAGGTGCATTCCTGGCCCACTGGATGTTTCTGGCCCAAAAAAATCCACAAAACATTTCGCTGCATTTGGACTCCATTTGGTATTAATTTCCTGCGATGTAAAAAACATGTAGAAAATAGCAACTGGCCCTGGGCACTATGCCAATAGGTTAGTGCCAAAAAATGATATAAAATGATATAAAATGACTATAAAATGACTGTAAAACATCCAAGAATGATAATATAACAGCATCGAACAATCAAAAATTATAGATGTGTTGGATACGTAACAACATCCCCAAGCTTAATTCCTGCTCATCCTCGAGTAGGTAAATGATAAAAACAGAATTTTTGAGGTGGAATGCTGCCTAACATGTTCATCACATTTTCTTTTCTTTATAGCATGGACATTTGGACTTTTATATGGTTCAAAGTAATAGTCTAGTTTTGACATGAAGACTTTAATACTCAAGCATAACAACAAGCAACCATGTCTTTCAAAATATCAACACTAAAGCAAGTTGTCCCAAGCCCATTATGCTCGGCCATTGATCAATTCATGAAACACACTCGAATATTAGCTACACCCAATGCTCAAATATGATCATAGTGCCCCTTAGTTTGTGCTTTATAAGATAAGATGGAGACTCAATTTCAAAAATAAAAATTCCATAAGTAAAAGAAAGGCCCTTCACGGAGGGGAGTAGGGATTTGTAGAGGTGCCAGAGCTCAAAGCAAAAATTGAGAGATAAAAAACGTTTTGGGAGGCATAGTTTCTCCACCAACAAAAATGACTTAGAGCTCCCAACACTTTCCATGCTAGATACATCATAGGTGGTTCCCAAACAAAAAATAAAGTTTATTCCTTTTCCACCAATACTTTCACTTTCCATGGCTAACCGTATTCACGGGTGCCCTCCATACCATTACTTTCCAAGGAATTTATTATTTGATAGCATAAAGAAAATTCATTTTTTCATTTCGGGACTAGGCATCCCTAATACCTTTGCCGTACTCTTGTGCAATGACAAGTGAATAAACACTCATCGTGAGAATAACACGTCTAGCATGGAAAATATTGGCCACCCCTCACCGCCTCACAAGCGGTAGATCACACAAAAGAGAAATTTATTTTGAAAATTAGAGATGGTACATGCAAATTTGCTTAGAACGGCACGGAAATACTGCATATAGGTAGGTACAGTGGACTCATAAGGCAAAACTGGTTTAAAGGGTTTTGGATGCACAAGTATTGATCATAATTAGTGCAAAATGAAGGCTAGCAAAAAGATTGAGAAGCGACCAACCAATAAACAAAAAATCTCGTACCCAAGCATTAAGCATAAGTAACACCGAATAATGCACCACAAGTAGGATATAAATTTCATTGCATAACTATTGAGTTTCGTGCTTGCATAGGGAATCACAAACCTTAACATCAATATTCTTACTAAAGCACAATTACTCATCAACATGACTCACATATCATATCGTCATATCTCAAAACCATTACTAAGAATCAAGTTTATTTTGTCCAATGATCTTCATGAAAGTTTTTATTATATCCTCCTTGGATATCTATCACTTTGGGACTATTTTCATATGTTGCTTTTAATAAGCTCAAACAAATTTAAGTGAAGAACATGAGCATAATTGTTTCTTTCTCTCAAAATAATCTAAGTGAAGCAAGAGATAATTTATTAAAAAGATTTACTAACTCCCAAATAATTCTAAGTGAAGCATGAGAGCATTTCTTCAAAAATAACAAAGCACACCGTGCTAAAAAAGATATAAGTGAAGCACTAGAGCGAATCCGTGGCTCTAAAAATTTAAGTGGAGCATATGAGCAAGCATAACATAATTTTTGTCTCTCTCAAAAAGGTGTGTCCAGCAAGGATTGAAGACTTAAAATGCAAAGCAAAACAAGCAAAGACTCATATCATACAAAATGCTCCAAGCAAAACTCATAATATGTGACGAATAAAAATATAGTTCCAAGTAAAATACTGATGGCTGTTAGAAAAAAGAGGGGATGCCACTCAGGGGCATCCCCAAGATTAGTTGCTTGCTACTTCTTGAATATAATATTGGGGCACCTCAAGCATCCCCAAGCTTAGCCTTTTGCTAATACTTATTCCCTCATCTATCATAAGATCACCCAAAACTTTAAAACTTCAATCACACAAAACTCAACAAAACCTTCGTGAGATCCGTTAGTATAAGAAAGAAAACCACTACTATAAGTAATGTTGAAAACCTATTAATATTTTATTTTTGCATTATATCTACTGTATTCCAACTTTTATACGGCAAAACTCATCAAATAAAATGATCGAATCATCAAAACAAGCAAACAACACAAAGAAAACAAAATCTGTCCAAAACAGAATAGTCTGTAGCAATCGGACTACTTCGAATACTTCTATAGGTCCAAAAATTCTGAAAAATTAGGAAGACGTGAATAATTTTTTTATTAATTTTCTACAAAAAGAATCAACCCAAAATCATGCTTCTGATAAAAATGAAAAATAATTTCCTTAGTGCAAAAGTTTCTGTTTTTCAGCAAGATCAAATCAACTTTCACCCAAATCATCCCAAAGGCTTGCTTGGCATAAACACTAATTTAAACCACAAAAACACATCTAACCAGAGGCATAAATGTGCAATTACACAAGAACAGAAAATAAAAAGCAAAAATTTATTTTATTCGTTGGTTTGCCTTCCAACAAGCTCTTCCTTTATAGCCCTTAAGATAGGCATGAGATTTCAATGATGCTCACATGAAAGACAAGAATTGAGGCACAAAGAGAGCATCATAAAAGATGTGAAAAACACATTTGAGCCTAACATACTTCCTATGTATAGGCATTTTGTAGGCAACCAAATTATCAAGACAAGAAACATCTAGCATATGCAAGGAAGAAGAAAGAGACAGTAGCAATCTCAACATGACGAGAGATAAATTAGCAGCATGAAAATTTCTACAACCATATTTTATTCTCTCATAATAATCACATGTAGGATCATACTCAAATTCAACAATATATCTATCACATAACATATTCTCTATATGACCCACATGCATGCAAAGTTGACACTCTTCCGAAATAGTGGGATTATCATCAAATAAAGTCATGACCTCTCCAAACCCACTTTTATCAAAAAGTTCATAAGATTGGTAATTATCCAAAGTAGTGGATCATTATTACCTAAAGTTGACACTCTTCCAAACCCACCTTCAATATTATCGCAAACATATTCATCATGAGGCTTAAATAATTTTCAAGATCATAAGAAGAGTCACCCCAATCATGATCATTACAATAAGTTGAGGACATATCAAAATTAGCATCCCCAAGCTTGGGGTTTTGCATATTACTAGCATAATTGACATTAATAAAAATTATTATAAAACCATTGCAATCATGCTTTTCATTCAAGGAGCTATCTTGAATCACTTCATAAATTTCTTCTTTTATCACTTCATCACAATTTACAGATTCATGAATCTCTAGCAAAACTTCAGAAAGATAATCTAGTGTACTCAACTCACTAGAAATTGGTTCATCATAGTTGGATCTTTTAAAAAGATTAGCAAGTGGATGTGGATCCATAAGGTTTTTGGTTTCGGATTTCCAATAAAACACACAATTATGCCAAACAAACAAGCAAACAAACCAAGAAAGACATAAGGACAAACGAAAAAGAGGGCAAATAAAAACGACAAATTTTTGTGAAGTGGGGGAGATGAAAACGAGAGGCAAATGGAAAATAATGTAAATTGCAAGGAGATGAGATTTGTGATTAGGAACCTGGGTGATGTTGAAGATCTTCCCTGGCAACAGCACCAGAAATTCCTTTTGATGTCTGCTAGAACTACGTCTGTATTTCCCCAAAGAGGAAGGGATGATGCAGTATAGCGACGGTCGGTATTTCCCTCAGTGATGAGATCAAGGTTATCAAACTAGTAGGAGAACCTCCAAACACCACGTAAACAACACCTGCACACAAATAACAAATACTCGCAACCCGACGTGTTAAAGGGGTTGTCAATCCCTTTTGGGTACGACGCCTCAAGTAGGCAAGATAATGTGAGATAATTTTGTGGTAGATAGGATAAATAGATCATGGAACAAATAAATTGCAGCAAGGTATATTTGTATTTTTGGTTTAATAGATCTAAAAAAGCAAAGGAAAATAGATCGCAAAGGAAAATATGATGAAAAGAGACCCGGGGGGCGTAGGTTTCACTAGTGGCTTCTCTCGAGAAAAATAGCAAACGGTGGGAAAACAATTACTGTTGGGCAATTGATAGAACTTCAAATAATCATGACGATATCAAGGCAATGATCATTATATAGGCATAACGTCCAAGATTAGTACACCGACTCCTGCCTACATCTACTACTATTACTCCACACATCGACCGCTATCCTTCAGCATCGGATCGAGCACCGGCACCTGCTCCAATGGCACTGGCTCTAGCACTAACAGCGACATCAACTCAATCTAATCTACCAGAGGATTGGGTGCCGACCGCGTTAGTGGATCAGGCTGATCTACCGAAGGATCGGGCACCGACACGGACACTTGCTCCGACACCGGCACCAGCTCCACAAAGAGCACCATTTCCAACAGCAGCAGCGGCACTACTAGTCGCACCGCCACGGGCAGCAGCAATGGCTCCGACACCTACACGAACACTTGAACTTGCACGTGCATCTGCTTCGGCCTGTGCAGTGGCAACGGAACCAGTACTTGCACCGGCAAAAGACTAGGCTGCAGTTCGCACTGCATATACCAAAGTCCTTACAAAAATCGACATCTCCACCTTCTTGGTAAGCATTGGCAGCACAAGTGCTTTGTTCTTTCTCTTTCCATGTTGTATCACATGATTCACTATGTTGATCTAACTATATGCGTATGTCTTCTTGTTTGCAAACAGAGAATTCCTAGAGCAACGAGGGAGTCATTCAATAATCTGGGCGACCATGGCCAAGTTTCTCTTACCATGCGCAACCTTGGTGTGAATGAACCTGATCAATATACCATAAGTACGAAGGATGGTCGCATGATGATTGATGCTAAAGGATTGTCAAGGTTCAAAACTCTATCAAATATTGCGGTTGGGGATGATGTCAAAATCAAACTTTCTCGGCAAGGAGAGTTGGTCCTAATCAACTTTGAAATTCTTCAGTAGCAGCACGCAACTGCCAAACTAATTTATCCTCTGAGAGCTTTTGATGTAATAATATGGCATGCTGAAACAAGTTTCATGTGTGTATAAGTAGTACTATAGTATTATTTATCACGTAGGATATCGTGAAAGAATTGCAACTCTGATTGCTGGTTAGGAAGTGTCGTTCGATTTCATTCAAACAACAGTCATGCATTATTTAATTTTCTGTATTCTCCTTGTGACAACATCTAAAACCATCATCGTACCAATCGCTTGCAATATTTACTAGATGAATTGCGCTATGTTAGAACACAAGGACCCCCAAACATGCAGGCCGACCACCCTGTGGCTCAAAGTCCAGACCCATCAGCCTATCTGAGTATTTATTCTCATCTGAACCCCATATTATGTTATATATATTCCCCTTGATTTTTCTTATGTATAAAGTTGTGATATAAAAGGTTTTTATATTTATTTATAGAGGGAGTATCTCTCCATCAAAATTTTATTTATGTGTAACTAGTTACTCCTGCCTTTCTACTTCCTTTCGCTGATATGTGGGGCATCCGCAACGGGGTCCACATGCCATGCACCAAATTAGAGTGCACAACTGCATGGTAGACTCACCCTTGTCATGGTGCCGCAATAATGCCCAATGAGCCATCAAATCACAAAACCCCCACCTTCCCAGCAGTAGTAGTAAGTTGGACGGAGGAAGCAACAATATTTTACTAGGCATGTATCCCCTTCTCCCTCGTCTGCTTGTTCATATAAAACCTCCTCTCGGTGAATGCTTACGGTTTTCTCATGGAGAACCAGGTATGAATTCTTCATCCATCCCTGATAAATCATATTCCCTTGGTCGCCGGCAATCCTAGGATGGCAGCCGCCGCATTGATGTATTTTCGTTCCTACTGATTGTAGTATGTTTCATTTGCAGTGCCCAAAGGGTGAGGACCGCCGCCGGTGTCAAAATCGGCGGATCTTGGGTAGGGGGTCCCGAACTATGCGTCTAAGGCTAATGGTAACAGGAGGCGGGGAACACAATGTTTACCCAGGTTCGGGCCCTCTCTATGGAGGTAATACACTACTTCCTGCTTGATTGCTCTTGATGAATATGAGTATTACAAGAGTTAATCTACCACGAGATCATAATGGCTAAACCCTAGAAGTCTAGCCTATGAGGTTATGATTGTTGTGGCTAAACCCTAGAAGTCTAAGCCCTCCAGTTTATATAGACACCAGGGGAGCCAGGGTTGTACAAAGTCGGTTACAGAGAAAGGAATCTACATATCCGGATCGCCAAGCCTGCCTTCCACGCCAAGGAGAGTCCCATCTGGACACGGGACGAAGTCTTCTATATTGTATCTTCATAGCCCAATAGTCCGGCCAAAGTATATAGTCCGGCTGTACGAGGACCCCTTAGTCCAAGACTCCCTTAGTAGCCCCTGAACCAGGCTTCAATGCTCATGAGTCCGGCACGCAGATTGTCTTCGGCATTGCAAGGCGGGTTCCTTCTCCGAATACTCCAAAGTAAATTCCGAACACAAGAATCGTGTCCGGCTCTGCAAAACAAGTACCACACACAACCGTAGAGAGTATAATATTTCATGAGTCCAATCCACTGACAACTTTTTGTAGTGTGACATCATGCCACTACCTGGTTATTATTCGAACCGCTTTTTAGCCTGCCGCTCCATATTTCGAGGTGCCATTTCACTGGCGCGTCTTGTCGAAGCAGAGATCGTGTCCCCTTATCATGGGATTCTCATCAATACGGGCATGGGTAACCCAACTGTGTCATCTACACGGCGCTTGGGGAATATGCGGATTTTAAGGTGAGCAGAGAGGCACGTAACTTTTACTGTCTTTATAAGGGGATAAGGATTCATCCTCATTCACCCATGCCTTCTCCTTCCTCTGCCCTTCCATTCTTGAGCTCCAACACCCAAGCTCTCGCCTTCTCTACCAAAAAGCACTCCAATCATGTCCGGGTCCGGAGCTGGAGGCAAGTGGATGGCCTCCTCCATCAAGAAGGAGGACATCAAGAAGCTCCGGGAGGCCGGGTACCTGGCCAAGGATATCGCTTATCGCCTTCCCGCCAAGGGACAGATCGTCCCTACCCCAGAGCCCCATGAGAGGGTTGTGTTTCTCACACACTTCGTCCGCGGGCTGGGATTCCCTCTCCACCCGTTTGTCCACGGACTGATGTTTTACAATGGGCTGGACTTCCATGATTTGGCCCCAAACTCTATCCTCAACATCTCGGCATTTATTATCGTGTGCGACGCCTTTCTCCGCATCCCGCCTCACTTCGGCCTATGGCTGAAGACTTTCAATCTGAAGCCCAAGGTGGTGAGCGGCCAACAAGCTGAGTGCGGAGGCGCCATGGTGGGCAAGATGCCCAACGTCACCTAGCCCGAAGGCTCCTTTATGGAGACGGTGGGTGGCCGTCGGGGTGGTTTTACATCACCGAGCCCCACATCACCAACTGGGCGGCGGCCCCCGAATTCCAATCCGAAGTCCCGATGCGGCTAACCTCCTGGCGAGAGAAAGGCCTGTCCTGGGGCTCTCAGGACGAGATGACGGCTCTCCAGACGCGTGTCCAAAGCATGTTTACTAAGAAAGTCAAGCTTGTCAACGTGATCCAGATCATGCTCGTCCACCGGATTCTTCTGTGCCAACGCCAGACTTGCTGTCTATGGGAGTTTGATCCGGCCAAGCACCAGACCTTACTAGAGCTCTTCGACACAACGCACGAAGAAATTTGGAAAGTGCTCCTCAAGGCCAACGAGGTGCCACCGGCCACGGACGAGGACCGTGGGCACGACTTGACTCACCCAGCTAATCCGGTAAGTTCTCTCATGTTTTCAAGGTGTACCCTTTACTTGCATATTTGGAGGAAGGCATCTAAGTCTCTCTGTCGATTATTTCAGGACTGGACGGAGATAGCGGAGCAGATTAGCTATCCGTCTCCGATGCCCGAAGGCCCAGAGACTCCGCTCCTCACGAAGATGTTGTTTTCGGCGCCTTACGAGGTGCCAAACAAGAAAGCCAAGAAGAAATCCAAGGGGACCAGAAGTGGTCTTCGCCACAAGGGCACTTCGGACGTGACGTTTGAAGACGCCGAGGCGCGTTCTTTCGCCGAAGACGGCGAGGAGGAGGAAGAGGAAGAAATCCACTCCCCTCCTACAGGGAAAAAAAGAGAAAAGGGCGGCCCCCACATATCCGGAGGCCGGGGCGTCCAAGAAAGGGAAAGGTTCCTTTCCGGACATCTCCATAAGAGCCACCAATAGCAGCTAGGAGTGGAAGCCCAGGGAGAAGCCCCTGGCCAAATCGTAAGTGTCCGGACACGTATTTGTATCCGGATTCTTTACTCTATTATTTAAATGTGCTTACATTATGCACTTGCAGTCTGGCTCAGTCCCGCCTCGAGCGGTCCTCATCAGAGGATTCGCTGGACCCAACGGCGATGAATAGTGAGACCCTTCCGTCAACCACCTCTCCTCGAGACCTGGATGGCGCCGAAGCATCGTCCCAAAGGATTTCCACCCCGGGAGAGAATCGGGCGGTCGTACAGGGGGCGCCAGAGGGTGAAGCCTCGACTGCCAGACACATGGGGGAGCAGACCCCCATGGATACTGACGATGGGGGCCGTATTCAATTCGGCCCTCATTCGAACACAATTTTGGAGACCCCTGCACTTCTGGAATCAGGCGAGCAACCCCCTTCGAAGGGAAGGGGCGCGCCTATGCTGACGATGACCTCTGTCCAACCAGAGGCACCAGACAGGTTGCTGGAAGCGCTGAAAGGCGCTTCCATTGTTGACGAACACCGTGCCCTAAAGGGTACAGTGATTGGGAAGGTCCAGGCCGCGAAAAGCGGGTAGGCCGAAGCCTGCACTAGCCTTCTAACAGGCTTTGAGGTAAGTAATATAATTGTAAAAGAATGTCACCATATAGACAGTAGCCCCTGATGCTCTATTCGGTGTTCGGAAAGAAAAGCCGAACAGAGGATCAAAATAATTTTCGCAGGAGTCTAACATAATATGTCTATGTGAACAAGCAGGCGTCGCTGCTGGCTACAACTGCTAACACTGCGGAAGTCTCCGGACTGAAGCAGAATCTGGAGTAGGCCGAGCAAGAGCTCGGCTTCATGAAGAAGCAGCTGGAGGACAACCAAGGTATGCAGTAACATGCGTGTATATTTAGGAAGGATGGATGGTTCGTGCTAACTAAAGTGCCTGAACTTTATTAGGGGCCACGACCAAAGTAGCGGCCCTCAAGAAGGCGTTGGCCGAGGCCGAGGACAAAGCGGCCAAGGAATGCACCGCGTGCGAGAAGCAGGAGGCCGGGGTCAGCGAGGTCCAGCAAGAGCTGCAGGACGCCGTCAAGAAGTATGAGTCCTTGGAGCGCGATTTTAAGACTCAAGAGTCTAAACTTGCCAAGGCCTGCCAGAGTGCACTAGACGCCCGACCCGAAGTCCAGGGTGCCCTCCAGGAGATCCAGGCGGCCAAGAAAATTACAGCGGGTAAGGATTTCACTATGCAAAGCAGATATGTGGAGGAAACATTCTTGTTACTTACCCAGATTTGGAGCTCTCTAGGGGCGTTTACGGACCTGCCGCGCAGCATATCAGATGCTGCAAAATTATACCGAGCCGAAGAAGGGAGCTCTATGGAGAAGCTGTTCTGGTCTCAATACCTTGGACTAGAACTTCTGGTGCCCTTTAGCAACCAGCTGAAACAGCTGGTCGAGCTGCATAAGGCGGCTGAGCTAGCCATGAAGGACTTAATAGTCCGGCTATGGCCTGCCGAGCCCATGCCCAGCAGCTACTTCAGACTCGAGAAGCGGCTTATCAGTGCCTGCCCGCGGCTTGAAGTCATCAAGCAATCGGTCTGCATTGAAGGTGCGCGGATGGCCTTTGCCCGCGCCAAGATGCACTAGGCCAAGATGGATGCCAAGAAGCTGATGACCGAGGGGCCGCCCGAGGGCAAGGAGCACCGCCGACCCGAGCTATATTTCAATAATGTCCTGGAGGGATCTCGCCTTGCAGCGGAGCAATGTGCCAAGGATATCATTTTCCCATGAATACATTCATGTTATCCTATCCTGTAATATGAAACAAGTTTGTTATGTAATATAATGCTTGTTTGTTTTAAATTTTTACCTCCTGTGCGGCCATTTATGAAATCTGAGAGTTGGCTAGTCGTCGGCTTCCGCCCCCACGTAGGTAGTACGGGGGTATTCGGGATAAATATAAACACTCTTTACTCCAAAGTTTGGTCCTTCAAGGAGGTGTTTAACGCAACGAATAAGGCAATCGGACAATACAGCTTTATCACCCTCACTTAGCCATAGGAGTTTGATAATGAAAGTTTTGGCGAAGCCCCTGGTATTCGGAAGACCGAAGTTGGGGTGCTATACACGCCTAATTGGATAAAAACCGATTCCTCGCGTAAAGCGAAAATAATCTCTAAGGATTTGAAAACCTCTCGAATAGCTGACCAGCTCTTGCTGCATCATGACAGTCAGTTTTTGGCTTTCTCTACTCAGGTGCTCGTTCGGAAGAACCGGGGCACAATCATAGTAGTTCTCCCTTTACTACCCTAGCCGATATAGCGGAACGTAAGGTAGTAAGAACAGGAGCCGGGCAACCCAACTATTGACCAAAGACATGATTCAGAGCCGATGCATATAATGCTATAAGTTTGGGGTGCCAAACTATACTGTAAAAGTGTTCGGACTTTATTGCCATATTGCGGGGCGTGATGAAGCCCCTGGTGAAGTAATGCGTACCAGAGTGTATGGGTGCAATTGATAAAAAAATACAAAGACAAGGAAAAAATCAAGTAATAAGCTGATGCTGCCAATTATTTTCCATTGTAATTTGATTAATACGTCGAGGCATACTTGTACAAGTAATGCAATAAGCAAGTAAGGCTATTTAACATGCCCTGACCAAGGGCGAGCTGCATGCGGGTATTTAAAATAGGTATAACGATCATTAGCAGAGACCACCTGGGAATTCCGTTGTACGTCAAAGCCCCTTGCCTCCTTGGTGTATCCATCCCGTGATGGGTCCGATTATTAGGTTATCAGAAAAGCCTCAAGAAGAGAAAACCCTGAAATGAAAAAGAAAAAAGTGAAGGTATGTGGATCCAGGGGTGGTTGAGCCGCATTATGGATCATGGTCTAGCTATGCCTCCGACCGTGCCCATGGTATTCTTAGTGCGTAGTTATGTACATGCGGCACCAATGTCACCGCGTGATCGGGACTGGGACGGAGGCCAGATTGCTAGTCAAGCTCTGGACGAGCTGGACTGTCCTGCAGCAGAGTAGTTCGGACTCGCTTGACGGTGTCCGGGGGCTTTACTGCTGAATTGAGGTTCTACCTAAAAGGCTACTCTATACTTCTGCTGCAAGGGCCGCGGTGAGCTCCTCAGTACGGCGGGAGCGCTCCGTATTTCCATTGACCGTTATTACACCGTGTGGTCCGGGCATCTTGAGCTTGAGGTAGGCGTAGTGTGACACTACATTGAATTTAGCGAATGCGGTTCGTCCAAGCAGTGCATGATAACCACTTCGGAAAGGGACCATATCTAAGATTAACTCTTCACTTCGGAAATTATCCGGGGATCAGAAGACCACTTCCAGTGTGATTGAGCCCGTACAACAGGCCTCTACACCTGGTATGACACCTTTAAAGGCGGTTTTTGTGGACTTGATCCTTGAGGGATCGATACCCATTTTGCACATTGTATCCTGATAGAGCAGGTTCAGGATACTGCCACCATCCATGAGGACTCGCGTGAGGTGAAATCCATAGATAATTGGGTCAAGGACCAGTGCGGCTGAACTGCCATGACGGATACTGGTCGGATGGTCCCTTCGATCGAAGGTGATCGGACAGGAGGACCATGGGTTGAACTTTGGGGCGACTGGCTCCATCACGTAGACGTCCCTGAGTGCATGCTTGCGCTCCTTCTTGGGGATATGGGTGGCGTATATCATGTTCACCGTTTTAACTTGGGGGGGAATTTCTTCTATCCCCCTGTGTTCGGTGGTTGGGGTTCCTCATCATTGTCATCGCTTTGCGACCCTTTCTCCTTATTCTCGGCATTTAACTTGCCGGCCTATTTGAAACCCCAACATTCTCTGTTGGTATGATTGGCTGGTTTATCAGGAGTGCCATGGATTTGGCATGGCCGATCGAGTATGCGGTCCAGACTGGAGGGGCCTGGATTGTTTCTCTTAAATGGCTTCTTCCGCTGACCGGACTTAGAGCCACTGAATCCGGCATTGACCGCCGTGTCTTCGGTGCTATGAACGTTGTTTCGATGCTTATGTCTATTGTGTCGGGGCTTGTCGTTGCTATTTCTGGCTTCAGAAGTGCCATGTTCATTTCTATTGTTGGTTCTACGGGCTAGCCAGCTGTCTTCGCCCGCATAGAAGCGGGTCATGAGTGTCGTAGGGGCTGACATGGACTTTGGTTATACCTAGCCGAGGTGTCTGGCCAGCCATTCGTCGCGGATGCTGTGCTTAAAGGCTGCTAGGGCTTCAGCGTCCGGACAGTCGACGATCTGGTTCTTTTTAGTTAGGAACTGAGTCCAGAATTTCCTGGCTGACTCTCTGGGCTGTTGGATTATATGACTTAGGTCATCGGCATCCGGAGGTCGCACATATGTGCCTTGGAAGTTGTCGAGGAAGGTGTCGGTGTCAAAACCGGCGGATCTCGGGTAGGGGGTCCCGAACTGTGCGCCTAAGGCTAATGGTAACAGGAGGCGGGGGACACGATGTTTACCCAGGTTCGGGCCCTCTCGATGGAGGTAATACCCTACTTCCTACTTGATTGATCTTGATGATATGTGTATTACAAGAGTTGATCTACCATGAGATCGTAGAGGCTAAACCCTAGAAGCTAGCCCATGATTATGATTGTTGTTTTCCTATGGACTAAACCCTCCGATTTATATAGATAACGAAGAGGGCTAGGGTTACACAGAGTCGGTTACAGAGAAGGAGATCTACATATCCGAATTGCCAAGCTTGCCTTCCACGCAAAGGAGAGTCCCATCCAGACACGAGACGAAGTCTTCAATCTTGTATCTTCATAGTCCAACAGTCCGGCCAAAGTATATAGTCCGGCTGTCCGAGGACCCCTTAATCCCGGACTCCATCAGTAGCCCCTAAACTAGGCTTCAATGACGATTAGTCCGGCGCGCGGATTGTCTTTTGCATTGCAAGGCGGGTTCCTTCTCCAAATACTCCATAGAAGGTTTTGAACACAAGAGTCGTGTCCGGCTCTGCAAAACAAATTCCACATACCACCGTAGAGAGCATAATATTCAACAGATCTAATCTGCTGACAATTTTCCATAGCGTGACTTCACACCACGGCCCGATCATTATTCGAATTGCTTTTCACAACCTTCCACCGCACATATCGCGAGGCAATTTTATCAGCACGTCTTGTCAAAGCAGAGATCGTGTCCCCTTATCATGGTATTCTCATTAATACGGGTGTGGGTAACCCAATCGTGCCATCAATCGTGGCGCTTGGGGATAAGCGAATTTACCGGGCAAGTGGGGAGGCGCAGGATCCCCGCTGCCTTTATGAGGGGATAAGAACTCCCTTTTCCACCCACGCCTTCTTCTTCCTTTGCTCATCCATTCCTTTTCGCTCGAGCCCTAGTGCCCAAGCGTTCGTCTTCTCCACCCAAAAAGGTTTCCTGAAAATGTCCGGATCCAGAGCAGGAGGCAAGTGGATGGCCTCTACCGTCCAGGAGGAGGATATCAAAAAACTTCAGGGGGGGGGGGGTATTTGGCCAAGAGAATTGGCCGCCATCTTCCGACGGCGGGACAGATCATCCCCACTCCGGAACCCCACGAGAGGGTGGTATTCCTCCGTCATTTTGTCCGCGCGCTAGGGTTTCCCCTTCACCCATTCATTCGTGGCATCATGTATTATTATGGGATTGATTTTCATGATGTATCCCCGAATTCCTTCCTCAACATCTCGACATTCATCGTCGTGTGTGAGGCCTTTCTCCGCATCCCGCCACACTTCGGCTTATGTCTGAAGGTTTTTAATGTGAAGCCCAAGGTAGTGAGCGGCGAGCACGCTGAGTGCGGAGGCGCCATGGTGAGAAAGATGCCCAACGTTACATGGCCAACAGGTACTTTCAATGATTCCATCAAGGAGTGGCAGCAGCAGTGGTTTTACATCACTGAGCCGCATGGCAAGGAATGGGCCGCCGCTCCGGAGTTCAGATCCGGAGCCCCCCTGTGACTTATGTCCTGGCCCAAGAAGGGCATGAACTGGGCTTCGTCTGACGAACTATCGGTGCTCCAGACGCGCATTCAAGATATGGAAGACAAGAACATCAAGCTTGTCAATGTAGTCCCGGTGATGTTAGTTCGTCGGATTCTACCTTGTCAACACCGGGCTTGCAATTTACGGGAGTTCGATCCGGCCAAGCACCAGACCCTGCTAGAGCTCTTTGGCTCCTCGCACAGGGACATCCGGAAGGTACTTTTCAAGTCCGGCAAATCATGGCTGGACTCCACCGAGGACCGTGGGTACCAACTGTCCCACCCTGCTAGTTCGGTAAGTAATCGTACGTTGACAATTCATAAGTTTTATTGGCATATCCTTAGGAAAATGCTTAATGTATTTCCCACAACTTTCCTAGGGCTGGGAGAAGAAGGCGGGCGGATCTACTGTCCGGCCCCACTGCCAAAAGAACCGGCCGGCCCACTTCTGACGAAGATGTTGCTCCCGATGCCTTAGAAGGCACCGAAGAAGAAGGACGAAAAGGAGGCCAAGAAGACCAGGGGCAGCCTCCGTCGCCGTGGCGCTTTGGACACAAAATCCAAAGACTCCAATGCCCATTCTTCCTCCGAAGAGGACGAGGAGGAGGAGGGAGACGAATCCCCCACGGGGGGAAGAAAGAAAAGGACGACCTCCACATGCTTGGAGGCTGAGTCGCCTAAGAGGGGAAAAACTCTCCTTCTAGAGGAGTCCACTGCCGCCGCCGATAGCAGCCCGGAGTGGGATCCCAGGGCCCAGCCCCTGGTGAACTCGTGAGTATAAAATCTGAACATGCTTATGCGTCCAGACTTGTCATGGCATAACACTTTAATCCGAGCCATGCTTCTTACAGTCCTGCGAGGTCCCGCGCCGAACAATCCTCGTCGGAGGATTTGCTGGGTTCGGATGCTATGGAGAGCGGGACACCCTCGAAGGCCCCCTCCCCTGGACATGTGAATGACACCAAGGTTTCGTCCTAGGAGGATCCATGCCATGGAGGGGGGGAGATTGCAAAGGCGGCACCAGCCTCGGGGTCTGAACACACGGGAGAGAAGGCTCCCGTGGATGTCGATGGCGGGGGTCGTCTTGTATCCGTCCCCCGGCCGGACATGATTCTGGATACCCATAATGCCCCAGAATTAGGCAGGCGGCCTCTGTCGACTGGAGGGGGTGTGTCTATTCTGCCGGCAACCTCTGTCCAACCAGGGGTGCCAGATGCTTTATTGGCGGTGCTGAAGAGCACCTCCATCGTTGATGTACACCGTGCCCTTATGGGTGCAGTGATTGAAAAGATTCAGTCTGCTGAGAGTGGACTGAATGAATCCTGTATCAGCCTCATGAGAGGCTTTGAGGTATGTTTTATGAGGTTTGGAAGAGTGCCATGGTATCGATAGCAGCCCCTGATACAATGTTCGGTGAAAGAAAGAATCGGACAGAGGATCAAATTTATGTTCGCAGGAGACTTACTTGATGACATCTATCTCTTTTTAATAAGCAGGCGTCTGTACCGTCTGCCGCCTCTCATGTTGTGGAAATATCCGGACTGAAGTGTAGTCTGGAGTGGGCCGAAGGAGAACTTGGCCTAGGGCTGAAACAACTGGAGGATAACCAAGGTATGCAGAAACCTTGTTTATTTAGCACAAATGAATAAGTGTGCATGATGAAAATATTTTTATGATGTGCTCTAGGGGCGGCGGACGAAATTGAGGCTCTTACAAAGGCTCTGGCCAAAGCTGAGAAGAAGGCAGCCGCAGAGCAGGCTCTTCGCGAAAAGAACGAGGCCCGAGTTATTGAAGCTGAGCGAGAGCTTCAAGAGGTCATGATGAAATGCGAAACTTTGGAGCAAAGTTTATCAAGGAAAGAATCCGAACTCGCCCAAGCTCGTCAAGCCGCAAGTGATGCCCGGGGGGAAGCCCAAGGTGCCCTGAAGGAAATCTAGGAGGCGAGGAAAATTGCAGCTGGTAAGGCTTTTTCTATACAAAGCGGGTATTTAGAAGGAGAAAATCAAGTTGATAGTTTGAATTCTGATTTCTCCAGGGGTATTTGCGGAGCTGCCGTGCAGCATATCTGATGCCGCTCAATTCTACCGAGCCGAAGAAAAAGAATACTGCGGATAAGCTCTTCTGGATGCAGTATCTGGCACCGAATTATCCGGTGCCTTTCTCTGATCAACTGAAGCAGCTGATCGAACTACATAAGGCGACCAAGCTAGCCATGAAGGATGTAATTATCCGGCTGTGGCCAGCCAAGCCGATTCTGAGCAGTTACTTTGGGCTCGTGAAGCGGCTTGTGAGTGCCTGCCCTCGACTCGAAGTCATCAAGCAGTTGGTCTGTATAGAGGGTGCGCGAATGGCCTTCGCCCGTGCAAAAGTGCATTGGGGGAAGATGGATGCGGAAAATCTGATGACCGAGGGAGCACCGGAGGGGAAGGAGCACCGCAAGCCTGAACTTTATTATGAAGGTGTCTTGAAAGGAGTCCGCCTTGCAGCGGAGCAATGCACCAAGGACATTATGTTTCCATGAATGCGGTCATGTTTGTCCTTTGTAATGTTTGAACAAGGTCATTTCTATTAGTTATTGCTTGTCGTTTGAAAGTTTTTCCTCCTGTACGGCCGTTTTATATACTAATCCTGAGAGTTGGCCAGTCGTCGGCTTCTACCCCACGTAGTAAGTACAGGGGTGTTCGGGATAAACCTGAGCACTCTTTATCCCAGTTTTGGGTCCTTGAAGGAGGTGTTCAGCACAGCGAACCAGGCAATCGGACTATAGGGCTTTATCACTCTCACTTAGCCATAGGAGTTTTAAAAGGAAAGTAGGCACAGCCCCTGGTGTTCGGAAGACCGCACGAGGGGCTCTATAAGCGCCTGATTAGAAGAAAAACTGATCCATCGCACGCTGCCTTGGTTATGGCATTCTGCGGAAGAAATCCTTAAAGATTTTACAACCTCTCGAATAGCTGACCAACTCTCACTTCATCATGACAGTCAGTTTTCAGCTTTCTCTACTGAGGTGCTCGTCCAGAAGAACCGGGACACAATCGCAGTAGTTCTCCCTGCGCTACCTTAGCCGATATAGCAGAACGTAAGGTACCAAAACATAGGAGCCGGGAAAACCCAACTATTGACCCAAGACATGATTCAGAGCTGATGCATATAATGCTATAAGTTCGGGGTGCCGAACTGTCATGAAGGTGTTCAGACTTTTTTTCCGTATAATGGGTGTAATGAAGCCCCTGGCATATTAAGGCATATCGCGATGTGCAGATGCCTTTTGATAAAAGTTTTAATAAGAAATAGCAGCAGACGAGCATCATATAAATCCACATGTTGTATTTGAATAATACGTCAATGCGTATGAGTACAGGTAATGTGATAAAAAGAAATATGACTGCGGAACTTGCTGATACCAGGCGGGAGGAGGTTATATGCGAATCCGGAGTGTAGTCTGATGATCATAGAGGGGAGTATCTGATGATTCCCTTACGTGCTCGCGCTGTTTCCACGCCATCCGTCCTGGCCTACGCAAAGGTGAACCTGCAAAGAAAATGCAAGAAATGGTTTTTTGCCACGGAGCGGTTGAGCCGCAGTATGTGGCTTGTCTTAAGTTTTGCTAGAGTGTTTTTAATTAAGCTCCGAATGGGCCGGGCTATCCTGCTGTGCAGTAGTGCGGACTCCTTTGGCGGAGTTCGTGAGCTTGATCGTCGACTCGAGGTTCGATTGGGAGGTGCCATCCATTGCTCTTGCTATTAAAGTGATGGTAGATTCCTCGGCAGTGAGGGGGAGTTCGGCCCTGCCATTAACCGTGATGATGCCGCGCGGACCGTGCATCTTGAGTTTACGGTAGGCATAATGTGGCACCGCGTTGAACCGAGTGAACGCGGTTCATCCGAGCAATGCCTGATAGTCACTGCAAAAGGGGACGATGTCGAAGAGTAACTCTTCGGTAGGGTAACTGTCCGGAGATCTGAAGATCACTTCTAGTGTGATTGAGCCTGTGCAACATGCCTCTACACCTGGTATGACACCTTTGAAGGTGGTTTTTGTGGGCTTGATCCTTGAGGGGTCGATGCCCATTTTGCGCATTGTATCCTGATAGAGCAGATTCAGACTGCTTCCACCGTCCATGAGGACTTGTGTGTGGTGGAATCCGTCGATGATGGGGTCGAGGACCAATGCGGTTGAATCGCCATGACGGATACTGGTAGGATGGTCCCTTCGATTGAAAGTGATCGAACAAGAGGACCACGGATTAAGCTTTGGGGCGACGGGCTCCATTGCATAGACATCCCTTAGTTCACGCTTCTGCTTCGGGATATGGGTTGCGTATATCATATTCACCATTTTCACCTGGGGAGGGAATTTCTTCTGTCTTCCTGTGTTCGGTGATCGGGGCTCCTCGTCGTCATCGTCGCTTTGAGACCCCTTCCCCTTGTTTTCGGCACCTGACCTGCTGGCTTGTCTGAAGGTCCAAATGATTGGCTGGTGTTCCTGGGGTGCCATGAATTTGGCATGGACGGTCGAGTATGCGGTCCAAACTGGGCGGGCTTGAATTGTTTTTGTTGAATGGCTTCTTTCGCTAACCGGACTTGGAGCCACTAAATCCGGCGTTGACTGCCATGTCTTCGGCACCATCACCGTTTTTGCGACGCTTGTGTTTGTTGCGCCATGGTTTGTCGTTGCTATCCCTTGCTTTTGATGTGCCTGGATTGCTTGCTGTGTTGTTGCTACGAGCCAACCAACTATCCTCGCCCGCACAAAAGCGGGTCATGAGTGTTGTGAGGCCTGCCATGGACTTTGGCTTTCCTTGGCCAAGATGTCAGGCAAGCCACTCGTCACGGATGTTATGCTTAAACGCTGCTAGGGCTTTGGCATCCGGACAGTCGACAATTTGGTTCTTTTTAGTTAGAAACCGGGTCCAAAATTTCCTAGCTAACTCTCCGGGCTGTTGGGTTATGTGACTTAGGTCATCAGCATCCGGTGGTTGCACATAAGTGCCCTGAAAGTTGTCAAGGAATGCGTCTACCAGGTTCTCCCAACTCCCGATGGAGTTTGCCGGCAAGCTATTTAGCCAATGCCGAGCCGGTCCCTTGAGTTTTAGTGGGAGGTACTTGATGGCGTGTAGATCATCTCCGCGGGCCATGTGAATACGGAGGAAGAAATCTTCTATCCATACCGCGGGGTCTGTAGTACCATCATATGATTCAATGTTCACAAGTTTAAACCCTTCTGGGAATTCATGATCCATTACTTCATCAATGAAGCATTGGGGGTGTGCGGCGCCTCTGTGCCGGGCTACATTGTATTCGGTCCGGTCGGATTTGTTAATGTATCCAGCATGACGGTCATCGTCACGCGTTGGGGCGCGCCCCCGTGATCCGTAGATCGATCTTGGCTGTCCTGTTTTGTTTTTCAATTTGTCTCGCAGGTCATGCATGGAGCCCCCGGCCTTCGTGTTTTTGCTTGTTTGACGACGGGGTGTGGTCTGGACTTCGGGCTTGTATGCCGCTTTGTCTTGGCCACGGGGTGGCCAGTCAGCCGCATCATGTGCTGGTAGTGTGGGCTTTTAACGCCTCCTCCTCGAGTTGAGGTAGCAACCTGCGCTTTGGGTAACTTTTGGTAGGGCACTTGAGTCTGTATTCCTCGGCGGCCAGGACCTCAGTCCATCTATCAATTAGCAGATCTTGATCAGCTTGAAGCTGTTGCTGCTTTTTCTTCAGGCTTTTTGAAGTGGCTATAAGCCGGCGCTTGAAGCGCTCCTGCTCGACGGGATCCTCAGGCATGATGAATTCTTTGTCGCCAAGGCTCACTTCGTCTTCGAAGAGAGGCATGTAATTATCATCCTCTGATTCTCCATCTGTTGCATGTTCCTTGGGGCTAGCTTGCCCATCTTCTTGCTCGGCCTGCTCGAAGCCTGACTCGGCAGGATTGTTTTCGTCTTTGGCACCATCCGGATTGTTATCATCTCTTGTGCCGGTATCACTATTTTTGCTATGGCGGGGCTTGGAGCAGCACCTATGACGCCGGTGCCTAGATTGCTTATCTAGGGGATTATCTTCCGTTGCCTCATCACCATTGCCTTCTTTGGGGGTGTCCACAATATATATATCATATGATGAGGTGGCTGTCCAGCGCCCTATTGGCGGTGGTTCCTGTTCTTCTCCTGCATCGTCGTCCATACCATTGATGTCTTCGGAGCTGAAGTCAAGCATGTCGGTTAAGTCATCGACAGTGGCTATTAAGTGGGTGGTGGGTGGGGAACGAATTTCTTCGTCATCCGCTTCCCACTCGAGCCGGACATAGTTCGGCCAAGAGTCTCCTGACAAGGAGAGAGACCTTAATGAATTTAGCACATCACCCAATGATGAGTGCTGAAAGATATCCGCGGAGGTGAACTCCATGACCGGTGCCCAATCAGATTTGATAGGCACGAGGCATACGTGGTTCGGATCATATAGCCGAGAAGAGTCCGAGGGTCCGATGATACCGGCCTCATAGGAGGTGGGATCAGTGTTCGGCTCCAAGGTCGATGAGTGTGCGGCCTCCGTGGCGGGGTCCATCCACCCGTCCTCGGATGGCACAATCTGCTCCGGATTGACTCCCGAGGCAGCCGCAGGCACGATCCCCCAAATACTTTCCGATGGCAGATCTAAGTCATGCTCGTCGTGACTGTTCGGCGCACCTGACACGGGCTCGACTCCGTCAAAGATCAAGTCTCCGCGGATGTCGGCAGTGTAGTTCAAGCTTCCAAACCTGACCTGATGGCCAGGGGCGTAGCTATCGATCTGCTCTAGATGGCCAAGCGAGTTGGCCTGCAGTACGAAGCCGTCGAATACGAAGATCTGTCCGGGAAGGAAAACCTCCCCCTGGACCGCGTCGTTGAAGATGATTGAAGGAGCCATCAAGCCCTATCGTGAAAGCATAGTGGAACTCTCAATGAAAGCACCAATGTCGGTGTCAAAACTGGCGGATCTCGGGTAGGGGGTCCCGAACTATGCGTCTAAGGCTAATGGTAATAGGAGGCGGGGGACAGATGTTTACCCAAGTTCGGGCCCTCTTGATGGAGGTAATACCCTACTTCCTGCTTGATTGATCTTGATGATATGAGTATTACAAAAGTTAATCTACCATGAGATCGTAGAGGCTAAACCCTAGAAGCTAGCCTATGATTATGATTGTTGTTGTCCTACGGACTAAACCCTCTAGTTTATATAGACACCGGAGGGGGCTAGGGTTACACAGAGTCGGTTACAGAGAAGGAGATCTACATATCTGAATTGCCAAGCTTGCCTTCCACGCAAAGGAGAGTCCCATCCGGACACGGGACGAAGTCTTCAATCTTGTATCTTCATAGTCCAACAGTCCGGCCAAAGTATATAGTCCGGTCGTTTGAGGACCCCTTAATCCCGGACTCCCTCAGAAGGCGCCCTCCAATTCCTCCCAGCTGCCAATGGAGTTTTCAGGCAGACTGTTTAACCAGTATCTAGCTGGTCCCTTGAGTTTGAGCGGGAGGTATTTGATTGTGTGAAGATCATCGCCGTGGGCCATATGAATGTGGGGAAGAATATCCTCAATCCACACCGCGGGTTCTGTTGTGCCATCGTATGATTCAATGTTTACGCGTTTAAACCATTATGGGAAATCATGTCCCATTACTTCGTCAGTGAAGCAAAGGGGGTGTGCGGAGCCTCTATATCGGGCCAAGTCGTGACGTAGCTCGGAGGGAGCTCGTCTGCGGTTTTCAGCCCGGGCGTGGTTATGCTTGTCACGTTCAGCCAGATGGCCGTCGTCGCGCGTTGAGGCACGCCCCCGTGATCCATAGATTGATCTTATCTGACCTGCTTTCTTTTCCAAATCACGTCACAGGTCATGTGTATATTCCCGACCTATTGTATTTCTGTTTGTTCGGTGAGGTAGTGCGGGCTGGTATTCGTCTTGAGGTGTCGTTTTGTTCCAGCCACATGGTGGTCGGTCAGCCGTATTGTACCTTTATAGGATGGGCTCCAGTGCCTCGTCATCGAACTGTGCTAACAGTTTGCGCTTTGGGTAGCTTTTGGTTGGGCGCTCGAGGCCGTATTCCTCGGCTGCCAGGACATCAGTCCATCTTTCATCGAGCAGATCTTGATCAGCTTTAAGCTACTGGTGCTTCTTTTTCAGGCTTGTTGCGGTGGCAATTAGCTGACGCTAAAAACATTCATGTTCGGCAGGCTCTTCAAGCATGATGAAATCTTCGTCACCGAGGCTAACCTTGTCTTCAGAGAGCGAAAGGTAGTTGTTATCCTCCGAGTCTTTGTTCATGGCCTGTTCGCCAGGGTTGACTCGCCCATCATCCTGTTCCTCCTGTTCGGAGGTCGGCTCAACGGGGTCTTCATTGTTTTCGGCACCGTCCGGAGTGTTATCCTCTTCTGTGATGGTATTGCTGTTTTTACTACGGCGTGGCTTTGAGCGGCGCTGCTGACGTCGATGCTTCGGCTGTATCTTAGGAGGTCTATGCTCGACTGGATTTTCATCGTTGCCGTTATTTTCTTTGGGTGTATCCACCATGTATATGTCACACGACGAGGTGGCTGTCCAACGCCCTGTAGGCAGTGGTCCCCGATCCTCCCCGACATCGTCGTCCATGTCGTCGATGTCTTCGGAGTCGTAGTCAAGCATGTCGGTTAAGTCATCGACAGTGGCTATAAAGTGGGTGGTGGGTGGGGGACGAATTTCTTCATCATCCGCTTCCCATTCAAGCCGGACATAGTTCAGCCAAGAGTTCCCTGACAAGGAGAGGGATCTTAATGAGCTTAACACGTCACCAAAAGGCGAGTGCTGGAAAATGTCCGCAGAGCTGAACTCTAAGACCGGCGCCCAATCTGGTTTGATGGACGCAGACGCACGCGGTCCAGAGCCTATGGCCGGAGACGAGTCCGAGGTTCTGGTAACACAAGCCCAGCCTGATGTTGGGTCTGTGTGCGGCTCGAATGTCGCTAAGTCTACGGCCTCCGGGCCGGGGTTGATCTTACCGTCTTGGGACGACACAGTCCGCTTCGGCTCTAGGGCCAGGGCGGTCACAGGCGCAATCTCCTGTGTGTAGCCGGACGACAGATCTAGGTCATGTTCATTATGGTGGCCGAGGACAGCTATCATGGGCTCGAATCCGTCGAAGATCAAGTCTCCACGGATATCGGTCACAAAATTCAGGCTTCCAAATCTGACTTGATGGCCAGGGGCATAGCTATCGATCTGCTCTAGACGGTCAAACGAGTTGGCCCGAAGTGCGAAGCCGCCGAATGCGAAGATCTGTCTGGTGAGGAAGGTCTATCCCCGGACTGCATTGTTACAGATGATTGATGGAGCCATCAAGCCTATTTTCGACGACACATCGGAACTCTCAATGAAAGCACTAATGTCGGTGTCAAAACCGGCGGATCTTGGGTAGGGGGTCCCGAATTGTGCATCTAAGGCTAATGGTAACAGGAGGCGGGGGACACAATGTTTACCCAGGTTCGGGCCCTCTCTATGGAGGTAATACCCTACTTCCTGCTTGATTGATCTTGATGAATATGAGTATTACAAGACTTAATCTACCACGAGATCATAATGGCTAAACCCTAGAAGTCTAGCCTATGAGGTTATGATTGTTGTGGCTAAACCCTAGAAGTCTAAACCCTCCGGTTTATATAGACACCGAGGGGGGCCAGGGTTGTACAAAGTTGGTTACAAAGAAAGGAATCTACATATCCGAATCACCAAGCTTGCCTTCCATGCCAAGGAGAGTCCCATCCGGACACGGGACAAAGTCTTCTATCTTGTATCTTCATAGCCCAACAGTCCGGCCAAAGTATATAGTCCGGCTGCCTGAGAACCCCTTAGTCCAAGACTCCCTCAACCGCTACTTCTTGAGCTTGCGTTGATTTTTACCTTGAAGAGGAAATGGTGATGTAACAAAGTAGAGATAAGTATTTCCCTCAGTTAAGAACCAATGTATCAATCCAGTAGGAGGCGCAAGGAAGTCTGCAGTATATGCACCTGCACAAACTAGCAAACACTTGCACTCAGCGCAAAAAAGGGGTTGTCAATCCCTTCACGGTCACTTGCAAGAGTGATATCTAATAGAGATAGATTTAAAACAAATAAAATTAAATAAAATTAGCAAGGTTTTTTTGTGTTTTTGGTTTTATATTTGAAAATATATGATGGAAAATAGACCTGGGGGCCATAGGTTTCACTTGAGGCTTCTCTCTTGAAAGAAAACATACGGTAGGTAAATAAATTACTGTCGAGCAATTGATAGAAAGTTCAAAGTTATGACGATATCTAAGGCAATGATCATGAATATAGGCATCACGTCCATCACAAGTAGACCGACTCCTGTCTGCATCTACTACTATTACTCCACACATCAACCGCTATCCAGCATGCATCTAGAGTATTAAGTTCATAAGAACGGAGTAACGCCTTAAGCAAGATAAAATGATGTAGAGGGATAAACTCAAGCAATATGATATAAACCCCATTTTTCTACCCTTAATGGAAACAATAAAATACGTGCCTCACTACCCCTACTATGTCACTGGGTGAGGACACCGCAAGATTGAACCATCACAAAGCACCTCTCCCATTGCAAGAAAAACTAATATAGTTGGCCAAACCAAATCGAATGATCAGAGAGAAATACAAAGTTATCAAATCATGCATATAAGAATTCAGAGAAGACTCAAATATTATTCATAGATAATCTGATCATAAATCCACAATTCATCAGATCTCGACAAACACACCGCAAAATATGATTACATTGGATAGAACTCCAAGAACATCGAGGAGAACATGGTATTGAAGATCAAAGAGAGAGAAGAAGCCATCTAGCTACTAGCTATTGACCCGTAGGTCTGTGGTAAACTACCCACGCTTCATCGAAAGGGCAATAGAGTTGATGTGGATGCCCTCCGTGATCGAATCCCCCTCCGGCAGGATGCTAGAAAAGGCCCCAAGATGGGATCTCACGGGAACAAAGGCTTGTGGTGGCGAAAAAGTATTTTTGCGGACTCCTCTGATGTTGGGGGAATATTTGAGAATATATAGAGGTGGAACTAGAGTTATAGGACCCTCGAGGGGCCCACAAGCTAGGGGGCGCGCCCTGGAGGCCTGTGGCCTCCTTGGGACTCTTCTGGCCCTCTCTCCAAGTCACGTAGGTGTCTTCTGGTCCAAGAAAATCATTATAAAGTTTTATTCGGTTTGGACTCTGTTTGAAGTTCCTTTCCGAAAAAGTCAAAAACAAGGAAAAACAACAACTGACACTGGGCACTAAGTTAATAGGTTAGTCCCAAAATGGTATAAAATAACATGTTAATGCATACAAAACATCCAAAACAGATAATATAATAGCATGGAATAATCAAAATTATAGATACGGCGGAGATGTATCAAGGACCCGACAGGTTTCTACGCCCTTGGCGGGACGCCACACTTGTTCCTTCTCATCCTAACACAGGATTTTGAAACGCACACAATAAGTTCCTAGAATCCTATTTTCTATCGGGGAGGGTTGGGGTTTTTGAACATGTTGTCGACTAATTTGGAAATTTGGATTGCTATATTTGGATAAAAGGTACCAGTACCATGGTCAACACTGACGTGAAAGAGGAAATTATTTCCAGATTTGGATAGCAAACAAATTGTGTTCTCATATTATTTTTCCTGAAGTGCATCCCTTGCTCTACCAGAACACATGTACTCAAGATGGTCAGCCTTGCCATAACTGAATACACCAGTTTAATGGTCACATTGAAGACACACCATGGATACAAGTTCCCAGTTGGGTTCATGAACCAAGAAGATCGCTGCTATTTTTATGGTCGAACTTGGATAAACTCTCTCAAGTGTTACGGACTGAAAGTTGGCCCACGAATGTCAATGGAAATAGCAGAACCTGGTCTCATCTTCACTTTGACCTTCTACCCCGACGTCGTTCCAGTACTTCATCCGTGTTAGTTTTGTATATGGTTCTTGCGTGTTGCCTCGATTACTTCTTAATCCACCAATTCTATCTAACTAATCACAATTTGACTTTAGAAGTAGCAATAATTTGTGATTCCCTTCTCTCACAAAGATGCTGCTTCTAACCAATATTTCTTATAATTGGTGGCACATGTAGGTTGTTACAAAGTTTAGGACACTACTCATTTGTTATTTGATAAGAACTCGACTACCACTAATGGCACTCAAGTTGACTGGGATGACATCCACCAGCTCCTACACTTTATTGATCGTCTTGAGGTCCCTGTGGGGCATTTCAATGGTGGAAGGCCACATGGATTATGTGTGTCACTAGTGCACATGTTGAACAGGTCCAACTGTGTTAAGAAACTTATGGTACGAGCTGTTTTCTATTATATATGTTGTTCATAAACTCTTGCTTATACACAGTTTTATAGCTGTGATCTTCTTGAAATAGAAATTGCCCAGTTTTATTGTTCCTATACAGATGCCTGACCATGCTCGGGTTAGACTTGTGGTCGGTCACAATATGATGTTTATGTCGACCTACTCCATTTCCCTTAGAGGTGAAAAGATACTTATTGATGGGTGGTCTCAAATAATGAATGCCCTCGATTTTCGAGAATAGGAAAGAAGGTTATGGTCATGCTTTCCATGGCTCTGAAGTGAATATCCTATTTATTGACCACATTGCGAGATGAAGCCACTTTTAGAAGGTTGTGGATGCCCGGAGTGGCGCCTAGGCCTTGTCTTGAGGCTTGGTGGCCTCACCTTTGGTTAACTATAGGCAAAGTAGCATTGTTCGAGGCATGTTTTGTACGGTTGAACTTGTATAAGTACTCATACTACTTTCAGCTATGGTTGTTAAGTGCCCCTATTGGTTTCAGTTAAGGTTTTTAAGTACTCCTACTGCTTTTATGGTCTGTTGTGTTTATCATGTGTCGTCTTCCTCCAGGCGGCAATACCAAACTAGCACCGGCGGGGCCGTCTGCTCCTGTCTACCATGTCTAGCTGCGCCTCAGCGCACATATTGCCGCCCCACCGCCTCCTAAATCATTAACCCCGATGTCAGTCCCAGCCCGCGCCCAAACCAGTGAACCCCTGTATTCCCCTTCGCCCGTGACTTCACTGCCGCATCTTTCCCGACTCCTATTTGTTCTCGTCTGAGGCCTCACCATCGTCCTCTGCATGCCTTGGTGCGCTCTCCATGGCGCCGCCCTCTCTCCTTGTCAACATGGTCAACAAACGAGAGGAATCAGGAGAGGACTATACATGGAGAGGATGACAGTAGGGACCCACCAGGTCCATGGTCATACGCAAGCAAGCTCCTCATTTTTTTGTTATATACAAGCAAAAAATAAAATGCTTCCTCCTAGTGGTTTGCTGACATCTGGGACCCACGACATTGTAAGCGTATAGTCAGTAGACAAGAAAACTGCAAAAGAGCGGCTGACACCTAGGACGTAGTTGCTCGAGCAGTATATATTTTTTGTTATTATTGAGACAGAGCAGGGTTTCAACTCGGTTGTGGTTTGTCTAGCCCAAACTTCTATTTATGTTCACCACATGACCAGACCAGCTATTTTTTCTTTGTGAAAAATGGCTAACCCAGTTTATTTTTTTTGAAGAATACCCAATTGAGGCCTACTTATTTTTCTCCGCCTTGCCAGGCTGGAACTCTTTCAAGACGGCTACAAATCTTAAAAGTAACATGAAATGGGCTGTAAATATAAAAAAATATGACAAATTGGCAATTACTTTCAAATTTCTGAATTTTTTCACATTTTCATATTCCAATTTCATTGGGTTTTAACCTAATTTAAATATATTTTGAAAGTACTTTAAATCTGGTTCGACATTTTGATATTAAAAAAAGTTTCGCCCCCACAGAAATATGTGAAATTTTATTTAAATATATAGCCCTGACCAACAAAAAGAAAATGGAATGCAATAAATTGCATAAGAAGTTGCAAATGAGTTGTAAATTATTTTAAAAATAGAAAATGGGCTGACTTTTGGGCCTATTAAGTTGACGCGTATGCAAGATTTTTTACTTATTATATATTATTAGTGAACAAAACGATTCTAACAGAAGTGACCACTGGATGTCAATCCAACGGCCATCGTGCTTCTTCAATCTTTGATCTTCTTGCTCCAGCCGCCAAATCCAGCGCCGGAGAGACCGCCTGCTCCCACCTCTCGTGGCCGGCTATGCTACCGCGTAGGCCTCACCGCCCCCTCCTACTCCCATCGCTGGCCAGACCATCCCTCTACTCACCCACATCCCTCCATCGTTGTGGCTTCGCTGCCTCCGGGTCATTCCCTTCCTGGGTCTCGCCTTCATCCATCGTGTTGGTGTTCTCGGCATGGCATGGCCAACATTGTCAACAAACGACAACATTGGAAGAGGTATGTATGTGGAGAGGCTGACAGTAGAGACCCACATGGTCCATGGCCGCACGCAAGCAAGTACCTCCTTATTACGCCCAAAAAATGAATCCTCCCCATGACAGCTGGGACCCACCAGCTATATCTTCGGACGGAAGGAAGTGCCTCCTTAGTAAGATAAAAATAACAATTGCTCCCCATGAAAACTGGGCCCACCAGGTTTGGAGGTTAACTTGTGGGCCAACTAAGTTGACGCATACGCAGGGCTTTGTCAACTTAGTCAACAAACTGATTCTAGCAGTAGTAACCATTGAATGTTAATCCAACCATCGTGATGCTTCTTCAACCTATGATCTGCTTGCTCCAGCCGCCCAAACCAGCTGCGCCCATACCGCCTGCTCCCGCCTCATGTGGCCGACTGTGCTGCTGCACAGGCATCACCGCCCCACCCTACTCCCACCACTGATCGGGCATTCCCTTTACTCACCCACACCCACTGTTATTTTCCGGTGATGAGAGCCTCATACCGCAGCCGAACCAGTCAACCCTTGTACTCCTCTTCCACGTGGGAAAACACTACCGTGTCTTCCTCGACTCCGGTTCGTTCCCTTCCAAGGCCTCACAGTCGTCCACCAAATTGGTGCTTTTGGTCCAGTGTCCTCAACGTGGTCAATGAACGACAACCATCGGAAGAGGACTATACGTGGTGAGGCTAACAACTGGATCCAGCAGCTACATCTTCGCACGCAAGGAAGTGCCTTCTTATTACGTGAAAAAATGATTCCTCTCCCTAACAGCTAGGACCCACCAGCTTTACCTTCGCACGTAAGGAAGTATGTTTTTATCCTCCGTGATAGCTGGGACCCACTAGGCCGAAGCACACGTACCATTGTATGTGTGGTCGTAGACATGTGCGTACATACCGGTTGATCAGTCTGTCTGCCATGATGAACCATGGACGAACAAGGAGCAGTATCAGTTCACACAGTCCCATCTAAATCATGTACACGTATGTACATACACATGGCAAAAAATACGACCATGTACGTACATACGGGCATGGTCTCGAATGCGTACTCGCACGTACGGACGACAGCGATGGCGTCCTGTTTATTCGGGGCCAACCGGCTGGGTAGGAAGGGAGGAAACAATGGTGTGTTCATCGGGAGGCAACCGACTGAGTCGAAATGCGTCCTATTCAACGGAAGCCAACCGACTTGGACGGAACAGTCGAAATGGGATCATGCTTATCGCAGAAGGGAGGAAACGACCTTCTGTTTGACCGGCTACGGCCGAAACGGGATCCTGTTCATTGGGAGGGGTCTGGCGTACCGAAAAACAGAGGAAACGAACTTCTCTTCCAGCTCCTACGGTTGAAACGGGGTCCTGTTGATCGGGAGGGGCGTGGCGTACCGCAAAACGGAGGAAACAGACTTCTGTTAGAGCGCCTATGGTCGAAACGGGGTCCTGTTCATCAGGAGGGGTGTGGCGTACCGCAAAACGGGACTCCACGGGCTACTGTTCATCCACCGTCGTCCTCCAGGCTCCACCTGCTACTGTTCATAGAGCCTCCACGGGATCCTGTTCATCCACCCCAACCTGCTAGGGTGTGGCGGCCTCCTCAGGGTCCTATTCATCAAGCAGCAATCACCTACTACCACGGGGTCCTGTTCTTCTAGAGGCAACCACCTACACACGGCCGGGGTACTATTCATATTCAACCACCACTGGGAACTATTCATCCACGCCCAACCAACCGTCTAGGTCGAATCACCACGTCTCGACTCATTCTATGTATCACGCGTGCAGCAGCAACATGCACTGTTCATCCAGAGGCAACCCAACACACCAGGTGGCTATGTATCACACGGGGGCTCGGTCGGTTTCAGTAAGCTAGCAGCAGCGATAGATCACTCGGGTTCAGTTAGCAGCACCAACGAAAGAATCGCTCGGGTTCACTTAGCAGCCAAGGGATCGATTGATCAGCTTTAGTACATAGTGGGATCGATCAATCACTCAGGTTCAGTAAGCGAACACCACGCGCGCGTATGAGAGAGAAACGCACAAACCACACTGCATCACTCAGCCCGACCACCCACTATAACCGGGAACCCGCAAAAATTTCCTCGCCCTCACTCGTACCATGATTTTTCATGTCATGGACGACCCAAAGAATGTCATGCAGGTGCGTCCCCGGCCCGCCCAGGATGAAAAGCCCATTTTCTGTCATGATTTTTTGTCATAGAAGTAGGATCCCACCACATCTATGATGATACGTGGTTTTGTTAGGATTATCGTCATAGAAGTGTCATAACCATGACATATTTGTTTACACTTCATATCTAGATGATGCAGAGTTCGTGGGTGTATGGACGGGCTATTTAACTAAGGATGCATGAGACAATCTCTGTCTTTTATATTGTGTACATACTACCTATATATATTCTCACAATGCTTGCTTGTCTAGCATGAACATGAGTGTTCCATATTGTACTACACATGAGGAAGCTAGTCACTGTTCACGCCTTTTATGCATTGGAGAGTTCCACTTGGGTTAACCTATGAACCACGGTTCAGTTTCCACCATAAGAAACACCTTCCAACAACATTTACACGTTTTTTTATTTTAACTTTTATTTAGTTTCAAAAATAACAAAAATATTTACCACTCACTATCTTTTAATAGGCTTGTTCATTCAGTAAACTAGTAAAGGATCGACACACTTGCTAGGATTGTTGGGGGTGGGCACAAGAGGGTTTTATTTTTGTTATAGGATATCCAACTATTGCAAGCATTTGTATCTCCATGGATTAATACCTTTGTTTCTCACTGTGGGGAGACATCTACCGCTTCCTACAAACTCCCATACGAGGGAGAGCAACTATTGCACCTTTAGCAAAGGCCAGTCGCCAACAAGATAGCATAATATTTCAACATAAGAAAAACATGTAATAAAGGGCTAACAAGAGGATACTTGCCTTGCTGATCAAAGTCCTCATACAGTTGTGAGTTGATCTTGTAATACCCCTCATTGTCGTACCCTATCAAAATGATGAAGAAAACCCCCGAAAATTGACCAAATGGAGCAAAACCAATATCCATGAAGTCCAATGTGGTTTCAATGTAGGGAATGCAAGTGATGACATGGGGAAGATGCGATGAAGCTAATGTAACTTGAATCAATATTTTTGGAGCCATGGAATGCAAGTTACGATATTTCCAAGGTTAAAAGACAATTTTAGAGCTTGGTTAGAAATCAAATCCTATTTTTAAGCAATTGTATTAGACACGCACATATTTTTGTTGAGTGTTATATGGTAAGCCATACATGTGCATATAAGTGTTAAAAAAATACATGTGCATATAAAGATCACCCCAAATTGAGTTGGCGATGTAGCCAAGTCGAGCGCACCCACAACCACGGGGGTCCATTGCTAGCACGCAGCCACGGCCATGGGCATGAGCTCTGTGAGCGGGCCATGCAGCCAAGCCAAGCGCAACTCCACTCATATGAATTGCTCCGTGCGGTGATGTGTGCTCTGGGCGGCTGGGCAAGGGCGAGCTCCTAACGACTAGGTAGGCCTGAGCTCGCGGTGGCTGGGCTAATGATGGCAGTAGACTTGGAAGTGGCGATGCCGTGGGAATAAATGAAAGTGGATGAGGCGAATGGCTGCAGGTGGGGTCATGGGGAGCTATAGCTGACGCGAAGAGTTGCCCGGACATGTCCAGACACCCTCATATTATGTTCATATATGTCTTGTGTTTGAGAGGTGCTGAACAACCCAGACAAATAGTCTAGGTATGTTGTCCGAGTGGGTAGGCCTTTTTGTTCTCTATTATGTCCGGGCTCTTCCCCAGGTATATAGGGCAAAGTGTATGCATGTAGGAGGGGTGGTGGAGGGTCCGGTTATAGATGCTCTAGTTGGACTCCAAATTGACCGGACGGATGCAGAGCCACTGACCAGACATGAGAGAGTGTCGGGAAAACGAACACCTATGGGATCACGGGAATCCCTTCTATGTTCGGTGGGGAGAGTAGCTGCACGAAGAGCAGGTCGAGCAGTCGGCACAAGGAGATTTTTACCCAGGTTCAGGCCGCAAGGATGTGTAATACCCTAGTCCTACTTGTCTGGATATATGTGTTCTTGAGATTTTGAACTAGTTGCGGTGCATGCACAGTCAAAAAAGTCCGAATCCTCTTTCTGTACGCCTCGGGCCTCCTTTTATACGTAAAACGGGTTGTCACAGTGGCACAAAGGAGGTGGAAAGCAAGCTACAGTGTATGACCTTATCGCTCGGCATCGTAGGACAAATGCATTTAATGTGTTGCCTACGTGCTCTCTTACTTTATTGGGGATGGCAACAGAAGCCATCCCGTCTGCCGTCGCCCCTCCTCGCTTTGACATATGTCCAGGCTGACGAGGCATGTAGTACCATGTTGGCTAGCTAGCTGCTCTGTTGGCGCGATGGTAGAGCCTCCACGAAGATCTGCATGCTACCACACAGGCGCCTGCTTAGTAGGCACACTGGTTGTCGCACTGGAGTGGTGGTGAGGTGGCGAATCCTTGCCGGGCGCGAGCCTGGCCGCGGCCCAACGATCGTCCCTGGCAAGGCTTGCCGAGGGCCTCATAGTCTTCCCCGGCAAGGGTCTTGCCGGGGGCCTTCGTCTTCTGGTCCTGCATGGACCCACAGGCTATCAATCTCCATGAAGATCTGCATGCTACCATGCACGTGTTCCCAAATCTTGGTCTTAACGTTGTTGATGGTGTTAGAACTCTCAGCCTCAAGGGTGATGGGCTTACTGGTGATGCGTAGGTTGCCCCGGCAAGGATGTTTCCGGGGGAGGTTTAGCTCTCCTTCTGCTCCTTGTTCCTTAACTTGAGTATCTGCCTTGGTGGTCTTCGTGTTTTATCTTCTGCTGTCCTGCCCGGCCCGGCCACAGGTATGGCTACGACTGCGCATGCACAAGTAAGGGGTACAGAAAGAACCCATACTTTTGTACACCAACAGGAGCCCCCGGGCCTTGGCCACACGTGAGAGCAAGGCGTAGTTGGGCCAGGCCCAAAGCAGTGCGCGGGCATGCGTGGCAGAGACTTAATTTCCATTATCTCTTCGCCAGTAGCACTTCCCCATGATCCGTGTTGGGTGCGTGATGTGGGGGTCGTGCGTGGGATGGCGTCAGCATGCTTGTGTCATCCCGTAGTTAATGGTAAAAAAGGGCAATCCGCACTTGGATTTGTAGGGTCGCTACTCATTTAATAAGTGGACTCGGGTCGCAGCCTGCATGGCGCCACACCCCACGATCACGGGGTGAAAAATGGTCGCTCCACCCGTCCTCACGCCTCCTTTCACTCACCACATATCCCCCATGCCTTGGGAAGGGCAGGCGGTGGATGCGGAGGACATGGGGATTAAGGCCGAGGTGGGAAACCAGACGTCGCTAATTGGGGCAGCGGGTCGGTCCTGATTCCCTGTGCTTCAGGAGGACGCATTGGTCGTGCGGGGCGGCCGCCCCTTGGGCTGGGAGGCCAGGCTCCGGCCCTGCCCTTCTATAAAAAGAGGGAGGGGCGGTGGCTTTCTGCACTCGTCTTCTTCTCCTCCTTCTCCTTGGTATCTTTCTTACACTCGCCATTGTGAGAGGGTGTGCTGGTGCTTCGACGATGGCGACGAGGGCTTCTGCTCGACAGTGTGTTCCTCCTCCTCTGGAACTTCTGGCAGCGGAGCCCGCCATGAGGGGGAGAGGAAGGGGGCAAGGCCGAGGTCGCCGCAGTACTCGGGGAAGAGGAGGACGGGGCGGCGCGCCGCCCGCGCTTCCGCTGGCGGCCCGTCCTCCAATTTACGGCCATGTTGGAGAATAGCCTTACAAGTTCTTCATCAGGCTGTACAAGCGCGTGTGCGGCCATCTCCGCCTCCCTACCCCGTTTGCTCGGGTGATGGAGCAGGATCTGCCACACGCTTTTAGGGCTACACATGAGGGGCTGCGGGAATGGTAGCACGTGGGTCGATGTCGGCTTCCCCCGCCCTCACGTCATGTACCTTCTCCGTGGGTGGAAAACTTTTGCACGCGCCCACAGCTTGTCGAAGGGGCACATTCTCCATTTCAAATTAATGGAGAACGGCCTGCTCTCCGTCAAGGTCTTCGGGAGCTCAGGAATCCACTTAGGGCGCTGTGTGGAGAGTTCCACCGACAACGAAAGCTCCTCCTTGAGCGACAGTGACGAGGAGGACAACGCCAGCGACAACGACGGTAGCGGGCGGGAGGACAACGACTCCGACTCCAGCTGACCATCAGTGGAAGCACCATCATCTGCTCCGCCTCCTCCCCCGGCAACACGCCTTGCTGGGGGTTGCGTCCTGCTGGCTCGGGCGTCGGCGGTCGATGGGCTTCCCCGTCAAGCTCTTCATCGATGCGCTCCCCATGCTCGTCGATGTCTTCACCTATTGTGCCTGGGAGGAAAGGGGCAAGAACGGGGATTATGGGGCACTTTTATTTTTTTCAATCTGTAGGCACTTGCCATATCTTAACTTTCTAGAAAATGTAATCTCCCGAGCCCATGCTCATGTTGTGTAACATTTGTACTCGCATCAGCATATCAATGAAAAAGATGAGCCTTCTGCAGGGAACCCATGCACGTGTACGTCCATGCAGAGGCGAACGCCTCCTTAATTAAAATAAATGAGTTTTCCCGGCAAGCTATCTCGCCGGTGCCCTTTGTGCCTGCTGGAGAATCACATCTGTCGGGTTACAGACAAAGGGCCCAACCCCCAGCCAATCTCTTTTTATCAGAGGCTGCTGCGACCATTATGACGGAAGCAGCATTGGGTCAAAGATGAGAGCACCTAAGTCTAAAAAGAGTGGCGGGGTCTTCTAATGAACAAGTCACAAGTTACGTACATGGATGGGCTGGAGGTGAACTTTATCTGGTTGGGTTGTTGGGGATGACGTGCCAGGCGGTCTTCTCAACTTCTTGCCGGAGCATTGTCACTACGGGTAAAAGGAGGAGAGGGCAGGAGCACAGAATCTTGGTGGTTCCCTAGTACCTGCTAGGATCTAAGGTAGCACAATATCCTGGACAAGCATGCATGCATACATATATGTACATAAACATGGGAACTAGCAGGAAACTGTACATACTAAAAGTTATCTGACTGCGCACAGGGTCTGCGTCTGGCTTTGTACATAGGGTTACATGCCTTGCCGTCAAGGCTAGTACAAAAGGGGGTTGCCCTACGGGTAAAACTTGCGAAGATGCTCGATATTATAGGAGTTGCTCACTGGAATGCCATCTTCGATCTCTAGGCGGACTGCGCCGGGCCTGGTGACTCGTATTACCCGATAAGGGCCTTCCCACTTTGGTGTCAACTTGTTTGAATTCTTGGTGGACTGAATGTGCCGAAGAACAAGGTCGCCTTCCTCAAGGCTTCGGGCATGAACCTTGCGGCTATGGTAGCGGCGCAAGGCTTGCTGGTAGCGAGCGGCTCGCACAGTAGCCCGAAGACGATCTCCCTCAAGGAGCGTTGTATCATCTTGGCGCAACTGCTCTTGCTCAAGCTCATCATAAGCGAGTACTCGAGGTGACCTATATATGAGTTCCGTGGGGAGAACTGCTTCTGCCCCGTATACCATGGCAAAGGGTGTCTGGCCAGTGGCTCGATTTGGTGTCATTTTGATTGACCAAAGAACTGTTGGCAATTCACCAATCCAGCGCCTTCCGTACTTGCGTAGCCTATCGAAAGTCCTTGTTTTGAGTTCTCGCAACACTTCACATTTGCCCTTTCTGCCTGGCCATTGCTTCTTGCATGAGCAACAGAAGCAAAGCAAACTTTGCTGCCAAGGTCTTAAATATACTGCATGAAGGTGCAGCTTGTGAACCGTGTGCCGTTGTCGGTGATGACTCTGTTTGGCACACCAAAATGACAAATGAGTCCCTTGAAGAACTTGACGGCCGACTGTACTTTCACCTTTCACACTGGCTCCACTTCCGGCCACTTTGTGAACTTGTCAATCGCAACATACGAGTACTCAAAGCCCTCGATAGCACGGGAAAGGGGCCCAGTATGTTGAGCCCCCAGACCAAAAATGGCCAGGAAAGAGGAATTGTTTGGAGAGCCTGGGCTGGTTGATGAAGCTTTTTTGAATGAAACTGGCACGCTTCACACCTGGTTACTAGCTTCGTTGCATCCTGGAGGGAAGTGGGCCAGAAGAAACCTTGCCAGAATGCCTTGCCGGCAAGGGCTCTTGACCTTATGTGGGAGCCACATATGCCTTCGTGTATCTCTGCAATAGCTCCAGTTCGTCCTCCCGAGGAATACACTTCAATTTCACGCCGTTCGATCTCCTTCTGTATAGGACATCATCCACAAACTGGTACATGCTGGACCGACGGGCTACTTTTTTGCTTCTTCCTGCTCCTTAGGGAGCTCCCCTGTCTGGAGGAAATGAACAGTATGTTGTGTCCATGTTGGAGCCTGAGGCTCGACGGCAAGGACTAAAGGCATGTCTTCTGCCGCGGGGGCAGCCGTCTCTACTGCAAGGGCTTGGGGCCCTACTGGAGGCTACTGCTCCCTAGCAAGCTTGGGGTACCCGACAACTTCCTTGCTGGCGGCTCCTCGGAGCTCAGTGGGAAAGTACTTGTCGGGGCCCGTTTTCCTTCGTTTGTTCTGCCCCACTGATGGCTCAACGGATGGCTGGGTTAATTGAAGCACAAAGGTACCTGGTTCCACAGGCAACTTGAGGGCAGTGTGCTTTGACAAGTTATCGGCAATGCTGTTCTCTGCTAGAGGAACATGCTCTGCCTGCACACCGTCAAAGCGCTCCTCCAACTTCCTCACTTCATCCACGTAGGCCTCCATCAACAGGCGCTGATAATCCTTGTTGACTTGTTTGATGACAAGCTGCGAATCACCTTTGATGATGAGCTTCCTGATTCCGAGGTCCGCCGTGATCCTGAGACCGGCAAGCAGCCCCTCGTACTCTGCGGTGTTGTTCGTCGACCTTTCCCGGGGAAAGTGCATCTGGACTACATACTTGAGGCGCTCTCCGGTGGGTGCGACAAGTAGCACACCGACACTAGCAGCTTGCAACGAGAAAGTGCCATCAAAGTACATAATCCAATGACTACTTGCCTCTTTGCCGGAGAGAGTGGTTTCTTGAACTTCTTCGTCATGCATGGATGTCCATTCTACTATGAATTCTGCCAAGACCCTTCTCTTGATCGTCGAAGTGCTTTCAAACTTGAGGCCGAAGCTTGACAGTTCCAATGCTCACTCCACAATCCTCCCAGTTGCGTCTGGGTTGTGCAAGATCCATTGCAACGGGAGGCGAGTGACGACGGTGATCTCATGTGCTTGGAAATAGTGACACAGCTTTCTCGAGGCCATAAGGAGGCAAAAAAGCAACTTTTGCATACCAGAATACCTTGATCTAGCCCCCTGCAAGAGGGAGCTGACAAAATAGACTGGGTGCTACATCATCTTCTTCTGTCATACTTCGCTCACTTGCGTAGACTCTGTCTCGCTAGGATCGGACTCTGCCGGGGGCTCTACCTTGCCGGCATCGGGCCCTGCCAGCCCCAACTATTCACCTAACGGCCTCGTCGTTGATGTTTCCTCTTCCTCAGCTTCTCTCTATTCTACTAGCGCAGCACTGATCACTTGATTCGTTGCCGCCAAATAAAATAGCAACGGCTCTTGTGGTTTGGGCGCGACTAGTATTGGCGTAGAGGAGAGGCACCTCTTCAAATCTTGCAGTGCTGCCTCTGCCTCCGGATTCCATTTCATTGGACCCGCCTTTTTCAAAATCTTGAAAAAGGGGAGGGCACGCTCAGCAGATTTAGAGATGAACCTACTCATGGCAGCGACGCAGCCGGTGAGCCTTCGGACATCTTTGACTCGTTTTGGTGCCTCAATCTGCTTAATCGCTTGGATCTTGTCGGGATTCACTTCGATTCCGCGTTGAGACATAAACAACCCAAGAAGTTTGCCGGATGGGACACCAAACACACACTTCTCTGGGTTGAGCTTGAGGTTGATCTTGCACAAATTTGCAAAGGTTTCCTCCAGATCCTGCATGAGCGTGGCCTTATCCTTGGTTTTGACCACTATATCATCCATATAGGCTTCCATGTTTCTATGTAGCTGAGGCTCAAAACCGATTTGGACTGCTCGGGCGAATGTTGAACCGGCGCTTTTCAACCCAAAAGGCATTCGTACGAAACAGTACTTACCACATGGGGTGATGAACGCGGTCTTTTCTTCATCTTCCTTCTTCATGAAGATCTGATGGTATCCTGAATAGGCGTCAAGGAACAACAGTAGGTTGCACCCAGCAGTGGAGTCCACTATCTGGTCAATGCGTGGCAATGGGAAAGAATCCTTTGGACAGGCTTTATTGATATCAGTATAGTCGATACACAGCCTCCACTTCCCATTCGCCTTATGAACTACGACTGGATTGGCCAATCACATCGGGTGGAGTACTCCCTTGACCAAGCCTGCTGCTTCCAACTTCCTGAACTCCTCGATGATGAACCCTTATCACTCCAAAGCTTGCTTTCTGACCTTCTGCTTGACAAGTCGCGCATGGGGACAGACAACAAGGTGGTGCTCGATCACCTCCCTGACAACGTCGGGGATGTCGGATGCTTGCCATGCAAATACATCGACATTCGCCCGCAGGAAGGCAACGAGCGCGCTTTCCTATTTGCTATCAAGGGTGGAGCTTATAGTGAAAGCTTCGCCCGTGTCATCCTCCTTAACGGGCACCTTCTTGGTTTCTGGTGGGGCCGCCTTGGACTTCTTGCTCTTGCCGGTAGAGCTCTCCGGCACGTCCTCGGCGGTAACGCAGCACTCCGAAGAGGTGCGTTTACCGGAGTGAGTGGAGGAGCCCTTGCCGGAGCTAGGAGCCTTGCCGGTGGCCGAAGCCTTGCCGGTCTTCCTCTCGGTGGTGGGAGCAGGTATCTTGGCGGCGGATACTGCAACTACCTCTCGGTAGAGTTGATTGGCACAAATGAGCGCATCCCTCTTGTCGCAGCTGATGATGATGATGCTCATTCAGCCAGGCATCTTTAGCTCGTTGTACACGTAGTGTGACGCTGCCATGAACTTGGCTAGCGCTAGACGGCCAAGGATCCCGTTATAAGGCAACGGGATCTCGAAAACATCAAAAACGATCCTCTATGTCCTGTAGTTTAGGTCGCCACCAAATGTGACTAGTAGCGTGACCTTTCCCTTGGGCTAGCTTTTCCCCGGATTGATCCCTTGGAACGTGCCTATTTCCTCAAGATCTTCGTCAGGGATCTGCAGCCTCTTGATCATGTTGGGCGAGATGAAGTTCAGACCGGTCCCACCGTCAACTAACATTTTCGTCACCTTGAGGTTGCAGATCATTGGTGAGACCAACAACGGCAAACACCTGACCGCGGTTGTGCGATCAAGGTGATCCTCGGTGTCGAAAATGATAGGCGTGTGGGACCACTTCAGTGGCTTTTGGGCGTCGACCATCAGTTCTGTCACATTAACCTCATGCGCCCACTGTTTAAGTTGGGGTGCGAGAAATGCAACGAGGCACCTCCGTCGACGGACATGACCTCCGTCGCCTTCTGAAACTCATGCACGGTGGACTCGTCATCATCATCATGATCGTCATCCTCCTCTTTCTTGTTGTGGCCCCAGGCAGGCATCTCTTGTTCCTTCTCCTTGTCACCGCAACCTCCTCGGCTGCCGCACTTCTTGCCAGATCCCTCCGCGCCACCTTGGCCCTTCTCTTTGTCTCATCTTTTGTACTCATCCCTTTGCTTCTCCATCAGCAGCTCAACCTGGCGGTAGTTCTGGAGGTCGTGGCCCTTGGTACGGTGAATCTTGCAATACTGCTTGTCAAAGGCCTCTGACTTGTCGGTAGCCGCTAAGGCCCAGCAGGCGTTGCATCCGGCAATCTCCTTGCCGGGGTCGTCAACCTTGGCCTTCTTAGCGGTGTCGGGGTCGCCGGATTCCTCGACGGCAAGCACAGTCTTGCCCTTGCGCTTCCTGTTGCGTCGTCGGCCCTTCTTTGCTGGGGCAACGGCGTCTTCGTCTTAAGAGTCACTTCCCACATCGTCATCTTCACCGGGGTACTTCCTTCCTTCCTCAGCTTGGGCACACATGTGGGCCAGAACATACAGTTCAGCAACATCTGCAACCTTGTTCATCGCCAGCTCTTCACACATCTTACGATTGTGCATGTTCTGATGGAACGCGCCGATGACAGCGGTGGGATGAACATCGGGGATGCTGTACTACACCCGGCTGAATCTCTGTATGTACTTGCGCAAGCATTCGCCGTCCCTTTGAGGGATCACATGCAAATCGCTTGCCTAGCCAGGAGCTACGTGGCTGCCCGTGAAGGCACCAACAAACTCGTGGCATCGGACCAAGAGGAGATGGAGTCTATCGGCAAATGCATCAACCATGACCTAACGTTGGGCTTGAGCGCCAACGGGAAATAGTTGGCGAGTACCTTGTCGTCTCGTGCTCCGACAGCTTGCATCGCGATGGTGTAAACGCTCAGGAACTCAGATGGATGGGTCTTGCCGTCGTACTTCTCCGGGACCTCCGGTTTGAACACGCGGGTGTTGGGCCACTGGAACTGTCGCAGCTCAAGGGTGAACATTGGACAAGTTATTGCATAGGGCAAGTCACCTGCGTCCCCCGGCGCAGGCCTGTACGCAGTAGACCCAGCACGCCTATCAGATTGGTGATGTGCCTCCCGTCGCCGCTCGATAGTGGTCTGGGCGTCTTCCTTGAGCCGCTCTTGAAGAACTTGACGTTGGTCGCAACGCGCCCGTGGGGTAGACGACGCCGTGGACACGTTGTCATGGGCGTCAACCCGATGGGCCGACTGCGGTGGAGGGGAGTGCACCGTGCTTGCGGCGCCTCCAACCCTTCCACTGCCTATACGCGTCGGCTCGTCGGTCCGGCGCCGCGAGGGACTTGCTTCCCGGTGGCCATCCCTATTGGCATGGCCAATAAGACTTTGGATGGCAGCCCTCCACTCTTCTTTCTTCTCCAAGGCAGGAGGAAAGTCGAGGAGTAGCTGCGCCCGCGCTAATGCTTCTGCTCGTGTGGGTGGCAGCGACAGGCGCGAGGAATGGGAGGAACTCGGACTTCTAACTATGTTAGAAGGAGTCCCATCACGATTCCGTGGCCGCGCGCCCTGTTCACCACCATCATGGCGTGCATGTCGACCCTGTGCGTCTTGAGAGTGACGCTGAGGGCTTTTGCCGCCGCGATGCCCGGGGTCTTCGTGCACGAGCTGAGAGGACCACGGCGCGTGCGCTGGCGGGGTCGTCTTCCTGCCCTTGGAGGTCCCCGCGCCACCTGCGGGTAGCGCAGCTCCATCCTTGGGCGCGGCGGCGTGCGGACCGTCATCGCCGCTGTGGACGACGCTGCTTGCCTGGCTTCTCGTATCTGGGTGGCCTGGACGGTCTTGATCTCCTCCACCACTGGCGTCTGCCACATCGCCCGTCCGTGCGGGCATGCGCAGAGCGGCTCCGGACAGGCCGACCGCTGCGATCGTCTTCTTCTTTGGAGCCATGGCAATGAAGAAACTGTTGCGCTAACTAATAGACCAGATTCTCACAACTAATTCCCCCTACCTGGCGCGCCAAAGACGTCGGGGAAACGAACACCTATAGGATCACGGGAATCCCTTCTACGTCGGTGGGGAGAGTAGCTGCATGAAGAGCAGGTCTAGCAGTCGGCACAAGGGGATTTTTACTCAGGTTCGGGCTGCAAGGATGCGTAATACCCTAGTCCTGCTTGTCTGGATATATGTGTTCTTGAGCTTTTGAAATAGCTGAGGTGCATGCACAGTCCAAAAAGTATGAATCCTCTCTCTGTACGCCTCGGGCCTCCTTTTATATGTAAAAGGGGTTGCCACAGTGGCACACAGGAGGTGGAAAGCAAGCTACAGTGTATGAGCTTATCGCTCGGCATCGTAGGACAAACGCATTTAATGTGTTGCCTACGTGCCCTCTTACTTTATCGGGGACGGCAACAGAAGCCATCCCATCCATTGCAGCCCCTCGTTGCTTCGACACGCGTCCAGGCTGACGAGGCATGCAGTGCCACGTTGACTAGCTAGCTGCCGTGTTGGCATGATGGTAGAGCCTCCACGAAGATCTGCATGCCGCCACGCAGGCGCCTGCTTAGTTGGCACACTGGTCGTCGCACTGGAGTGGTGGTGAGGTGGCAAATCCTTGCCGGGCGCAGGCTTGGCTGCGGCCCAACGATCGTCCCCGGCAAGGGTCTTGTCGGGAGCCTTCATCTTCTGGTCCCGCGTGGACCCGCAGGCTATCAATCTCCATGAAGATCTGCATGCTACCACGCATGCGTTCCCAAATCTTGGTCTTAACGTTGTTGGTGGTGTCAGAACTCTCAGCCTCAAGGGTGATGGGCTTGCTGGTGCTGCGTAGGTTTCCCCGGCAAGGATGTTGCCGGGGGAGGTTCGGCTCGCCTTCTGCTCCTTGTTCCTTGACTTGAGTATCTGCCTTGGTGGTCTTCGTGTTTTATCTTCTGCTGTCCTGCCGAGCCCGGCCACAGGTGTGGCTACGACTGCCCGTGAACAAGTAAGGGGCACAGAAAATACCCATACTTTTGTACACCGACAGAGAAGGAAAAAAAATAATCCAACCGAACATCTCAAAAGCCTACTTAAATGCCTAGGATGTCCAACTGTAGATACCCTAAGGTGGTACAGCTGGAGAGTTGCTCAAGACGTTCATGCCTTTTAACGTTGCATACTTGCCACAATGTTGAAGGCGACTCCATCAAAGCCATTCTCTTACATCTTGCATTACACGAAGCATTTCCCTACCCTGAATTGGCTTGTTCGCATCCTAACCAATCATGTTTGTGTCCTTGTTTTTGTTGGCTTTCATCTCCCTCTATCTTGTACTGGTCGTCGTATGTTGCCCCATAGGAACATGTGATTGTGCGCTTGTCATGTCCCACTTTTCACTAGCAAACACACAATTATTTGAGGAGTGCCACTTGGACATTAGTGGCATATAATTGGGACGAGCACTACCACTTCCGCACGTTGACAAATGAAATGATAACGCAAAAACTGGATGTGCGTATGTCTCTCTCTCTCCCTCTCTCTCTCTCTCTCTCTCTATATATATATATATATATATATATATATATATTATATATATATATATATATATATATATAATATCAGATTGAAATATTCAAAACACCTTATATTTATGAATGGAGGAAGTAGGAGTGTATTTTTTTTCTAACGCGCTTCGAGCCCATAGCATGAGAAAAAGAAATAAACTGTCAAAAATTATAAAATAACACGCTTTTCAAGATCTATCTTTGATTGGAACTTTTTTGCAGGGAAAATTTTCTATCTATTCATCAACTGTCAAGGTAGTACAAAGAAAATTAGAAGTAAAACTTACGTCTAAGTCTGCAGACCACCTAGCGACGACTACAAGCATTGGAGCGAGTCGAAGGCGCGCCGCCGTCATCGCCTCTCCCTCATTGGAGTCGGGCAAACATTGTTGTAATAGATAGCCGGAAAGTCGTCGAGCTAAGGCCCCATAGGACCAGTGCACCAGAATAGCAATCGGCGCTGATGAAGAGAAACATAGACCGGAAGTATCCAACCTGCAAACACACAGACGTAGACAAACAAAGACCGGATCCAGTCGGATCCACCAAAGATAAATGCCGACCGGATCCCACGAGATCCGTCGGAGACAAACCTACGCACGCCTTCGGACGATGCTTGAAACATCACCGAGACGGGCGCTAGGCGGGGAGAACCTTATTCGATCTTCAAGAAGCCGCCGCTGCCTCGTCTTCTTGAGCATGGCACAAACCCTTACAAAACCCAGAAAAGCATCTAAAAATGGAGCCCTCGCGCCCGCAAGGGCCGAGATACACCGCGCCTCCATGGTCCAAGAACCATATGAGATGAGGCGGACCGGCGGCGTCGGCGAGAGGCAAGGAAACCCTAGATGGGAGTTCGCACGTGGGTAGGAGTGAAGGATATTTATTTATTTTTCATTTTTTCGATAAAGGACATTTCATTGAATTGATTTATAAAGGTGACGTAACCGCATCTAAAGAATACTCAGCCTCTGCATAACATGATGCACACAACCAACAAGTCCAAACAACCGAAAAATAAACATAGTTTTACAGCAAAAATAAATCAATCCAACCTTGGGTGGGGCAGATCCTATACGAAGATTACACCGCCATCCATGGAGGGAGAAAACCTCCCAGGCCATGCGCTCCAACCATATAGACGCCATCATAAAAAGGTCTTTGTCCTCTGACTTTTGCATGATAGACCAAGTACGGAGCCATCGCGTACATGCATAAATAACCTGCATTGGAGAAGAACCATATTTATTATTAAAAACCACATCATTCCTGGTAAGCCACATTGCCCAGCATAAGGCAGCCGCCCCCACAAGAATACATGTAGAAAATTGTTTATCAATACCCCACAACCAATTGCTGAACATGTTACGTGCACTACGTGAGGGGTATAGATTTGAAGCTACTTAAACTATGACCCAAACTGCACGAGCGATTTTGCACTCAAAAAAATAAGTGTTTAATAGACTCATCATGTTGGCAAAAGACACATGTCTTACTACCTTGCTGGTTACATCGTGCCAGATTATCTTTAGTTAAGATGACCCTCTGCTAAAAACCAGAGGAATATCTTCATTCTTAGAGGTATTTTTAGCTTCCACAATTTTTTGTTATCCACGGGTACATCAATATGAGTCATCGCATCGTACGAGGACTTGACTGAGAAACTACCGTTTTGATGCAGTTTCCATCAAAACTTGTCCGGCTCGCTTGTGAGTTGAATGTCCTCCAGACGAGATAGTAATTCATTCTATGCTGCCAGGCGAGGGCCAACGAGGTCCCTACGAAAAGAAATATCAGGGTTTTATTGCCCCAAAACTTGTTTGATTGTGACGAATTTATGTCTAACAATACTATACAAGCTAGGGTGTTGCACCACAAGTGGGGTGGCGCCTGGCCAGGTATCTTCCTAGAATTGAACCTGAGAACCATTCCTTACTAAGAAAGTACCAAATTGCTTGGCCTTCATGACACCATACCAAAAATGTGAATCACCGGGTTTCCAATGAATTTGAGAAATAGCTTTGGACCCCACTTATTTTTTATGAATGATTACCTGCCACACTCCATTCTCATTGAGTGATTTGTAAACCCATTCACTCAAAAGAGCAATGTTTTTAATCTCAAGGTCTTGAATTCCAAGACCCCCTTTACTTTTAGACCGACATAATGCATTCCACCTAGCCTGCCAGTATTTATTGGATTCATTGTCACATTGCCATGGATCTAAAGTAATCCAGACGCTAAAGAACCTCTTACGGTAAGTGGAAGAATGACAACATATATATAACCATATTGTTGAGGACGAAATTGATCAAAATCAATGCCCCCCATATGAAAAGAGTTTGGCTTTCCAACTGGCTAGCCGCTTCTCAAATCTAACTTCCACATGTTTCCACTCAGCCATAGTCAGGCGCCGATAGTGAATCGAAAGACCGAGATACCTAATGAGGAACTGCCCTAGCTGGGAACCAAAAATCTCAGCATACTCAGCTGCGGACTCTGCAGCGTTACCAAAGCAGAAAAGCTCGCTCTTATGAAAAATTAATTTTGAGACTAGAGAGCTCCTCAAATGCGCATAAAAGCAGCTTGAGGTTTCTTGCTTTATCTAGGTCATTATCCATAAAAATAATAGAGTCATGCGTGTATTGTAAAATAGACATGCCTTCTTCTACTAAATGGGGAATAACACCGCTAATCTGGTCGGCCACCTTAGCCCTCTGAACAAGGATAGCTAACATATTAGCCGCGATGTTGGACAAAATAGGGGATATGGGGTCCCCTTGGTGAAGACCCTTCTTAGTCTGAAAATAGTTGCCAACATCATCGTTGACTTTGATAGCCACACTACCTTCAGAAACAAAACTCTCAACCCATCGGCACCATTTTGGTGAAAACCTGTTCATGCATAAAGTTTGCAACATAAAGGGTCATTTTACTTTATCACATGCCTTTTCAAAGTCAATTTTAAAGATGAGTCCGCTCAACTTTTTATGGTGAAGCCCATGTACAGTTTCATGTAGCACAACCACTCCATCTAGTATATTGTGTCCTTACATAAACGCTGTTTGAGTGGGTTTGACCACATGGTCAGCCACCCCATTCAACCGATCTATTGCAACCTTTGTAAAGATTTTAAAGCTGATGTTTAGAAGGCAAATCGATCGACATTGTTGAATACGACTAGCCTCCTTAGTGTTGGGCAATAGAATAATTTCCCCCAAAGTTTAAAGGGATAATTGGTTTTATGCCCCTAGTTGTGTCCCACTCGACAGGATTGCCCCTAATTTCCAAAAGCCAGCGGTTCTGTCCAACCCACTTTGGTCGTCTTTTGCTTTTGCCCTATGACTGTTTGACCATCACTTTGAAAACTTCATAAATAATTCATACTAAAATCAGAAAAATGCAAATAAGATAGCAAAATGTTCAAAAAAACATCACCTACATGTCAATGTCACTTGCATTCATGACAAAAGTGTTGGTAAGTGCCCATCCGAGTTTTAGCTCTTATCACACTACCATCAACAGTAAAATATTAAAAAGTTCAAAGAAATCCAAAAATATTTGTGTCAATGAATGACAAATGTTTTAAGTGCTTGCCAAGTTTCATCAGGGAATGACATTTGTGGAATTCATGGCAAAAAATCTATTTTGGAGTGTTGATTGTTTTTTTATGGAATGACTTTCACAAATGTCATTCCATGATGAAAGTTGGCAAGTGCTGAAAACATTTGTCATTATTTGACACCATTTTTTTATTTATTTTTTTGAACTTTTTAAGATTTTACTGTTCGTGGTGGTGTGATAAGAGCTAAAACTCACATGGGCACTTACCAACACTTTTGTCATGAATGCAAGTGACATTGACATACATGTGATATTTTCCAAACATTTTGGTATCTTATTTGCATTTTTCTGATTTAGTATGAATTATTTATGAAGTTTTCAAAGTGACGGTCAAACGATCAAAGGGCAAAAGCACAAGACGACCAAACTGGGTTGGACAGAACCACTGGCTTTTGGAAATTAGGGGCAATCCTATCGAGTGGGACACAACTAGGGGCATAAAACCAATTATCCCAAGTTTAAACCGGCAATGTCAAGGTTTTCAGCATGTAGTTGGTTAAACAACTGAACCAAGTACATCTTAATCATATCCCAAAAACATTGATAAAACTCAATTGTGAAACCGTCTGGACCAGGGGCCTTGTTGTGTTCCATTTGAAACACCGCGGTCTAAATTGGACTAATTGTTGAAGTAAAAATCTTGTGACCCAAGGATGGCCACACATTTCTTTTCGCCGCCTGTGCTAGAGATAATGAGAAGGTCCAACACCTAAGCATTGTCCTTTCTCCCAATAGGTGTGGAAGTTGGCAAACATGTGCCCCGACTACCAGGATGGCACTCAAGTGCAGGTAGAACTTGTCCAAACCATACCCATGTCTTCTGATTACCGCTATCCATACCGTTTGTATCTGCATCCATATGCAAATTTCTTCCCCTATCCGTATCCGACCGGGTAGAATATATCCGCCTCCTAGTACATTTTACTCTAGTCATAAACATTACATGCCCCTTATGAACAATTTCAAGGCTAACATACTTCATGTATTATTTATCTTCCAGTTCTTCCAGACTTCATATGGAAGGTTTTTTTACCACCCTTTCATATGGAAGTTCTATTTCAATCCTAAGAGATTTTTACTTGAAAAAATCACAAGGAATAGCACAAGAAAATTTATGTTTGTTCAGCATCACCACATGATAACAAAGCTTCTTTCATGTGCATATCATATTCAAATCAACCTCCTATGGGGCTTCATTGCTACTAAAATTTTGAGAAAATATCGGGAAGGCTCCTATCCAAATCATACACATTCAAAAAATACTACCTCCATCCTAGTTTATTGGCCCCCTTCCCATTTTGTGCCAAAATTTTGACCCTAGATTTAATTAATACAATGCTAATGCATGTAACCGAAAAATAATATCACTGGAAGTTGTGTTCAAATATGACTCCAACAATATAATTTTTGGTGACATGTATTATTATTTTCTTAGTTAAATCTATGGTCAAAATTTGGCATAAAATACTAAGGGGACAAATAAACCAGGATGGAGGTAGTAAATGGTAGAGATAGTGAGAAATTCACTAAATAGGACACTTCCTAATATTTATTTCGCACGGTATACAAGTGTGCGGGCAAGGATTCTTTGTTCACATGCCTGTATACGCTCTACTTGATGGGTACAAAAATCATTTTATAAGTTACTAAGCTCCCAAGAAATGAGGTTGCGTGGTGCGACGAGGGTATGGGGGTGTGCGGGCAACCTTGTCAGTCGTTGGGCGTTGCTTATGTTGCGGACTGGCCATTTAAGAATAATGTGCAGTGGCCTTTTGAAAGGACATTTGCTCCCTTAGTGGTTTTTGTAATTCATGTCAACATACATGTTGTTGGACTAACACTTTCACCTAGTATATTTGAGGAAAAGTTCAATGTTGGCATAGCAAGGACATGTGGATGCGGACCCTTCAAAATGAATGGAAACATATTGGCAAAAGTTCCAAGACTCTTCATTTTTGGGTAAGTGATCCAAGATCACATAGAGTCCATAGGAAAGCCAATACTATTAAAGGGGGATGAGGTTTTGATCATGAATTAATTGCTCAAAGTGCTTGAAGATGTTGCTCCGAAAACCTCAACCACTTTCCCACATTCCAATATGTCCAAACCCTAAAAATCAAACTCGGTCCCACCTTTACATCTACACCCGGACCCACCGAGTTCAACCTAGACAGAGCCACAACTGAACCCTAGAAACTCAGTAGAACCGAATGACATTCAGTCCCACCTAAGTGCAGTGACCAAGTTTCTGTAACCCTTTGATTCCATTTTGGAATTATTGAGTTGGTTTGATCGGAACTATCGAAAAGAGGTCTTGCTTAGGTTATTGCATATCGGTCCATCCGATTTGATCAGTTCGGTCTCACCGAGATGCCTAACATTCGAATCTTTTACACAGGTCGATCTCACCGAGATTATTCTTTCAGTATCATCAAGATATACCCCCTCCACTCCACTTACTCTCTAAGAGAGCCATCATAACAAAACTACACTTCCACAATTCATTTTCAGAGAAAGAACCACCTACTCATGTGTTGAGATCAAGGCATTCCAACCCAACCATTTGAACCTTAATTTCTAACCTCCCCAAGTTGCTTTCCATTCCAATTTGTCTCCTACCCAAGCCAAATCCGTGACAGAGTGATTGAGTGTTGAGGAGACTATCTTTTGAAGCACAAGAGCAAGGAATTTATCATAAACAACAACATATATTACCTTTTGGAGAGTTGTGTCTCCTAGATTGGTTAGGTCTCACTTGGTAGTGTCCAAGATCATGTGGAGTTGAACCAAGGAGTTTGTAAGGGCAAGGGGATCGCCTACTTCATGAAGATCTACCCCGAGTGAGGCTAGTCCTTCATGAACGTAAGTCATGGTGGAATAGACAAGGTTGCTTCTTCATGGACCATTCGTGGATGGATCCCTTTGTGGACTTGCACAGCCATTACCCTCTATGGGTTGAAGTCTCCATTAATGTGGGCGTATGATAGCACCACCTATCCGAGCCATGCCAAAAACCACCGTGTCTTCATTGCATTTGATCTTCCTATCTCTACCCTTTACTTTCCGCACTTGCATGTTGTACTATTTCAGCTGCCCTATCTCTAGATATGCATATGTGGAAAGTATTTGTCGCAAGTTAACTAGTGTCGAAACCTACCAACATTTCATGAAAACTAAAAACTGCACCTTTGGTTTGTTAAGTGTCTATTCACCCCCCTGTAGACTCTTATCTTCTCAATCCTGCACCTTTAGACTCTTCTTCACATGTCGATGCAGGCTACCACGAACAAAAGAGAGCATTCTCCTTAAGCATAACAAAGCTCCTATCGCCGCACAAATGGGGTAGACAAGGAGATGGCGGCTGAGTTTTTGCATTGGAAAAAACAAACATGAAGCATGTGCCTCCTTCCCATCTCTCCCACCGTGTTGTTGTTGGGGAACGTTGCAGAAAACAAAAATTTTCCTACTCGTTTCACCAAGATCATCTAGGAGTTCATCTAGCAATGAGTGATTAGATGCATCTACATACCTTTGTAGATCGCGCACGGAAGCGTTCAAAAGAACGGTGATGATGTAGTCGTACTCGACGTGATCCAAATCACCGATGACCAGCGCCGAACGGACGGCACCTCCGCGTTCAACACACGTACGGGACGGGAGACGTCTCCTCCTTCTTGATCCAGCAAGGGGGGAGGAGAGGTTGATGAAGATCCAGCAGCACGACGGCGTGGTGGTGGATGCAGGGCGTCACAGCAGCAGGGCTTCGCCGAGACTACGAGGGAGAGACGTAACGGGGAAGATGGAGGCGCCAGGGGCTGGTGTGAAATCCCTCCTCTCCCCCCCACTATATATAGGGGTGCCATGGGGGGGCGCCGGCCCTAGTAGATGAGATCTACTAGGGGGGGCGGCGGCCAAGGGGAGGTTTCCCTCCCCCCCAAGGCACCTAGGGGTGCCTTCCACCACATGGACTCTTCCATGGTGGAAACCCTAGGCGCATGGGCCTATAGGGGCTGGTGCCCTTGGCCCATCTAGGCCAAGGCGCACCCCCTACATCCCATGTGGCCCCCCGGGACAGGTGGCCCCACCCGGTGGACCCCCGGGACCCTTCCGGTGGTCCCGGTACAATACCGATAACCCCGAAACTTGTCTCGATGCCCGAAATAGCACTTCCTATATATAATTCTTTACCTTCGGACCATTCCAGAACTCCTCGTGATGTCCGGGATCTCATCCGGGACTCCGAAAAACATTCGGGTTTCTGCATATACATATCTTCATAACCCTAGCGTCACCGAACCTTAAGTGTGTAGACCCTACGGGTTCGGGAGCCAAGCAGACATGACCGAGACGACTCTCCGGTCAATAACCAACAGCGGGATCTGGATACCCATGTTGGCTCCCACATGCTCCATGATGATCTCATCGGATGAACCACGATGTCGAGGATTCAATCAATCCCGTACGCTATTCCCTTTGTCTATCGATATGTTACTTGCCCGAGATTCGATCGTCGGTATCCCAATACCTCATTCAATCTCGTTACCGGCAAGTCACTTTACTCGTACCGTAATGCATGATCCCATGACCAGACACTTGGTCACTCTGAGCTCATTATGATGATGCATTACCGAGTGGGCCCAGTGATACCTCTCCGTCATACGGAGTGACAAATCCCAGTCTTGATCCATGTCACCCAACAGACACTTTCGGAGATACCCGTAGTCTACCTTTATAGTCACCCAGTTACGTTGTGACGTTTGGCATACCCAAAGCACTCCTACGGTATCCGGGAGTTACACGATCTCATGGTCTAAGGAAAAGATACTTTGACATTGGAAAACTCTAGCAAACGAACTATACGATCTTGTGCTATGTTTAGGATTGGGTCTTGTCCATCACATCATTCTCCCAATGATGTGATCTCGTTATCAATGACATCCAGTGTCCATAGTCAGGAAACCATGACTATCTGTTGATCAACGAGCTAGTCAACTAGAGGCTCACTAGGGACATGTTGGTGTCTGTTATTCACACATGTATTACGATTTCCGGATAACACAATTATAGCATGAATAAAGACAATTATCATGAACAAGGAAATATAATAATAATGCTTTTATTATTGCCTCTAGGGCATATTTCCAACAGTCTCCCACTTGCACTAGAGTCAATAATCTAGTTACATTGTGATGAATCGAACACCCATGGAATTCTGGTGTTGATCATGTTTTGCTCTAGGGAGAGGTTTAGTCAACGGATCTGCTATATTCAGGTCCGTATGTACTTTACAAATCTCTATGTCTCCATCTTGAACATTTTCACGAATGGAGTTGAAGCGACGCTTGATGTGCCTTGTCTTCTTGTGAAACCTGGGCTCCTTGGCAAGTGCAATAGCTCCAGTGTTGTCACAGAAGAGCTTGATCGGCCCCGACGCATTGGGTATGACTCCTAGGTCGGTGATGAACTCCTTCACCCATATTGCTTCATGTGCTGCCTCCGAGGCTGCCATGTACTCCGCTTCACATGTAGATCCCGCCACGACGCTTTGCTTGCAACTGCACCAGCTTACTGCCCCACCATTCAAAATATACACGTATCCGGTTTGTGACTTAGAGTCATCCAGATCTGTGTCGAAGCTAGCGTCGACGTAACCCTTTACGACGAGCTCTTCGTCACCTCCATAAACGAGAAACATTTCCTTAGTCCTTTTCAGGTACTTCAGGATATTCTTGACCGCTGTCCAGTGTTCCTTGCCGGGATTACTTTGGTACCTTCCTACCAAACTGACGGCAAGGTTAACATCAGGTCTGGTACACAGCATGGCATACATAATAGAACCTATGGCTGAGGCATAGGGGATGACGCTCATCTCTTCTATATCTTCTGCCGTGGTCGGACATTGAGCTGAGCTCAATTTCATACCTTGTAACACAGGCAAGAACCCCTTCTTGGATTGATCCATATTGAACTTCTTCAATATCTTATCAAGGTATGTGCTTTGTGAAAGACCTATGAGGCGTCTCGATCTATCTCTATAGATTTTGATGCCTAATATATAAGCAGCTTCTCCAAGGTCCTTCATTGAAAAACTTTTATTCAAGTAGGCCTTGATGCTGTCCAAGAGTTCTATATCATTTCCCATCAAAAGTATGTCATCTACATATAATATGAGAAATGCTACAGAGCTCCCACTCACTTTCTTGTAAACGCAGGCTTCTCCATAAGTCTGTGTAAACCCAAACGCTTTGATCATCTCATCAAAGCGAATGTTCCAACTCCGAGATGCTTGCACCAGCCCATAAATCGAGCGTTGGAGCTTGCACACTTTGTCAGCATTCTTAGGATCGACAAAACCTTCCGGCTGCATCATATACAATTCTTCCTTAAGGAAACCATTAAGGAATGCCGTTTTGACGTCCATTTGCCATATTTCGTAATCATAGAATGCGGCAATTGCTAACATGATTCGGACGGACTTCAGCTTCGCTACCGGTGAGAAAGTCTCATCGTAGTCAACCCCTTGAACTTGTCGATAACCCTTAGCGACAAGCCGAGCTTTATAGATGGTCACATTACCATCCGCGTCTGTCTTCCTCTTAAAGATCCATTTATTTTCTATGGCTCGCCGCTCAACGGGCAAGTCAGTCAAAGTCCATACTTTGTTTTCATACATGGATCCTATCTCGGATTTCATGGCTTCTAGCCATTTGTCGGAATCCGGGCCCGCCATCGCTTCTTCATAGTTCGAAGGTTCACCGTTGTCTAACAGCATGATTTCCAAGACAGGGTTGCCGTACCACTCTGGTGCGGAACGTGTCCTTGTGGACCTTCGAATTTCAGTAGGGGCTTGATCAGAAGTATCTTGATCATTGTCATTAACTTCCTCTCTAGTCGGTGCAGGCACCTCAGGAACATTTTCTTGAGTTGCGCCATTTTCCGGTTCAAGAGGTAATACTTCATCAAGCTCTACTTTCCTCCCACTTACTTCTTTCGAGAGAAACTCTTTCTCCAGAATGGACCCATTCTTGGCAACAAAGATCTTGCCTTCGGATCTGAGGTAGAAGGTGTACCCAATAGTTTCTTTTGGGTATCCTATGAAGACGCATTTTTCCGACTTGGGTTCGAGCTTTTCAGGTTGAAGTTTCTTGACATAAGCATCGCATCCCCAAACTTTTAGAAACGACAGCTTAGGTTTCTTCCCAAACCATAATTCATACGGTGTCGTCTCAACGGATTTCGACGGAGCCCTATTTAAAGTGAATGCGGCAGTCTCTAAAGCATAGCCCCAAAAGGATAGCGGTAAATCGGCAAGAGACATCATAGATCGCACCATATCTAATAGAGTGCGATTACAACGTTCGGACACACCATTACGCTGAGGTGTTCCAGGCGGCGTGAGTTGTGAAACTATTCCACATTTTCTTAAGTGTGTGCCAAACTCGTGACTCAAGTATTCTCCTCCACGATCTGATCGTAGAAACTTGATTTTCCTGTCACGTTGATTTTCAACCTCACTCTGAAATTCCTTGAACTTTTCAAAGGTTTCAGACTTGTGTTTCATTAAGTAGATATACCCATACCTACTTAAATCATCAGTGAGGGTGAGAACATAACGATAGCCACCGCGAGCCTCAACACTCATTGGACCGCACACATCAGTATGTATGATTTCCAATAAGTCGGTTGCTCGCTCCATTGTTCCTGAGAACGGAGTCTTGGTCATTTTACCCATAAGGCATGGTTCGCATGTGTCAAATGATTCATAATCAAGAGACTCTAAAAGTCCATCAGCATGGAGCTTCTTCATGCGTTTGACACCTATGTGACCAAGGCGGCAGTGCCACAGGTATGTGGGACTATCATTATCAACCTTACTTCTTTTGGTACTCACATTATGAACATGTGTAGCATCACGTTCGAGATTCATAAAGAATAAACCATTCACCATAGGAGCATGACCATAAAACATATCTCTCATAAAAATGGAACAACCATTATTCTCAGATTTAAAAGAGTAGCCATCTCGAATTAAACGAGATCCCGATACAATGTTCATGCTCAAAGCTGGCACTAAATAACAATTATTAAGGTTTAAAACTAATCCCGAAGGGAGATGCAGAGGTAGCGTGCCGACGGCGACCACATTGACCTTGGAACCATTCCCGACGCGCATCGTCACCTCGTCCTTTGCCAGTTTCCGCTTATTCCGCAGCCCCTGCTTTGAGTTACAAATGTGAGCAACTGCACCGGTATCAAATACCCAGGAGCTACTACGGGCACTAGTAAGGTACACATCAATTACATGTATATCACATATACCTTTTGTTTTGCCGGCCTTCTTATCCGCTAAGTACTTAGGGCAGTTCCGCTTCCAGTGACCGCTTCCCTTGCAATAAAAGCACTCAGTCTCGGGCTTGGGTCCATTCTTTGGCTTCTTCCCGGCAGCTTGCTTGCCGGGCGCGGCAACCTCCTTGCCGTCCTTCTTGAAGTTCTTTTTACCCTTGCCTTTCTTGAACTTAGTGGTTTTATTGACCATCAACACTTGATGTTCCTTCCTGACTTCTACCTCTGCTGATTTCAGCATAGCAAATACTTCAGGAATGGTCTTTTCCATCCCCTGCATATTGAAGTTCATCACAAAGCTCTTGTAGCTTGGTGGAAGCGACTGGAGGATTCTGTCAATGACCGCATCATCCGGGAGATTAACTCCCAGCTGAGTCAAGCGGTTATGCAACCCAGACATAGTGAGTATGTGCTCACTGACAGAACTGTTTTCCTCCATCTTACAGCTGAAGAATTTGTCGGAGACTTCATATCTCTCGACCCGGGCATGAGCTTGGAAAACCATTTTCAGCTCTTCGAACATCTCATATGCTCCATGTCTCTCAAAACGCTTTTGGAGCCCCGGCTCTAGGCTGTAAAGCATGCCGCACTGAATGAGGGAGTAGTCATCGGAACGTGCCTGCCAAGCGTTCATAACATCTTGTTCTGCAGGGAGAACGGGTGCGTCACCAAGCGGTGCTTGTAGAACATAATCTTTCTTGGCAGCTATGAGGATGATCCTCAGGTTCCGGACCCAGTCCGTATAGTTGCTGCCATCGTCTTTCAGCTTGGTTTTCTCTAGGAACGCGTTGAAGTTGAGGACTACGTTGGCCATTTAATCTACAAGACATATTGTAAAATATTTAGACTAAGTTCATGATAATTAAGTTCAACTAATCAAATTATTAATGAACTCCCACTTAGACTAGACATCCCTCCAGTCATCTAAGTATTACATGATCCGAGTTTAACTAGACCGTGTCCGATCATCACGTGAGACGGACTAGTCAACATCGGTGAACATCTTCATGTTGATCGTATTTTCTATACGACTCATGCTCGACCTTTCGGTCTTCTGTGTTCCAAGGCCATGTCTGTACATGCTAGGCTCGTCAAGTTAACCTAAGTGTTTGCATGTGTAAATCTGTCTTACACCCATTGTATGTGAACGTCTGAATAAAACACCCGATCATCACGTGGTGTTTTAAACAGCGAACTGTCGCAACGGTGCACAGTTAGGGGGAACACTTCTTGAATTTATTGTGAGGGATCATCTTATTTACTACCGTCGTTCTAAGTAAACAAGATGCAAAACATGATAAACATCACATGCAATCAAATAATAAACGTGACATGATATGGCCAATATCACATAGCTCCTTTGATCTCCATCATGGGGCTCCATGATCATCTTGTCACCGGCTTGACACCATGATCTCCATCATCATGATCTCCATCATCGTGTCTCCATGAAGTTGCTCGCCAACTATTACTTCTACTACTATGGCTAACGCGTTTAGCAATAAAGTAAAGTAATTTACATGGCGTTTCTCGATGACACGCAGGTCATAAAAAGAATAAAGACAACTCCTATGGCTCCTGCCGGTTGTCATACTCATCGACATGCAAGTCGTGAATCCTATTACAATAGCATGAACATCTCATACATCACATATAGATCATTCATCATTCATCACAACTTTGGCCATATCATATCACAAACCACTTGCTGCAAAAACAAGTTAGACGTCCTCTAATTGTTGTTGCAAGTTTTACGTGGCTGAATTAGGGTTCTAGCAAGAACGTTTTCTTACCTACGTTAAAGCCACAACGTGATTTGTCAACTTCTATTTACCCTTCATAAGGACCCTGTTCATCGATTCCGCTCCAACTAAAGTGAGAGAGACAGACACCCGCCAGCCACCTTATGCAACTAGTGCATGTTAGTCGGTGGAACCGGTCTCACGTAAGCATACGTGTAAGGTTGGTCCAGGCCGCTTCATCCCACAATACCGCTGAAGCAAGAAAGGACTAGTAACGGCAAGAAAGTTGACAAATATACGCCCACAACAAATTGTGTTCTACTCGCGCAAGAAGAACTACGCATAGACCTAGCTCATGATGCCACTGTTGGGGAACGTTGCAGAAAACAAAAATTTTCCTACTCGTTTCACCAAGATCATCTAGGAGTTCATCTAGCAACGAGTGATTAGATGCATCTACATACCTTTGTAGATCGCGCACGGAAGCGTTCAAAAGAACGGTGATGATGTAGTCGTACTCGACGTGATCCAAATCACCGATGACCAGCGCCGAACGGACGGCACCTCCGCGTTCAACACACGTACGGGATGGGAGACGTCTCCTCCTTCTTGATCCAGCAAGGGGGGAGGAGAGGTTGATGAAGATCCAGCAGCACGGCGGCGTGGTGGTGGATGCAGGGCGTCACAGCAGCAGGGCTTCGCCGAGACTACGAGGGAGAGACGTAACGGGGAAGATGGAGGCGCCAGGGGCTGGTGTGAAATCCCTCCTCTCCCCCCCACTATATATAGGGGTGCCATGGGGGGGCGCCAGCCCTAGTAGATGAGATCTACTAGGGGGGGCGGCGGCCAAGGGGAGGTTTCCCTCCCCCCCCCCCCAAGGCACCTAGGGGTGCCTTCCACCACATGGACTCTTCCATGGTGGAAACCCTAGGCGCATGGGCCTATAGGGGCTGGTGCCCTTGGCCCATCTAGGCCAAGGAGCACCCCCTACAGCCCATGTGGCCCCCCGGTACAGGTGGCCCCACCCGGTGGACCCCCGGGACCCTTCCGGTGGTCCCGGTACAATACTGATAACCCCGAAACTTGTCCCGATGCCCGAAATAGCACTTCCTATATATAATTCTTTACCTCCGGACCATTCCGGAACTCCTCGTGACGTCCGGGATCTCATCCGGGACTCCGAACAACATTCGGGTTTCTGCATATACATATCTTCATAACCCTAGCGTCACCGAACCTTAAGTGTGTAGACCCTACGGGTTCGAGAGACAAGCAGACATGACCGAGACGACTCTCCGGTCAATAACCAACAGCGGGATCTGGATACCCATGTTGGCTCCCACATGCTCCATGATGATCTCATCGGATGAACCACGATGTCGAGGATTCAATCAATCCCGTACGCTATTCCCTTTGTCTATCGATATGTTACTTGCCCGAGATTCGATCGTCGGTATCCCAATATCTCGTTCAATCTCGTTACCGGCAAGTCACTTTACTCGTACCGTAATGCATGATCCCGTGACCAGACACTTGGTCACTCTGAGCTCATTATGATGATGCATTACCGAGTGGGCCCAGTGATACCTCTCCGTCATACGGAGTGACAAATCCCAGTCTTGATCCATGTCACCCAACAGACACTTTCGGAGATACCCGTAGTCTACCTTTATAGTCACCCAGTTACGTTGTGACGTTTGGCATACCCAAAGCACTCCTACGGTATCCGGGAGTTACACGATCTCATGGTCTAAGGAAAAGATACTTTGACATTGGAAAACTCTAGCAAATGAACTATACGATCTTGTGCTATGTTTAGGATTGGGTCTTGTCCATCACATCATTCTCCCAATGATGTGATCTCGTTATCAATGACATCCAGTGTCCATAGTCAGGAAACCATGACTATCTGTTGATCAACGAGCTAGTCAACTAGAGGCTCACTAGGGACATGTTGGTGTCTGTTATTCACACATGTATTACGATTTCCGGATAACACAATTATAGCATGAATAAAGACAATTATCATGAACAAGGAAATATAATAATAATGCTTTTATTATTGCCTCTAGGGCATATTTCCAACAGTTGTCTCTCCCCTATTCCTCTCTCTCTTGACTCAAAGTCGGTGGTGGCAGGTAGTCCCCCCCTTTCTCTTTAACCATGGTAAAAGGAGAGTCAATGATGACAACTCATGGACGGTGTGGGCTAGCACCAATGGTGAGCGACATTTGGTCACTTCCATGGAGGTGACGATGAGCGGTAGTGGATCTATTTTGGGGGAGGTTAAGACGAGGACTCCAACTTTCTGGTTGCTCTTTTCTGCGTTGATTTCTCTAGGACTGATCCATGAGTGTTGTTGGTGCATTCAGTACTCATGTCTATGTGTGAGGTAGCCAACATGGACGCAAGTTGATTTCCCTCGGCTCTATTTGGATTGTTCAAAACATGATTGCATTCCCTATAATTTGGAGTAATTGTTCCAACGATTTATTTGAGGTGATGCATGATACATCTCAAACGTATCTATATTTTTTTGCCTATTTTATGCTATTATAATATCACTTTTGAATAATTTTATTAGCAATTATTTTTATTTTTCTGACTTAACCTATTAATTCGGTGCCCAGACGAAGTTTCTATTTTCTTCATGTTTTGATTTTCATAAAATCCAAATTTACGAGCTCAAAATACCATGGGAACTTTAGTATGTGTTTTTTAGAACACGTAAGTTCCAGAAAGTGCCAGGAGCGGCTAGGCGCCTCGTGGGGAGGTCGTGTAAGGACCCCTGGCACCACCTAACGATGTTTGTTTCGCCTATAAATCCCAAAACCCTATGTACCATTTTATGCTTTTTTCCGCTACCGCAAGTCTGCTCTGGAGAGATCCAATATGGAGCTCTGTTTGGGCACCCTACTGGAAGGGGGATCCATCACCGGAGCCATCTTCTTCAACCTTGTTGCTCGATTAGCATGTGTGAGTAGTTTCCTTTGGACATTAAAATCCATAGTAGTTGCTAGACGGCATCCTCTCTTCCTTGATTCAATTTAAAGTTCCCATGAGCTGCCTCACATGATCGGGATCCATATGATGTAATCAGTGGTTGTGTTTGTTGGTATATGATGAATTGTGACTTTATGATCAGATAGTTCATCAAATTTATTGGATCATTTGAAGTTTCTTTGTTGCATAATTAAGCAGTCATGTATGCTCTCTAATTTGTTTGTTTTCTCTAGCCAAGATTGATTAGTAGTTCTTCAGAGGGAGTTTTGCGTGGTAGTGGGTTCAATCTTGCGGTTATCCATTCCAATGAAAGAAAGGGAACAAAGACATTGTATTGTTCCTACTAAGGATAAAACGATGATTTCTTTGTCACACTTGGATGATAGTTTTACTATCCACATTATGCAATGCTATGTTTGTCATAAACTTAATACTTACAAATGCATGCTGGATAGTTGTTTTGTGGTGGAGTATTAGTTGCAGATGCATTTGGATTAACAATCTACATATCACAGACATAATGCCTATGGAAGATTATGTCATGAATGATCATAGTCATAAATATATATTGCTATTTAATCACTGCCCAACTGTTTTATTCAAAACAACACATTTTTCTTGCCTGGAGAGACGCATCTAGTGAAATTATGACACCTGAGTCTATCTTATTTTACCAAATACACCACTACAATTAGTTTTTGATAAAGTAACATTTTATTTATTTTAGCTACCTATCAATTTCTACCATACCATACAATTTATCCTTGTAACTAGCCGGGCAAGAAGCTTGACAACCTTCATGAAACGTTGAGGGAAAGAGTGCTTTGTGTTTGGTGTGCAGCTACCGAGGATTTTGTTTGCTACAGAAACTCCTACTGGTTCAATAGCTTGGTTCTCAATCTAGGAAAATACTTATTGCTAGGTTATTTCACCCTTACACTTGGGGTGACCTAACCATAAGAGAGCAAGCAATGCCTTAATCTTTTTATACCATTATTCTATGTTTGGTCGATTGGAAACTAGGTGTCCCTACAAAACAAGCAGTAATTGCTTTTGTAGTGCAACACTTTTATAAAGTCGATCATGGATGCAGAATGATGTAACATTTGCAGAAATAAGAATTGTATATGGCATATGGTGAGCAAATACATGAGTACATCTCCTTTTTTTTGCTTCCAGATGTGAACTTGGGCTCAACATCATCCAACAAGACTCTACTACCTGGCCATAGTACGAAAGATTAAAAAATGAATGGATACAAGAACATCTACCAAGTAAGAAATTATGAACCCAAGGCAATTATTATTTCGAGTGGTCGCTAAACATGGTCGAAGTTTCTTGCTATAGAAAATGCCCCTTCTCCATAATGAGGTGTACAACTCCATGTTCTACCTCCTGACATGGAGTTAGAGAAAAAAATAAGAATTCAAAGGTGAGTTAAGATTTAGTAGTGAACTATATTTCTTGGGAATTATCCCCTTTCTGCAAATTTCAGTTGGAAGTCTAATTAGAATTTGTTGATAAACCATCCAAGGGCATGGATGTGGAGAGAAATAACCAGACACACATGAATGTCTTAGCCTTTACCTTCTACCAGTCAATTATATGGTGTTTGACACAAAGCGATATCATTCTCTCATTCTCCTTGTTCTCTTTCTATCCTAAAAACGTTCTGCTGCTAGCTCATCTCCAATTATAAGGAGCAAACGCTCAAGCCAGCCTCAATATTTTAGATTGATCAGACCGCCTATTGTAGAAGATATTGCTTGTTCTTAGAGAAGGTCCCCTATCACCTTTCATGTAGGATATCAATGTGGCTGCACAACCAAGATACCATCTTTGATGACCTAGGGGAGCAACTATGGCACTATCATAAGTACGTATTGACATATATGAGCTGAACTAGGGGACTTGACTGTTTATTTCCTACTGTAAGCTTATTTTATTGCGTTTTGCTTAGGTAGATGCTTTTTTGTGATGGGAGATATCCTCCCGAGAAACTTCTTTCCTAAGGTCACTGTAATCAACCTTCATTCATTTGAGTATTCTTTTATTACTAGTTAAATGCTCTTCATTGTGAACACATTAGTGAAATAAGAAAACACTTATCATATTGTTTGGATCACAAAGAAAATTTCGTGAACATGTTGTTGTTTCTAGAGTCTCATTTGTTGTTCTTTTTCATCCGATGGGCAACCATAGTTTCAAAGGCAAAAAGAAAGAATTGTTGTCATTATATCCCTTTCATACGAGATGTTCTAATTTTTTCCATGCCATTCTTATTCCCCATATAAACAATGAAACTCGGGATCCCCCTTTCCCTATTCACGCGGATCTTTTAACCAAATGGACAACTTTTTTGATATAAAAGGGTTATGTGGGTGTTCCATATCAAAATTTGGTTGCACCGTTCAGCTCAACACTGGTTCTAGATGGCGCAACAATGCACACGATTGCTTTTAGTAGTACCATTTACTTTACATACCCACGAGTAACCATTTCTACCAAAATCTTACCCTAAGTGGGTAATATGAGGAAATTGCACAAAACCTACTTTTGGTGCTAGTTTTGCACAGAACACCTACTTTACAGGTTTGTTGCACAAAATACGACATATTGGGTTAATTCATTGCAGCTAGGTCTAATCTGCCATTTGGGTGTGTTGACATGATTTCTGACAAGTGGGTCCAGTTTGAAAGTGCACCGCGGCAAAAAAAAAAACACCCAACTAGAACTGCCAATATCTCACAATTATTTGCTTCAATTGAGCTGAATTTTTCCTAGAATATTAGTGAGTGCATGTCTAATTTATTGGCTTTTTTACATTTTTTTGAAAATGTTAGATTTGAACAAAAGAAATGAACGAGTCAACTAACATTGCAAATATCTCACAAACTGTTGGTCCAAATGAGCTGCCTTTCCCCAGAATAGTATTGGATGCATGTGTGATTTACAAGATTGTTCTACATTTTTTTAAATACAAAATTTTGAGTAAAAGAAAATTGTTTGAGCCAATGTAAACTGCGATATCTCGTTATAATGTGATCCAAACCAGCTGAAACTTTCCATATTCATTACTAGTTACATCTAGCTTAGCACACCACAAACTTTCATGTGCAAATCATAAGATTGCTATAAAAATCTAATATGATTCATAAATAGGCACAATATTCATAAAATAAAATTGTGAGATATTGACAATGTGGTGTTTTGTGCAACAAACCTGTAAAGCGAGTGTTTTGTGCAAAACTAGTACCAAAAGTAGGTGGTTCGTGCAATTTCCTCTGGGTAATATATACATCATACATCTCATATATATACCCGTGGGCACCATCATATATTTTGAAATATATTTTGAAAAATGCCATACATCTCATATATATTACTATTATTAATCAATCCAGTGATCAAAGGCAATCTTTGAAAAGTATTAGGACCTATATACTGAAATAATTAAAAATGGACCGGAGCATTCCTTGTACCTGGTCAATACGAGCTCCTGGTTTACAGGAAAGAAGGAAGGGAAAAAAAAACTTGAGGTATCCACTAAACGTGTAGTCACGGTAAAGTTGGCGGCTTGCTCCTTTCCCGGAAGCAATGATGATTTTCAGCCTCTTTCTCAGCACGAGTTGGAGCACTAGCATACACGCTGAAACCTCCACAGAAGCTGCTGCATTTGCATTTCCCACGGCAGCAATCATTAGTGGCATCGGCCCCACACGCAAATCCCAAGCCACAGAGCAGAGCACGCATCTCCGTGCCACGTCGGAGTTGCACTCGGCTTAAAATACTCTAGTCGTCTGAAGCCGAAGGTGGCGACCGCGTGGCCATGGCGCCACCTCTGGAGTACTGGTAGTTTTCAGCCCCATTTCTGTGCTTTCCATACGCGTTCAGCTTCACAGTGGATCGCGAGAACCACCCAGCTGCATTTGCTTCACATGCTACACATGCATTCGAACTGTCAACGTGTACAGAGAAGTAGACGGGTGTTCAATTGGCCGACGAACCCTCTTTTCTGAGAGGCGTGGACGAACTCTCGTTCCTACGGGATTACTTGTAGATAGCTCGAGCTCGGCCATGAATTATCAATCCATGTAGCAGTGCTATTCCAAGCATCCGGAGATCGAAAGGTCTTCGTATCACAAAAGGAGAAGCTAACCAAATCGGTCCCGGCAGGCTTCTCCGTTGTACTACTAGAGGCACGGAACAGCCATCAGTCTCTATCTGTCACCGCAGTCACTCCACGGAGCACCATCCATCCACGATAAAATCAGCAAAAAAACAGAGAGAGAAAGCGTCACAAGCCGAGTGCAACTCCACCTCGACCCGGAAAGAAAAGCACACATGCCGCAAAAGCTCGCCGGTTTTTTATAACCCGGCAGGTCAGGTCAGGTAAAACAACACCACGCAAAGCACACTCCCCGTCCGTCTCCTTTACGGATGCTCTTTTTTACCGTACCCAAACGAGGACCGAATCGATTAGTCTGGTCCTCTAGGCTTAGTTTAAGTTTACCGAGCCTCCTTTTCCATCCTTTTCACACAAGCTTTATCCCAAGTCTTTGACAAGGCTTTCCCGGCGGCTCGGGCCGCGAGCGGCCGACGCCCGCTGGATGGACGCCGCGGGGGGCGCCTGGAAAAGGGGCCCGGAAAGGGATGCCGTTGCTTTGCCGAAAAAAGGAGGGAGGGGGCGAGCGTACGCTTTGCAACCTTGGCAGCGCAGTGCGCGCGCGTTGGTTTCGTCTTTTCATTTTTTTTTCCTTCTATTCTATCCTCTGTGACCCTCCTTTTGTCAAAGGATTCTGTTTGAACACAGTTTGTTAGTGTACGGTTTTGCAGGCTGCTGCGTTCTGGTGAAGACAGTGTTTTGAGTAATTTCTAAAGTCAAGCCGCTGATGCGCGCTTTTTTCTGTCCTGCCATATCAAATTATCCTTCCGTGTACTACGTGGCACCTCCGAGTGGAGTGGGTTGCTGTATTGCAAAGGCGGACAGGCATACGGCTCCTGTACTGTATATAGCAAAGGTGCATAGCATGCGTTGCCAACTGCGCACTGCATGAGAAACTATATACTGTAGGAAAGTTTTCCTATGGAATTTGCTGTAGAAACTGGCAGGACTCTATGAAATAAGAAAGTTTTGCTAAAGTCTACAGTACCAAATTTGACATCTGGACCTCAATACGATGCATTCGGCGTCATATAGATGCCTGACGCACAGAACGAGCAGTCAACTGGGCGGGCCAGCAGCAAAGTAGCAAAACAGTGGAAATTCACAAAAAAAGAAAACTCCGCATGCGGCGAATTGAGCATGGCAAATCCTGCTCTCATGTGCACGAGACTAGCAACTAGATAGAGCGAGCTTTCTTGATTAACAAGCAGCGCGGAATGTTAAGAACCACGGACGGTTTTGAACGTTTTTTGAAATTTTGAACGCAATTTTATTTTTTTGAACAAGATTTCTTTTTCAAAATTGTGTACAATATTTTTAAAGTGCGAACAATTAAATCGAAATACGCACAATTTTTTGGAAAAATGGAACATGTTTTGAAATTATGAAATCATTTTGCAAAATGAGAACAAAAATTGAAATTCTGAACAAAATTTGAAAGTGAGATTTTTTTTTGGAAATCCGAACTTTTTGGAAAAACCAAACATTTTCGGAAAACTTGAACAAAAAATTTGAAAATCCGATTTTTTTAAAAACATTAAAAATTCAAAATTCTGATTTTTTTGGAACCACAATTTTTTTAAATGTCAACATATTTAATTTAAGAATAATGAACACATTTTTAAGCATGTTAAACATTTTATAACTATGCAATTTTAAAAGAGAAAAAATAAAAAGGAATAAAATGCAGAAAAAAGAGAAGCAAAAAAAACACGGTCCATGAACCTTATAGTAGGTTTCCAAACCGGTAAAAACCGTCCTGGAGTTCCCAAAATATGGATCTGCAGAGGCAACTAACAGACTAAAATGGGCCGGCCCATGTTTACTTGTATTGAAAGGGCGACTGACGTAATAAGCTTCAAATAGGGTTTTCCTTTGGAATCGTCCAACGGACTGCGGTGTCGTCAGGGCCCGCATTCCTCCCAAGCAAAATATAAGCTGGGCCAGAGCTTAACTTATTCGGTGACTGTAGCACCAATTCTTATTCTTTTCCTAACTTAGCACACACACCCCAGTTCTCTAGAGGTACTTGGGTCGCGGCGACTATATATCGCATTAAGCGAGGTCAAAGGATTTCTCTCACTGAAGGTTTCTGTTTCTGGCGTAGCAACTGTGCCGGCCCACTTAATAAACGAAATAGTGAAAAAAAGGAGGGAAGTTATGGGGATCGAACCCAGGTGTACTATAATACCTAGCGACGACAGCCAATGGGCCTATATCGAGTTCCTGGTGAAATAAAGGGCGCGGGCTACTTAATATAAAAGAGCCGTTTTTCACCACCGTTTTCCCCTCTTATTCAGTTTTTCCGGGTTCTTTTTTCCTTTTCTCTTTTTTATCTTCCGGATTTTTTCATTCTTTTTTGCATATGTTCTTCCGTTTTATTTTTCTTTTCCTTTTGTGTATTCTTCGCTTCTCGTTTCATTTAGTTATTTTTATTTCATTCTACATTTTTTGTGTATGTCAACAACTTTTTCTAATACGCGTTTAACTTTTTTCCAATACAAATTTAACATTTTTGTAATACATATTCAACATTTCTAATATTTTTCAAATTCTTGATTAACATTTTTAAAATACAAGATTAACATTTTCTGAACACATGGTCAACATTTTTCCTATACACACTTTCAAACTTTTTCAAATGCTTGATTAAAATTTTAAAAATACAAGATTAACATTTTCTAATACATGGTCAATATTTTTCTACGCACGTTTCACATTTTTTCATATCCTTGATAAACTTTTTCTAAATGTAGTATTAATATTTTTTAACACATGGTCAACATTTTTTCTATACACATATACCACTTTCCAAATTATTTGTTAACATTTCTTCAAATGCTTGATGAATTTTTTAAATGCAATATTAACATTTTTTAACACATTTCTACAACATTGTTTTCGAAATTCTTGATTAACATATTCGAAACACTTGTTCAACATTGTTCTCAAATGCTTGATTGCAGTTTTTTTATATACATCGTCAATAAATTTCATCATTTTTTATTACATTGTCACATTTTTTCTATACGCATTTAACATTTCTTAAATGCTTGATTTACATTTTTATATAAAGGTTAAAAATTCATCATTTCTAATACATGGTCAAACATTTTTTCTATACACATTAACATTTTCAAATTCTTGATCAGTGTTTTTTAAATTCTTGGTAAAAAATCAAATCTCTGATTAACCTTTTTGTAAACATTTCTATACACACATTTAACATTTTAAAAATACTTGGTCAACATTTTCAAATACTTTTAAGAGCATTTTCTGTAAAATATATATTTAGACTATTTTAAAGTATAAACAAAAGTGAAAAAAGTAATCTGAAAAACGAAAATCGAAAATGTAAAATGACTGAAAAAGGAGTCAGTGGCCTCTGCCGCTCCTGGCAGGCCCATCTTGGCCTCACGTTCAGCGAGCTTTCCCTAGGTCTTGCTGAATGCGAGATATAGGGGTGGACTACTTGGGTTGCCTGCCCATAATCCCCACCCCGTGGCAATCATCTAGGATGTTCCCCTGGTTTTTTGGGTGGGGTTTTCTCTAGTTTTTTTAAGGTTTTTTTTCCTTTTTTGTATATTTTTGCTTTTCCTGTCCTTTATCTTTTCGGTTTTTGTTTCTTCTTTTTATTTCCCAAATGATAACGCCCACACGTGTGGCATATTTGCACATCACCCACACGCCTTGATCCACGTTGATTCTATTTTGCACGAATCCTAAAGGAATCTGTTAGAATCTGAGTGACACGTGGGCATCATCGTGTGTGTGGGCGTTGGAGAGTTCGCCCACACGCCCCGCATCACGCAGTTTGCCAGCTGCGCTGTGTGGACGAACTAGTTTCTGCCCGCACAACCACCATCTAGTCCACACGCGTGTGGGCGAGCTGCTTTTCACCCACACGACACTCGTATGTTGTTGGATGGCAACTGCAGTTGCGCGTATGTGATAATTAGGTAAACACACATGGCAACTATGATTCGTTGCTAGACGGCAACTGCAGTTACGCATACATGGCAACTAGGTTAAACACACATGGTAACTGTGATTAACCATACATGACAACTATGGTTGGACCACACATGACAATTAGGTAAAAACACATGGCAATTATTGTTTGACCATATGTGGCAAGTAGATAATCACACACTTCAACTATGGTTTGATTACACGCAACAACTACCATAAATTAGACATGACGACCATAGTTAACCAAAACAGAGAGAGTTGTCATGCTTTTACAACTGCATTTGCCATCCCGGATAACTACATCTGTCATTCCGGATGGCAACTAAATCATCATCCCGCAGATACCTAATGTAGCTGCGGTAGGACGTGCGGGCATATTTGCTTCGTGCCACATGCACGGGGTGGAGATGAGTAGTACTTGTTGAGCGTGTGGCATATGAAGTAGCTGCGCCCGCACATGTGGGTAATTCTAATGTTCACCCACACACAGCCAGTGTGGGCTGTCTCTTGCTCACGTCACACACGGTGTGTGGGCGGATGTCTAGTATGTCACACGTATGAACGTTATCAGGACCCTTTTATTTTTGTCTGTAATTCAAATTCGTGAAATCTTTTTCATATTTTATATTTGCAAATTTTCTTTAAGTTCTTCAACTTTTTTTAATATTATGACTCGCAGACTTTTTCAAATTCATGAATTTTTTCAACTCCCGATTTTTTTTGAAAATTGTGAGCCCTTTTTTGCAAATGTCGTGAAATATTTAAAATTCATGAACTTTTTTAAATCTGTGAATATTTTTTAGAAAAAAAGTTTTATACCCATGAACTATGCATCGTACGATGCATATAACCAACCTTATTACATTGTTTACTACTACAAGATATGAAACTTTGATATTGCAAAAAGTAAAGAATTATAAAGAAAATAGACAAAGTAAGAAAAGTATGCCAAACATCTTATAAAACGTGTTCCCCCATAAACATTAAAATCAAAGAAATAGTTTTTTTAACTGATATATTTAACAAATACATTGATGAACTTTATACATATGTGCAAGTTATCCTGAAGGAAAATTATTCCTAATGCTCTGTGAAAAAAATCATTTACCCAAAATGCTTTCAAAAATAGTAGAAGCATCGATTTTATTTTATTTTCAGAGCATTTAGGAATGCTTTTCATCATAATAATTTGTACTTCCTTCGTCCCAAAATAAGTGTCTCAACTATAATACAACTTTGCAATGTTTGTTGTAGAAAAAAAACAAATTTTCTTTTTTACTATTCTTTTAAATTTTACTGATCATGGGTGAGCATTTGAGTTTGGGGGCAGAAAGTCTGTGCCCATTATTTTGGGCATAGATTTATTCGACTTTAATGGATTTAGATCCATTAAAGTCGAATAAATCTAGTCCATAGAAAATATTTCATCCTCACAGCGCGGCACCATAGTATACCTTTAAGAACAATATTTACCTCATGGAAAATATTTCATAAGTACAGATAGGAACACAACAAATATAGAAGTTTATATCAGAAAAGTAATATTTTTTAATAAAATTTAAATATTACTGTCTGAGCTTAGCAAAGCTCATATTACAACTTTATTTAGTGGACCAACCTGCGGCTGGCTAACTTTGGCATCAGCCAGTAGCTGTTTTACGCCAGGCGGTGCTCAACCGGATCAAGCGTGGTTGGTGCAACCGCCGGGTCTCTCAGTATGGCCTCAAGATCTCCATCTTTCTCACCCAGGGCAGCATTCAGAAATGCCACCATGCATGATCCCAGCAACGCACCTCCGCATCTTGCCCTTGCACCCGTTCCCATCCTTGCAGACGCAGGTGATGAACTTGGGGACGTCGTCGTCCAGCATGTCCAGATGCCCGTAGTCCTTGGTCACAAAGTAGTAGCAGGGCGGCCTGCACTCGCGGTAGAACTCGGCGTGGTTCACGTCCTTGGGTGCGCAGGGAGGGAAGAATATGTTCTTCTTCTCCTCGCCGAGCCCGGTGCCAACGACCAGCACCGGCATCGCCATGTCGAAGGAGGAGGGCTCGTAGGTGAGGATCTTGGGCTGGAGCTGGGAGGACTTCCCTGTGCCGGCGACAGGGTCGAGACCGATGAGCGCGGAGAAGGTTAGCTGGGTCTTGGCATGCCCCATGGCCAATGAGAAAGCCGTGTGGCCTCCTCGGCTGTGGCCGGCCAAGGCGAGCTTCGAGAGCTCCGGCTCGACGCCTTTGGGCAGCACGGACGGGAGGCCGTCGGGGAGCCAGTCTGCCACCTTGGCTGCCGCGGCGATGTCCTCGGCGTCACCTGAAGGTATGATACTGATGCTGAACTGCACTACAAAATGTTGCAGAATTAGTTAGTTGATCACCACAAGCTAGCATACAGAGGTTCAACAGATCATCTTCTGAGAGAGACTTGAGGTAATTTCTATGTGTTTTTCTTTCTCTGAAAGGAGATTTAAACCCTCTTGTCTCTGCATCATTGTTGAGGTAATTTCTGTATACATGCGAAGTGAAGATGGTAGCGATCGACCTGGGGTGCGACAATGATGAAGCCGTGGGATGCCACGTGTCGAAGAAGGTGTTCGTAGAAGTGGTAATGGAGGAAGAAGCCGTGCAAGAGCATGGCGACGGGGTAGGTTCCCGCATCCTTTGGTGCGACGATCAGCACCGGGATCGGTGGTGTCGGCGCCGCATTCTCATCCACCTGAATCGCCTCGACCGCAAGCTTCCCCGGCTGGAACACCGAGGTGACCGCCTCGAGAACCTCGGCGTCGGGCTTGTTCATCGTCTCTGCGGGTGCTGCTGCTGCCATCTCTCACTCAAGCTCAGGGCACCAACTCTCTGTCTTAACGAGTGCTTTGAGGCTGCGATGATGATAAGAGAGGACCAAGGTGGCAAATTTATAGGAGGGTGGATGTTAATTGTGGCTAACTTTGGTCACTAGTCCAAAATCAATTCGCTTGGGAAATGAGAAGAACGTGTTGGAGAAATGCAGGCTTTGAATGCACATGTACAATTCCACATGCATGAATAAGACTGATTCCATCTAACTGCATTTGTTCATTGAATTGTCCCCCATCCCATCACTTCAGGATACACAGTATAGATGGGATCATGGCCTCATGGGAGTGAGCTGGCCAGCTCACTCCATCTTGTTAATTTCTGTATGCATGATTCGTATTTTTCCTGTAAATTTCGCTTCTCTGTGGTTCCATATCATGAGAACTCTGGGAGAGAGCTAAGAAGTAGGATTGTGCAACAAGATTTTGTATGTACTTTGTTTTCAGCGGTAATTCTGTCCAGAGAACATATATGCCACCAGATCAGATCTGCTCCTCTGAAACAGGAGAAGAACTGTTATGATTGATTTAGTCCTTGATCAAAATCATATACGCGTACAAGAATTTCATAGTGCTGTGTATCCGATTCGCTTGTCCACGATGTTAACTCACAGTTACCATTGTAGAAGGCTAAACCTGTTAGCATCACGTACATGGGAATGCAAAGTGCAGTAATCATCTGTTCAACCGAGGCATCTGAGCTTCGAAAGCTGTATAGAATGAAGTTAAAGCAGTTAGAATTGCTTGAGCTTTTTATGTGTTTTGAATATCATGTCCTGGTCACTCCATTAACAGGACTCTTTCGGATTCTCACCGTTTTGTCGGTGATGTTCGTGGCTGGCTGGTTTGTTGTGCACATCTATTTCCACCCCTTCTCATGGCTGTAGATCCAAATTAGCACAAAATAGGGCTAGCTGCTAGCTGTGGAGCTTTGTGTGTACTTCACTGATTTACGCCTTTAATAAGATTCTCTTATCGACAGTGCGATAGTACTCTCGGTGATGTGTGTGGCTGGCCGTTTTATTGTGCACATTTATTTCCACAGTTCGGCACTTGATGCTTCCTGATAGATGTAGCTCCCTACCTGAATATATTACCACCGAACCAGCAATGTTTTACATTACAAGAGAGGATCAAGCATAGAAGAAAGGTAGCTTTCCCAGGACCTGGCCGTGTCGGTGACGCAGTGTCTTTGAATCTAAAGATGCAGAGTGAGAAGTTAAATACAATGTTCCTAGTCGTGGTGCTTGAGAGATGATGCTCGTAGAGGAAGATGAGCGCATTGCGTGAGTCCCAAAATTTCCAGAGGATGGTGAGAGCAACGGAGGGCGAGATGTTGGGGTCAAAGCCAAGGGGCGATGCAATCGCCCAAATTCTGTCGAGGGAGGTGGGTGTTGAATGCCCAAATGAATCCACACCTAAGCGGCGATTGGGCAGCATCCTCGCATGGGCCGTCGCATTTGGGGCATGCATCAGAGTCTACAATATGTTTGTGATGCAAGTTTTCCTTTGAGTTGGCCCTATCTTTTAAAAGTAGCCACCCAAAGATCTTGGCCTTAATGGGAAAGGCCAAATGTAGTCATGATTGCGGTCGATGTAGGAGTGATGGTGTTTTATGTGTTCTTCGACGTGAACGGTGGCCCATGAGTGAGAGACCGCTCATCATCTTGCTCCCTAGGTTTGAATTGCTACATCAGAGACAACATAATAGCCAACTAGCCAGAATCACCTGTAGTAATACGAATCCCTAGGTTAGTCAATAAGTCAAACTGCCAAATAGTAGCCACTAGAACATTGTCATTGGTGGAGTGGGAGAAAAGATGCGAGAAAGCTGTTTTTAGTGGTGTGTTTAGTGCTACCTCCCATCAAAACTCTATTACGACAAGTGACGCACATATGGTGCACCATTTGTCACCACTATAGAAGGTGTGAGTGACCTTTACAAAGTGTACCCTATAATAAGTGATTTCAACAGTTTTCTGCTTCCAAAGCTCACATTTGTAGTAGTTTGTGCGGATCAATATCAATATACTCTCAAGAGCTCTCAAATGTTCTAAAAATAGTATTAGCATGCGTCGCATTTTCTCGCAAGCCATCCTTCTAGCAACAAAACTACTATTTACAATCTTCGAGCTACGTTGATTGACATTCAGTTCCCTCTGTGCATGTTAGTCGATAGAAAGCCTTCGAGGTATTATTTTTTCTTTTTTTTAACCGAAACCGTAGAGCAATCGTTCTATGGAAATTTCATTAAAAATAGTGTACAATATATACAAAGTTAGCCCATAGAAACAATCAACCCACTCCCTCCTTATTAAACCCTGAGGCTATCATGGATATTAATTCAAATTCTGTTCAATCCAACTGGAAAATTGATCTTTGAATTTAGTTTTGACTCTATGCAGAAGCAGAAGCAGATCTGCCTTGAGGTTGCTTTTCCACGCTTGGACTGTTGCCTCTTTTGCCTTGAATATCTTCCCATTCCTTTGCATCCAGATGTTCCAGCAACCCATGATTATGGTTTCCATGGCAATGTGGACCGGTAGAGCTTGAATGGCAATCGAAACTTCATCAAAAATTGAGATACCTCTGTTTCTAGGACCCAGGATGGAGTGCCAACAATTAAACGCAAAGTCACAATCCCAAAAGAGATGCTAAGAAGTTTCATTAGTGTTCATTTGACAGAGTGCACAGCTGTAGGAAGGTAAGTAAAACGTCCTTCTTTGGAGCATATTTCTGGTATTGACTCTGTCATGGAGTAAGAGCCAGAAAAAGATCTTATATCTTAGCATAGCTGCATTTTTCCTGAGCTTTTTGAAGATCAATGTGGCTGGTTTTCCTGTTGTCAGCTCCTTGTACATTTTGATAGAAGAATAATTGCTTCCCCATGAATATGTCCATCTATCCGCCTGAGTGGTGATCTAAAGATGTTGAGTGATGCTTGCAATTTAAGAAATTGTTGATGGGCTTGAGCTGAGAGTGGGAGGAGGAAATTTTCACTTATGTCTGATGCTTGTAGAAACTCTTTAATGGTTAAAGTGTCCTGGGTGGCAAAGGAAAAGAGTTCTGGAAATTTGTCTCTTGCAATTCCATGTCCCCAATTGTCTAGCCAGAAATCAATAGTGTTACCTCCTCCAAGTTGTCCTGTGGTCACTGCTTTGAATTCAGACAACAGCTTAAGAATACTTTTCCACCAGAATGAACCAGCTGGTCTATAAAAAATCACTCCATCAGGATAGTAAGTTTCCCAAATTAGATTAACCCATGGGAGATTCTCTTTGTGGAGGAATTTATGCAAATGATTCATGAGGAGACACTTGTTGTGCATTTCAATGTTGAGGACTCCCAAACCTCCTTGATCTTTAGGCAAACAGACTTTGTTCCATGAAATAAGTGCTGAACCTCTATCCTCCATTCCATACTTTCTCCAGAAGCAGTGTTTCAAAGCCTTGTTAATTTGCTCAATGATTCCCTCAGGCAACTCAAGTGTGCACATGAAAAAATTTGGAAGATGTGCAAAAATAGACTTGATCAAAGTATGTTTGTCTCCATATGATAAAAAGGTTGAACATCCGGCCAAACTCTTGTCAATCCTTTTTATAACAGGAAAGAAATCTTCCATCTTAGGTTTGGAGAGGGATAATGGCAGCCCTAGATATGTGAAAGGGAAACTCCCTATAGAACATTCCAGTCTTACAGCAAGGATTTGCATGACATCAGTCCCTATGTTGATAGGTACCATGGCAGATTTTTCAAAGTTAACTCTCAAGCCAGTAAACATTGTGAAATGAAGAACGAGGTTTTTGAGTTATTCCACTTACGTTTCAGATGCTGGCATTATGAGTATAGTGTCATCAGCATATTGAATTACAGGGAAATCAGGGCAATGATGAGACTGGAGTGGTCTTTCTATTAGGTTATTGAGCATGGCCTCATTCAGAATAGACTGTAAAATGTCTGCAGCCAACACAAAGAGTAAAGGAGAAAGTGGGTCCCCTGTCTGACTCCTCGCTTGCACAGGAACTGTTTCCCAGGCACACCATTAAGCAAAACAGCAGAATAACCAGAGGAGAAAAGCATGTCCATCCACATTAGCCACCTGTTGCCAAAGCCTCTAGCAATGAGAATATCTTGGATTAATTGATGTTCAATAAGATCAAAAGCCTTCTCAAAATCCAGTTTCAAGACTATGATCTCCTTGCCAGACATTTTACACTGATGGATGAATTCATAAGACCAAGCTAGACAATCCTGAATGGATCTTGCTTGTAAGAAACCATATTGATTGGTGTGGACCAGCTTCAGAATGACATCTTGAAGTCTATTTTCCAAAAGCTTGATAATGATCTTAATAGAGTAGTTTAGCAGTGAGATAGGTCTGAAATCATTAGGAGTAGTTGGGGCATCTTTCTTGGGGATGAGAGTTATGAATGAGGAGTTGATGCTTTGCAGGCTAATTCTTCCATGATAGAAATCCTCAATTAAGTTGTAGAAATCCGGTGCTAAAATATCCCAGCAGTGCTTGATGAAGTTAGTGTTGAAACCATCTGGCCCTGGTGCCTTGTCATTTGGCAGATTTTTGACCACAGAATCAATTTCTTCTCTGGAGAAGGGGTTTTCAAGCACGGAGAGATCCACATCTTTGCCAAGAAGGCTACCCAAGTTGAGAGGATTAAAAGTTGGCACTGAATTGTTTAGTCTTTGCTTGAAAGTATTAAGGAGAATATTGGCTTTGGCATTGTGCTCTCTATGTGTGTTGCCCAAATCATCTTGTAAACTTGCAATGTGATTGACCCTGTATTTGATAGTAGCTTTGGCCTGAAAGTATTTGGAATTGGTTTCACCAAATTTAACCCACCTGGTAGTAGCTCTTTGTTGCCAATAAATCTTTTGCATTTCCAAAAGTTTAAGCATATGTTGCTTTAGAAGCTCTCTTCCATTTCATTCTGTCAAAGTGAGATCTCTGAAATTTTCCAAAGAATCTAGGAAAGAAATGACTTCATTGGTGGCTTTAATGGATATGCTGAGCTGAGAGATGGATTTTGACCAAATTTTCAAACATTTCCCAAGCCTTTTGAATTTGGCAGTTATTCTTTTAGCACCGTCTTGAATTTGAATGTCTTGCTCTCGGTTATGTTTAACAACCTCTTGAAAGCCCTAAATTTGCAGCCAAAAGTTTTCAAACCTGAATATTTTGGCCTTGGGGATGTGTGTACCAATCTGTATCTGGCAAGGTATGTGGCCTCAGGCAGGCTTAGACAATGGCAGGACCAAAGTGTTTGGATATTGGGAGGTCCAAGCTTCAGAGGTGAACACCCAATCCAACTTCTCCAGTAATGGGGCATGCTGCATATTGCTGCAGGTGAAGCTTCTTCCCTTTAGTGGAATCTCCACCAAAGCTAGTTTATTGATGGCATCATTAAATTTCAACATATCAGAGAGATTGCCTCCTGTCCTGCTTTTGTTGTTTGGGTACCTGATATAATTGAAATCCCCCATGATCATCCACTTGGTATCATCGGGCATCTGAATATTGTTGAACCAATTCAGAAAATCATCTCTAGCTGCACCTTGACATGGTCCATAGATATTAGTTAGAATTCAAGAATCGCCAGTTAACTTTGAAATGAGTCTGATGGAGAGGGAGAAGTCATTATGGAAGAGAGATTCTCCCTCAAAGAGAGTGCCATTCCATGCAATGAGAAGACCACCAGAAGCTCCAACTAAAGGGAGAAAATCAAAATAGTTTATCCTTTTTGGACAGAAATTCTTGAGATATCTGAAGTCAAACTGCTCTTTTTTAGTCTCTTGAAGACAGATGATATCTGCATTTGCCTCATCAATTTTATTTCTCAGTGCTAACCATTTATTGCTGTCATTAATGTCCCTGATGTTCCAATTGAGAATATTCCAGTTTCTATTCATATCCAGAGAAGATAGAATCTATGACTGTAACTATTGTGCTGAGGAAACCAGCCAAACAAAACATGGCTAAAAGATGATAGAAGATAGGAGTCCATAACCACATATCATACCTCAGCTGTCTTCCATAAGAGAGAAGGTAACTATAACATAGGTAAATAATAAGGCAACTCCCACAATGCGTCACAGCAGTCTTAGACTTCATTACAAAAGGATTAGGGCTAACAAGTTCCATTGATAACATATCACAAAAGTTAACAAGTTCCACAAGTTCCACAGGTAACAGATCACAAAAGTTCATCAAGGACCCAGGAATAAAACTGCTCATTGCTGACATTACTAACAACAGAAGAACTACTTAAGGCTTGAAAGCAGCCTTCTTTGATGGTCCCTTGGTAGCAGCCTTATTCTCCTTCTTCTTGGGCTGGTGCAGCATCTCATCAGAACAGTCTCTTGCAGCAGCCTTGCAGAAAGAGACGACAAGATTTTTAACAATTTTAGTAGCAATAGCTGGAGGGTCAGATGAACAAGGGAAACAATTTTTGTCTGAACATGATTTCCTTCTTAAGCCTTTGTTCAATTCTTGCAATCTAAAACTCCTTCTTACCTCAGTCTCAACCATGGGTGCTTTGTCTTTTCTCTTCCTTTGAGCATGAGCAACTTTGGTGCTGGCAGCTGGCAGAGAGGGAGTGCTCTCCTTGTTTAGTACCTGAGGTGTTAAACTATCATGAGAAGAAGCTTCTTGTTCCACAACTGAATTTTTACAACAAAGAATCTGCTCATTTTGACACTTTTTAGGGATAACAAAAGGCAAAGTTTTATTACTAGCAGAGCCTTCTATGATGCAAGTCCATAATTGAGAAGCAAGCAGAGATTTTTCCCAATCAAAATTGTCAACGTACAACAGAGCAAAAGTGATGAATTTGCACCATTCAATAGGTACTTGAGTGACTAGGTCTGTAGGGGCCACTGGTGCAAAATGAGTGCTCCAAAGCTCCAACCCTTCCTTGGATAAAAACTCATCATCTTGCCCTGAAGATGCAGTTGGTTGCAACTGAATATCTTGAGTAGAGAAACTTGCATTGAATATAGGAAGGGAAGCCAGGAGGTGCACCCATACTGTTACCTGTGGAAGAGCTGGAATTTGCTGCATCAGATTTATCTGGTGAAGATGAAGCTCTCTGATTGACCACAGCAGTGCCCTCTACAGTGGCCAGAACTGAAGGAATATTGTTAACATCCATCTCTACAAGTGGGGTAGGAGCAATCATTGGGACCAAAGTGGCAGTAGATTCCACGACAGGAGCACCTGACTTTTCAGCAGTAATGATTGGAACAACAACAGAAGTATTTTCCTCAACTGCAGCAGTTGCCTCTTCTGCAACAATGACTTGTACAACAGCAAAACTTGTCCCTTCTGCAGCAATTGTCTCATCTGCAACAATAGGAACAATAGCAATTTGTTGCGGTAGTGGCTCCTGCACTAGCATCTCCAAATCAGGTTGTGGATGAATACCAGCAACCAGCATAACATCTTCAGCAACAGGCAACAGGGGTTCATCAGGGATGTTGAAATCTTTAATTGGAAGTTGCTCAATGGGTTGATTGAGATCAAAATCAACATGATCCACAGGTTGAGCTTCAGATAGAACAAGAGGGGCTAGGAGTTCATCCAATTCTTGTAAGATTGGTCCTCCATTAGCAGATTTTGCAGAGCTTACATTGGCACTGGGCATACCCAAAGAAAGAGTTAGACCATTGTTATCATCCACTGGCTGCTCTGCTTCCACTTCCAGGGGGGCCATCAAATCATTCAGCTCAAGGAATTCTCTAACTTGAATTTCCACATCAACCAGCTGATGTTGCTCTGGCATGGCCCAATGGCCCCAACCCTCCTCTTACTCAGCTTATGCAGGAGCATCTTCATTAACTAGCAAATCTTGGTTGTTAGGTTGCAGCAGATGAAAAGCAACAGGCCCAACCATAAGATTATTTTGGTTGGGATGATGGAACTGTTCTTGAGGCCTTGGGTGAGGGTTTCCATCCACAGGTACCGGATCCTCATCAGCAGGTGGCCCTCTAATAGGCATGTCATCAAAAATCACTATAGGGCAAGACCATGACTGACCATTGAAATTCTTGGCACCATAAACTACCAGACTGGCTGGCACATCCTTTAGAACAACAATCTTGACTTTCAGAGCTACAACAGCGTCACTGGATTTGACTCTGTCCCAAACCATGAGTTGTCCAAAGTCCACAGTTGCATTAGAAAACTCATGGAAATTCCTCAAATCAGCGGGGAAACCAAAGACCATAATCCAAACATCTCGATTCAGATTGAAATTCTTCCAGTTGAGACCATCGTTGTGTCTTTGGGAGACGATGTGGATGTCATCATAAGCATGCAGGCCTCTGTTAACTAGAAAATCTCTATCCGCCGCACTCTTAACCCTCACAAAAGCTTGCCCAAACAAACACTTTGTCATAGCAGAAACTCCTATACGCTTAGACTGAAAAAACTCAAGGAGGATCTCACGAATATTGATAAAAGTCACTTCACCTTGGGGCATGGGGACGATTGTTGCAATGGCCAGATCTTCATTTGCCGGAACAAGGTTGCCATGGAGAACACGGTGATGCGCGGGCCGACCGTCGACCTCAATCGCATGGAAGCCTTCAGGGAGGAATGGAGTCGGGTCGAAGGGGAACGATGCCATTATCGACGGATGGATGAGAGTCGCGACGGCAGAAACCCTTGATGGAGGAGCTGACTGCTGCAAAGATGGTGGAGTTTGGTGGGAATGCTAGTCGACGGCGGCGGTAATGACTTGATTTGACTGGACATGAGGGGTTGTGGTCTCGCTGGAGGGTGGGTCTGGGCGTGGCGATTGACGGGTGTCACGGCCACTAGCCAAAGGTGGCTGCTGCAGCAGAGGAGGAGGATGAATGCGGGGAGTCGGCTCAAAAATTGCACCACCAAATCTGCAGTTCTCCTCGATATGGCCCAGACGACGACATCCTCTACACTGAATCCTGCTCGTGCAACTGGGCCTAAGATGGCCCACACCAAGGCAGCGGACGCAAAAAGGGTTATTGGGCTCCTGATTAGGCTGACGAGGCCCAGAGTTTTCAAATCCCGCAGGCCCCATCGTCCCAAGTGTCACATTATTGGGTGCAGTTAATACAGGGTTTAAGGCAGAAGTTGATTGAGCAAGGCGCTCCGAAACTGGCAGGGGATGTGGTGCACCGGATCTGGCTGGAGATTTGACTGGGGAAGCATGATCTTGAAAAAATCTAGGATTTTGAACAGCAGCTGCATAGGATCTACGATCAGCAGATCGATCTACTACGGTCCATTCTTGATCAAGCTCTTGCTGATAGAGCCTGAATTCTTTTTGGAAATCAGGACCACCCTTCCCCCAAAGAAAGAAGCCAAGATTGAAAAGATCATTGGCACAATTTCCCCCTTTGATAATAGCAAAACCCACATCTTTGGAAGAAACACTGAATTTGGAAGACCAATTCTGAAGGCAAGAAACTTTGGAACATGATGCATGTCCCCCAAAGCAGGATTGAAGCATGAGACTGACTGAATCCACATTGATACTGAGTTTAGAGCGAGTCACCTCAGCCACTAGGATGAATTCCTTGAGTTTGCCACCATCAAAATGGTTGATAGGCACCCCATATTGCTTCCAGATGAAAGCTTCAAAGGCCAAACCTTGCTCTAATTTGAGATCAGAGAGCGCCATTGGGAGGGAGACGACGCATGGTGTGAGGGAGGAGGGTGGCTACCGGTGCCGGAGTGGCAGCCGGCGAGGAATGTGGCCGCTGCGGTCGGAGCGGCCAGCGGCGCGAGGGGAGGGCTAGGCAAGGTGAGGAGACATCTTAGTTATCTAAACTTCCACCTTTTTCTGTTTTTCGTTGTGATATAGGAGTGGATTGTGATGAGATATGTTGTGTGTGTAGATGAGCTTGATATTATTTGTTTTGGATTAATTGTGTTGAACATGATTAAAACTGTTCGATAACTGAAGAAGGCCAAAAAATTTGGGCAACAATTTTTAAGCATGTGGAAAAGCATTGTTGTCGCGGCGCCTAAAAACCTTCTCTCTCCTATCCTAAAACCATTTTTGGGCAACAACAAGTCATCCGTTGGGCATGCTCTAAGACCACCATGTGTGCACTAATTAGCCGGCAAAACTTTCTTTCACCAGAAACTGACTTTGAGAACCGACTCCGAAACTAAGATTTCTAGTTTTTTCGCACATCAATATCATTCTATTCCTCTTTTTTTTTTGCAGGAAAATATCAGTGTATCACAATAGCCTTCAAATGTTCTAAAATATTATTAGTCTGTGTCGCATATTCTCGGAAGCCATCCTTTTAGTAACAAAACTACTATTTACAATCTCCAAACTACGTTGGCTCACATTCAATTCCCTCCGTGCATGTTAGGTGTTCGACAAAAACCCTTTGTGGTACTCACTCTGTTTTTATTTACTCTGCATATTAGAGTTGACTGCAGTCAAACTTCGTAAAGTTTGATCAAGTTTATAGAAAAAAATAAAAACATTTATCTTAACAAATCTATACGATGTGAAAGTACATTCAATAATAAATTTAATAGTGTTGATTTGTTATTGTATATGTTATTATTCTTGTTTATAAACTTGGTCAAAGTTTATAAAGCTTGACTTTGACCAAAGCTAATATGCGGACTAAATAAAAACAGAGGGAGTATTATTTATTCTGTTTTTTGTTGTGATATAGGAGTGGATTGTGATGGAAGATGTTGTGTTTATAGATGAGTTTGGTATTGTTTGTTTTGGATTAATTGTGTTGAACATGCTTTAAAATGTTTGATAGTTGAAGAAGGCCAAAAAATTTGGGCAACAATTTTTAGGCATGTGGAAAAGCATTGCTGCCGCGGCGCCTAAAAACCTTCTCTCTTGTACCCTAAAACCATTTCAGAGCAGCAATAAGTCATCCATTGGGCATGCTCTAAGGCCATCATGTGTGCACCAATTAGTTGGCTAAAATTTCTTTTGCCAGAAACCAACTTTGAGGACCGACTCCAAAGCTAAGATTTGTAGTTTTCCGCACGTCAATATCAGTGTATTCTTCCCCTAAAAAAAATCAGTGTATTCTTTTCTTTTGCGGGGAAATATCAATGTATTCACAAGAGCTCTCAAATGTTCTAAAATTATTATCTACTAGTACTATGTGTTGCTTATTCTCATCACATGCCATCTTTTTTGCAACAAAACTATTTACACACATACTCTAAGTACTTAATCCATGGGTACGCAGTGCCAAAGGTCTACTACGATTAGAGCTTTAGCGTCAAGTCAAGCTTCGGCAGCTCTTGATCGCCATCACCACAGTGGCCAACACTTCCGTCACTCCGCCGTCGCCAGCCTTCCTCCTCGCCGAACGCCGCCCTCCGGACGTTGAATGCGCCGAACCAGCTCGGCAGCTCGCCAGGCCCCGCCACACCGAGCCCGCCGTGGATGGCGAAGGCGTAACCATGCTGTCCGAGCGGCGCTGGCACGCCGGCGTGGCGCCTTGCGAGCGTGCGCTCACGCTTGTGCGCGTTCTGGTGCCCGCCGAGCGCCTGCGAGCTGTAGAAATCCCGCCGGCAGTAGTGACAGCGGAACAGCTGCCGCGGCTCCTGCTCGGCCTCCGCCGACACGGCGGCCGGCGCGGCGCGCAAACCCAGAGGTGCCTCCGCACCGACCGTGCCGATGAGGTCGAGCTCAACCGGCCGGAGAGATCCCTCCCCTCCGCTGCCGACGACGCGCGGGCGGTCACCACCGCTGTCGTTCACGAGCCCTGCAGCTGGGCGGCCTTCTCCTCCTCCCTTCGCTCGCTCTCCCATGAGCAAGCAGGATACCAACTGGGGAACGGAAGTGTTATGTGTGCCGTGTAAAAAATTCTTGTAGGAATTGATCAGGCAATGACATGATTTGAGCGGATGGCTGTACATGTCAGGTGACCGCGACGTACCGCTACATGTCATCTTACAAAAGTCCCTTAAGTTGACATGCATGCAGGCAGTGGTTTCTTTACGTGCTTTGCTTCCGGCGCGCCGGCGAAAACACTGGTCGGCTGACGCAACGGAAGATCGCCGTTCGTGTGGGAGATCTCATTTTCTACTAGTATATCTTGAGGAGATAAGGCAAGTGATGGGTACATGGGATTAGGATATGGCAATACTATATTAGTGTGCACCGGTGTGATGCAAAAATGGGAAATATGTCAGAGCATGTTTCATTCCTATACAAGGCGCTGCCGCAATACAAGTCAAAATGCATAATATAGGTCGTCAGAAGAATAGGCGCAGTACTGATCTAAAAAAAAAAGGCACAGAGACATATCATATCCAGTGTCAACAGGCCAAACAAAAGCCTGCCCAGACTAGAGGTTGTAATTCTGAAACAAAGTGCACAGGCACACATGATTTCAATTTCAGATTTCAGTGGCATGTTAAAATCCAAGTTGTAGGGTAGAACACAGAAGTGCTTGAGCACATAAAGAGTAGATCACACAGGTTTCAGGTCGAATATGAAGGAACAATCTCCTAGGTGATCTAGGACTACAGGTGTTGCGAAATCAGTCCATTCTTCCCTTTAGCACTCTCTCCTGAACTTCAGTGGGCGTTCTGCAACCAGGAAAACAAAGTATCAGAATATCAACAAGGACTAGGCATAGAGAGAGGGCAAACACCTTCCTCTGATCTCTGGTATGCTAGTACACTACTCCCTGCGTTCCTAAATACAAGACCTTTAAATATTCCAATATGGACTAGATGCAGGGGAAAATGAGTGAATCTACACTCTAACATACATTTATATACATCCATATATAGTCTATATTGAAATCTCTAAAAAATCTTATATTTAAAAATTATTGCTCTTATGATGCACAGTTACAAAATCGTTATAAATCTGATGTGCAATTCAAATATCAAATTATAACACTTCTTCACGGGATTAGCATTTTCAGTAGGTAAAGTTTTGCGCACAAAGTGCCCAAATAATAAACAAATTGTATCAGCGTCAGTAGGTCAGCAGGGAGATCGTCACACTTTTGTATACTATGTAAGAGTTGAGAGATGTGTGGAACTTACACAATAAGAACATAACCTCCCCAACCACTCAGGCAATCGCGATCAACAGAAGACAGCAATGCTTGCGAGATTGTCTCAAATAGTTCTTCAGGTTCCTTTACCAAATAAATAATTAAAACAATTGTCATATTTACAATACAAAACCAGACAAGGGAAGTTGCTGTAGTATCTTGCATGAGGAACTACATAAAAGAAATTAGTGTGTACACATCACTAGAGTAAGGAAACGAACCATGTCTGGTTTGTACATGGACTCACAAGCACCATATAATGATTCTGAAGCAGTACCAGAAACCACAAAATCTTTTGCCAGTTCCCTGCATAAAGAAAGCACTTTTGATCAGATTGCCTGCTACAGATAAGCCAGCAAAGGGTTCACACGAATTAATATTATCATGTATCAAGAGACTTGACATGAAGCACTGCAATCTGTGGATGGGAACAGTATACCTGCATACTGTCTACATTAACAATACAGCTTTGTACGGCTCCTGCCAAGGCTAAAACAAGATAACCTTTCCAAGTAACATTATATATGCCAATATTAGTTACTTATTTGTTTTGGATGCCTTTATACCCTAGTTTGGTGTTTTCTGAACCTCATTATTCAATATCCATGTTGGTCACAGGGAAAGGTATTCCCCATAAATCTCACACCTTATCATTGTCAACACTTGGATGGCAATTGACAATAATCATTTTTAACCTAAGCCTGAATACATCTTAGGACTCTGACTGAGCAAAAACTGCTAAAGAAAATACTCTTCTTTGCTATACACGCTCATGGGAGACAGGTACCATACTTGAATTACTCCCCCCATCCGGGATTAATATGCCGGGGGGCCACTTCTCCACAACCAAGGCACTAGCCATTTTAGTTACCAATCCCTTAGATTTCTCCACCAAGCACACACGCATTATCTCCCCTGCCTGCATGCGGCCAATGGATAGCATGCATGCATCAGCCGTTTTCTCTCACATGCCTGCATGGCTAATCGTCTAGAGGGACCAGCAGCAGAATCTAATTGGCCTAATAAATAGGGACGGGGCATGGTGGATTGCTGGCCCTATAATCCCCTGCGGAGGGAATATGTAAATAAAACATAGCACATGGCCATATATTCAACTAAATGTACTTTTGAGAAGGAAGTAGCACAAGTTACGGAAAAGGTCATGAAAAGACAAGAACTGGTACATACTTGGCACCAATGCAGTCCATGGTACATATAAATGGCTGATCTTTTTCACCTAGCCCGGCAATGATCGGTTGGCAGAAGTATGGCCCAAACCTAAATATCATGAAATAACTCTGTTAGCCATCCCCATAATTCAGCTAATATAACAGGTGGTAATAAGACAGAAGAAACAGTAAATGATACTGTATCTACAAAAGCATCCTACACATTTCAGCTAATCAAAAATATGATTTGCAAATCAGATCGAACAAATAAAGGACACACAGCATAACTGCAGAAATATTAACATACATATCAGTAGGAACATTTCAAATTTCATAACCAGCTGTATCGTCAATCATCACTTTTCTTATCACGAATTATGTGAAGATTAACCCAATAGAAGGAACACCTACACTACTTCTTATAGGCCAACCGGTCACCGCAGTGCAATTCAGTGAGTCTACATTTACATTTGTTTCATATGCTCAGCGATGGTTCATGTTTTCTACTCTTAACACCATCATCATTGCACGATGTTCCAAATCAGGCTACCAAGAATTCAAGGCTTGGAACTTCTCACCTTTTCTCGTAGAGGAGGGCGGAGACGAGGCTGGCGAAGGTCTCAGGCTTCATGTCCCTCTCCTCCCGAAGCTGGTACAGTTTATGCTTAAACACCAGCCGCTGGTACCTGCACACACATGACGCGGCAGACAGACGTCAGACCCAAACCCTAAACCGACGAAAGCCACCAAATCAGGGGCGATCAGCCAAGCAACCAGAAACCGCAAATTCAGGATTGGAGACCCACAGCGTCTGGGCGTCGGTGGCGAGGCCGGAGAGGCCGATGTACAGCTTGCCGTGGATCTTGAACACCCTCTGGAAGTCGGTGGCGACGGTCTGCAGCTGCACGCCCAGGCGCCGGTCGCTGGCGATCGCGAAGCAGTTCTTCCCCACCATCGCCACCACGGCGCTCCCGTTGTACTCGAAGATCTGCGGAACGGGGGAAGAGGCAGCGCGGATCAGACGGGGGAAGCGGGTAAAGGAGCTAGGGTTTTGCGTGATGGGGATGGAAGCAGGGAGGTCGGAGGGTACGGTTGCGGAGGGCACTCACCGACATGGCTGGCAGGGATGCAACAGACGGCGGAGGCGGAGCGAGAGGAGGCGGCGGAGCGCGGCGGCTTCGGTTGTGTATCCGGCGACGGAAAGAAAAGCGGCGAGTCCTCTGTAATTGGGTCTCGCGCAGTGGCCCAGTAGTCAGTCAAGAGTCTCGGAGCGAGTCCGAGGCAGTTAATTTACGGCCCAGACTTGGTACATAGTAGAGGCCTGATTTTTTTTAGAGCATTACTAGTAGTACCCCTAAATCCTCAAACCCGCAAAAATAACCACTTTTTTACAGGTTGAGACAAAAAAATCGCAAAGAATAGAACCCCTTAACCCTTAAACCCTTAAATTTTTTTAGAGGCTCAACTCCTATACTCCTTCCCAGCCTGTAGAAACAGGGGTTGGCAGCCCAACCCCTCGTCGACCCGGTTTCCTCTTCGCTTTCGCGCGGGAGGGAGTTTTCAGCTCCCTCCCCAGATCCGCCGCCCTGCCGCCCGCCTCCGGCCGCGCTCCGGCCGCCCTGCCCGCCTCCGGCCACCCCGTTGCGCACCGCCCCGGCCGCCCCTCCGCCTCCACGCCCCGCCCCGGCCGCCCCTCCGTCTCCCCGCCCCGCCCCGGCCCGCACCGCGGCGCCGCCTCCCCGCCCCGTCCCGCACCGCGGCGCCGCCTCCCCGCCCGGCCGCACCTCCTCCTCCCCGTCCCGGCCTCGCCTCCTCCTCCCTTGCGCCGCCCCGCCCCGGCCGCCCTCCCGCCTCCCTGCCCTCCCGCCCTGCCCTCCCGCCGGCCGCCCCTGCCCTGCCCTCCCGCCGCCCTGCCCTCCCGCCGGCCGCGGCTCCCGCCTGCCCTGGCCGCCCTCCCGCCCTGCCCCGGCTGCCGACGCCGCCTCGTCCGAGAGGTGAGGTTTTTTCATTTTTTTTATTTTGTTTCATTTTCTTTTTGTTTCATTTTTTAGCACTAATTTGTGAATGTCCTTTGCAGATGGAGATGAACAATGAGGAGATTGTCATGTCCGATTCGTCGGATTGGTCGACATCTGACGATTCCGACATTGAGGAGTTGTTGCAAGATGACGACGTCGAGATGGTGAGCCTCCTCATCGACATGCAATTGTTTGAAAACCGCGTGAAGCTGATGGATCAGAGGAGAGGGTCGAAGATGGGCCGAGTCACCATCTACGGAACCGCGCTCTCGGACACGAACATTTGATGGAAGACTACTTCTCCGAGGTACCTACATACCCTCCTCGTCTCTTTCGCAGAAGGTACCGAATGCGGCGTAGTTTGTTTGTGAAGATTGTCACCGATTGTGAGGCCGCCTCATATTACTTTAAACGTCGTAGATCCGCCGCCGGTATCATGGGGTTTAGTGCATATCAAAAGATATCGGCGGCAATGCGGGTACTCGCTTATGGCATACCCGCGGATTATACCGACGAGTATCTTCGCATTGGGCAAGATACAACCACAGAGTCAGTCCGTAGGTTTGCCAAGTTGGTCATCAAGTTGTACGGTGAGCAGTATCTTCGGGCACCAAACGAGGAAGATACAAAAAGATTAATAGAAATGAATGAAAAAAGGGGATGGCCGGGGATGCTAGGTAGTCTTGACTGCATGCATTGGAGGTGGAAAATTGCCCAAAGGCATGGCACAGAATGTATTGCGGTAAAAGCCGTGATGCTACCATTGTGCTTGAGGCCGTAGCATCTCAGGACACATGGATTTGGCATGCATTCTTTGGGTTGCCAGGAACACTCAATGATATCAATATCCTCAATAGATCTCCTTTGTTCAAAAGATTAATTTCTGGGGATGCTCCAGCTTGCAACTACAAAATCATGGACAATGAGTACTCAATGGGATACTATCTCACCGATGGCATCTATCCCGAATGGGCAACTCTTGTGAAGTCCATCAAGGAGAAAAATGGGGTGCCCTTAACAAGAAAAGAGGCTCATTTCACCAAGGCACAAGAGGCAGCCCGCAAAGATATTGAGAGAGCTTTCGGTGTTTTGCAAGCAAGGTTTGCCATAGTTCGTGGTCCAGCTCGGTTTTGGGACAAAAAAACCTTGATGAACATCATGAAATGTTGTGTGATTCTACACAACATGATCCTAGAGGATGAGAGAGGGTTAAACCTCCCTTGTTTCTATGACAATGTTGGTACCCGTGTGCAACCGGAAAGAAACCCTTCTCGCATACACGCTTTTCTTCAAGCACATCGTCAGATTGAGGATGCAACCACTCATGGTCAGCTCCGGGATGATCTAATAGAGCACCACTGGCAGTTGGATGGGCGGCGCATTGGCCCATGATGTATCTTTTTTTCCTTTTCTATGTCCTATTTGATTCGAACAATTAGTGTTATTTGCTCAAACATTGTTGTAATAATTTGAATGATTATTGTTTTATTCGGTGTTGTAATAATAACTAGAATGATTATTGTTTTATGTCAATTGTGATGGAATTTGTGATATGTCATATGATGAAATGTGATGAAATGTGTGATATATGAAATGACAGTTTTAAAGGTTGGGGTTGAGGTAAAGACTAGAACCCTCAAATCCAACCCTTAAAGCAGGTTACGAGTTGGATTTGAGGGTTCTAGTCTTTGCCCCTATTTTTCAACCCTTAAAAGTGACAAAAACTGGCACTTCTCAACCCTTAAAACTGCTACAAGGGTTTGAGGGTTTGAGGGTTCTACTAGTAATGCTCTTAGGGGAATATAGAGAGAGCAACTAATTAACGAGCGCTCTTTCGGGAGCCTCGCAACGATCAGCGCCACTTGACACGCTCTCGGCGATTCGCCACATGTCGTGTTTTGGACGCTTCCTTTGGATTTTCTTTTTTTATTTTTTCGCACGCGTTTTCGGCTTTTTAAACGTTTTTTTCGATATTTTGGTTTTCCACCGGTCTTCCCTAGCTTTTCGAGAAATTTTTTTTAAAAAAAATTGCGTAAAAAACATATTTTTTTTCTTTTGCGAGAGTCACGATTTTGTTTCCGCGAGAGGCACGGCCATGCCTCTTGGAAACGGAAAGAAAATGTGTTTTCTATTTATTTTTTCTTTCACGAGAGTTACGGTTTTGCTTCCGCGAGAGTCATGGCCGTGCCTCTTGAAAACGGAAAAAAACGCATTTTCTATATTTTTTTCGTGAGAGTCACGGTTTTGCTTTCGCGAGAGTCACGGTAGTGCCTCCTTGGAAACGGAAAAAAACGTGTTTTCTGTTGTTGTTTTTTTTCGTGAGAGTCACGGTTTTGCTTCCACGAGAGGCACAATTGTGATTTCGTCAGAGGCACGGGCATGCCTCTTTCGGAAGGGAAAAAGGCGTGCTCCCGATTCGGTTTTTTCATCCGGGTTTTTTTGTGAAAAAAAAAATCGATAATACCTATCAACATGAAATCTAGTTTTGAAGACCTCGACGCGAGGAATCCAACGGCGAAAGCGATTCAAGATTTGGACGCACGATTTAAGAGATAAATGTTTTGAATAAATGGATCTACGAAAAAATGGAAAAACTCTTTAACTAGTCACGACCTGGGGAATTGTTCGCAACGAGTACTCTTTAACTAGTGATTTCGGGATATATAGGCCTAGATGGTTTGCTTAGAGAGGGTGCTGATATGTCTCGCTCGAGAGCTCCTATAGGGCGCTTAAGGCAGCCCATCAGAGTTCTCTCGCCCGCTCGCTTCCTTCGCCCGCTCGCTCCCCTGATCGCTCGCCCACTTGCTTCTGTGGCTCGAGCTCGTTCACCCGCTCGCTAAGGAAAAGTTTTTTTTTCATTTTTTTCTGCAGTTGATCACGTAAGAAAAAAACCGTCCGGTTTTTCTATTTTTACGAAATAAAATTGGGAAATTGAAAAAGGTTTAAACATTTACAAAAAAGTTCATTGATTTTTTTGGAAAAGTTCAAAAATTCGAGAAAAGATCATTGATTTTCATTTTTTTATCTATTTTGAACGAATTTAATCGATTTTCAAAAGGTTCATCAACTTTCAAAAAAAGTTCATCGACTTTGAAAAAAGTTCATCGATTTTCAAAATAAGTTCATAAGTTTTGAAAAAAGTTCATCTATTTCAAAATAAGTTCATCAATTTACAAAAATAAGTTCATCGATTTTGAAAAAAGTTCATCCATTTTGACATAAGTTCATTGATTTTGAAAAAAGTTAATCAAATTTCATAAAAAGTTCACCGAAATTTGAAAATAATTCATTGAATTTTTTAAAAGTTCATCAATTCCGAAAAAAAATTCATCAGTGTTGTAAACATTCATCGAATTTGAAAAAAAAACTCATCAAATTTTAAAAAAACACATCAAAAATAAAAAGTTCATTGAAATTGGAAAAAGTTCATCGAATTTTGAAAAGAAATCATTGATTTGAAAAATAGTTCACAAACTTAAGAAAAGAAACAGGAAACAAAAAAATCGAAAATGTAGGGGGTGATTTAGTATACATAGAAAAATCACAATAGGAAAAGGGTATACACAATGTAGAGCCGGCGTTTTGGTTAGTGTCATTCTCTTGGGACAAAGATATTGCGGGTTCAATCCCTTGTTGATCGCACTCCATGCGTTACCTCATTTTCATTTTTGCTTTGTTTTAAAACAGATACAAAAGAAAACATGGGCTGGCCCAGCTTGGCGCGGGGGGGGGGGGGGGGGTGCCGGTTTGCGAACACCGAAGGAACTGGGTGGACTCCTATACGGCTCATTAAGCGCCGGTACAGGCAACTGGCGCCCACTGTCGCTATCTGGTGGGCCGGCCCAGGAACACGCAGAGAAAAAACTCCCAAAAAAGCTGCTCCAACAGGATTCGATCTCGCGCCGTTTAGTGACGAGGCAGCATGCCTAACAAGTACATCTACTACAATCTAGCGATTCATTACAGCGCGAGAAATTTAACAACAACACCAACCGCACTATTTCTGGTACAAACAATTTAGAAAGACGTGATTTTTTGGAAAAGAAAAAAAATCTGAAATAAGTTTTTAAAAAATCGCGAATTAGAAAAAAGTTCATGTATTCAAAAAATTTCACCAAATTTTATAAAACATCACTGTGTATTACATAAAATTTCATTGTATTAAGAAAAATGTTTGTTGTATATTATGAAAATTGTTCACCTTTGCATATAAAAATATTCGTCGTGTATCATAAAAATGTTCATAGTATATTATGAAATTTTTCAACGTTTTTACTAAATGTTGAATGCGTATTCAAAAATTGTTCGACACATATATTCATATTGTTTCAAAAATGTTCATCGTGTATTATTTAAAATGTTCAATGGATATAAAAAATGTTCAGGAATGAGTATACAATTGGTTTTGGTTATATATATATATTTTGATTTTTTTCTATTTTGGTTTTGGTTATTCAATGAGTATACAATTGTTCACTATGTTTCTTAATTTTGTTCAGTATATATTATTACACACTGTTCAATTGGTATTCGCAAATTGTTCAACGTATTTTCACAAAATGTTCAGTACGTGTCCGAAAATTCTATGTATGGTGAAAAATATTCAAATACATGCAAAAAAAATTCAAATACGATCTACTCCTTTTGAATGCATGCTGACCAAATTTCTATACATGATGAACATTTTTTATACACACTGAACATTTTTCAAAGTTCATCAAATTTGAAGAAAACGTCCATGTATTTGCAAACCAATTCATCGGACCAAGACAAAAGAAAAAAAAAGAAAAAAGTTCACCGATTTTGAAAAAAGTTCATAAATTTGAAAAAAAAAGTTCATGAATTCGAAAAAAGTTCATCAGTTTCGAAAAAAGTTCAGCGAATTTGAAATAAGTTCATCGAAATTGAAAAAAACTTCACCAAACCTGAAATTTTTTTTATCAGCATTAGAAAAAGTTCATCAAAATTCAAAAAAAAATCATTAAAATTCAAGAGAAGTTCATCCAATTTGAATAAAAGTTCATCAAAATTCAAAGAAAGTTCATTGATTTTGAAAAAAGTTCACCAATTTGAAGAAAACTACCATGTATTTGCGAACCAATTCACCGGACCAAGACGAAAGAGAAAAAAGAAAACGAAAAATTGAAAATGGGAAATGAAAAAAGGGAAAAAGGAAGAATAACGAATAATAGAAGGAAAAAGTAAAACATAACCAGATCCCGGCCGCCGGCCGCGTGGTTAGTCAATGATCTTTGACGAGAGAGGTAGCTGGTTCGAAACCTGGTGTCACCCTTTTTTGCAGATTAAGACACAAAAGAGAACACTTTAGATGGGCCGGTCCAGAGCATCGCAGGGGTGTGCGCCCATTTGCGCCCATGACTGTAACGGGCGCAACGGGCGCCGTTTAGGAAATGCCAGGAACAGGTGCAGAGGGCGCTCTTTAGGATTTGCGGTGTCGCTTCATGCGAGACCAGGAGAAGTCTCGCTGCGTGGCACGAGTTGGGCCGGCCCAGACACTCTATGAACATTCAGCCTTGTTTTTTTTCACTTTTTTGTTTTTGTTTTTTGTTTCCTTTTTTTTACTTTTGTTTCACTTTCAGATATTCTAAATAAATTTATTACAAAATCCAATCTAGATAAAATATTTGAGAAAATCCAATCTACAAAAATGTTAAGTGTGTATAGAGAAAATGTTTATTAATTATACAAAAAATGTTTACATAAAAATGTGTATGAAACAATTTGAGTAAGTATTTAAAAATGTTAGTCAAGCATTTGAAAACATGTTGAACAAGTGTTTGAAAAATGTTAATCAAGCACTTAGAAAATTTTAAATGTGTATAGAAAATGTTGACCACGTCCTAAAAAAATTGAAATGTATGATAACGTATAAAAAATGTTAATCAACATTTAAAAATGTTAATCGACATTTAAAAAATGTTGAATAAATATTAAAAAAATGTTAATCCAGCATTTTGAAAATATTAATCCTTCCATCCCATAATGTAAGACGGTTTTTGACATTAGTGTAGTGTCAAAAAACATCTTATATTGTGGGACGGAGGGAGTATATGTGTATAGATAAAATGTTGACCATGTATGTAAAAAATGATGAACTTTTTTATCATGTATATAAAAATGTTAATCAAGCATTTGAGAAAAATGATGAATAAGTATTTGAAAAATGTTAAATGTGTATAGAAAAATGTTGATCATGTGTTAAAAAATGTTAATCTTGTATTTGAAAAGCATTAATCAAGAATTTGTAAATGTTTAAAAGTGTGCATAGCAAAAATGTTGACCATGTGTTCAAAAATAATAATTTTGTATTTGAAAAATGTTAATCAAGCATTTGAAAAATGATGAAAATGTGTATAGAAAAAATGTTTCCATGTAATAAAAAATGATGAATTTGTATTGGAAACATGTAGTAGACAACTGTTTTTTACATATACAAAAAAACTATAGAGTGAAAACCAAAAGAAACATAAGAAAAAATAACAAAGAAACAAGAAAGAAAACAAAAAAACGATGAGAAACGAGAAAGAAAGGAAGAAACCAAGGAAGAGAGAGAGAGAGAGAGAGAGAGAGAGAAGGAAAACCCAAGTGAGAACCAAGAATAAAATAAAGAAAACCAGAGGAAAACAACGAAAAAATAAAGAAAATAAAAAAATAAATGAAAACAGAGAAAAACAGGTGAAAAAAAACCCAGAAAAAAACTGTGGAAACCCGCCTCATTTCGAGTTAAGTAGTGGCGCCCTACTACTCTATTACTAAGTCGAGGCTAGCCTAGTGGAGTGAAGCGCTTGCAACTAATATGAAAACCTGGGTTCGAATCTCCATTGTGCATCCTTTCCGCTTTCTATTTCCTTTAACAGTACACGAACGGGCCAGCCCAAATAGTGTAGACCCTTCAACGAGTGAACCTTCTATCTCGCTTAATGTGAGATATAGGTCTCGTGTTGCTTAGATGTGTTTAGTGGACTGGAAATTGAGGCATGTAACACCTTAAGCAATTTTAGTGGGCCTTATCACTACAACTTTTTATAGTGGACGATCAAAATTGAAAGAATCTTCTAAAAAAATCAAAATTGAAAGAATCTTCCCGTGAGAGAAACCTATAACAGTCTGAAATGGCTCCTTTCGCTCGTCCACCCCTCCCGTCTCCGGCGGCCATTCTCACTTCAAAAGACGAGAATCTTGGATATAAGGCTAGAGTATTGATTGTGGTTTAAAATTTTCTAGTGTATCGTGAGCAACGGCGTTTTAATGGTAACGACACTTCTCCCCCCCAAAAAAACAAATCTCACAATTTTGTCCTAGTCAGGTGTAATGGTTGTGGTCAATTTCGGAGAGCCCATCGTGATGCGGTTATCATTGGTTATAATTTGACGACTCGTTGTTCGTTTCGTAGTGTTTTGCCAGTGGTTCTCTTGTTTCATTCTTTTTTTATGGAACTTCTGACAAATTTGTGGCTCGGTAACATGTCTTACAACTTGTGACGGGTGTCTCCTTGGCCACGGCACATTCACCGACCTAAGGTTCTCACCTATTTGGGGTGGGTGACCTAAGTGGCTCTTTAAAACTTTTGACATTAGTCCATTTTGCATGTGTTAGTCTTCTGTGATTTTTTTTACCGTAGTTTTCAAGGAGTGTTAGTATACAGAAGGTGGAGCTAGAGATGACTTCGAATGTCATTGATGTAACTTTTAGTTTTATCAGTGACCTTTGTTGTCCACGTGTGTTTCAATTTGTTTGGTATGTTGTATTCCCGTTAGTTAATCAATAAGGTCAGCCGATTACTCGGGAAAAAGAATATAGAAGTGATAGTTGCATGACTTAGAACATAAGTTGCAAAACACTGGCTACTTCTCGTTGTTTTCCATCGATTTCCCTCGCTTTCGGGTTGTCGATCCGGTGCAAGAAAGCAAGAAAGATAATAATCAATATCATTGACGACCGGGTCTCAATGATTTAAGCCATGCCGAATAAATTGAAGATCCCCCAACTTCGTCCCACCCTAGCTTGGTTGTGATAGCATGCTAGAGCATGTGGTTTTTGGATTTCCTTTGCCCGATCCAACGATAAAGCAAGCAAAGTGCAGTAGTTTGTCAACCTACCATGCAAGGGTTTGTGATGTTTTGGCTTTCCGGTGTTTCTTCATTTGAGGCTTTTGTGAATGTGGAGACACAAAAGGAAAATTTTGAGGCTTTTGTGAATGTGGAGATACAAAAGGAAAAATAGAGGCGACGAGTTTATTTTAGGATCTTTGTTGCCACTGTCATCTTATTGTCATCAACTCGCTGAACCATTCTTAGGTTATCAAAAAGTTTGATTGCTTCTCAAAGTTTTCTTTAAAAAGAGATACTCCCTCTGTAAAGAAATATAAAGTGGTGATCTAAACGCTCTTATATTTCTTTACAGATGGAGTACTTCCTATAAGTTGCTACCTTTTTATTTTTCTTCTGCAAAAAAGAGAGATACTTCCTACTCCCTCCGTTCCAAAATAGAAGACCCAACTTTATACTAAAGTTAGTACAAAGTTGAGTCATCTATTTTAGAACGGAGGGAGTATAAGTTACTACTCCCTTCGATCCATATTAATTGTCGTTGATTCAGTACAAAGTCGAGGGAGTACATTTTTCTTGTTTTTTGCAACAACAATAAGTACTTAATAGATTCATAACTAGAGCCTGCGCTATTTTTCTACTTCTGAAACCACCTTCCCTTAAAGATCAACATTGTCATCATGACTGGCCTATTCCAATTCATTTTTAGCAGATGCGGAATAGTATGCACTACCATGCTGGTGTTCCAACTAATCTTTACAAACTTGAGCTCTGGAAAACCTTGTACTGCCTGCACCGCTTGATTCTTGAGAGTTGAGACATCAACAACGATCCATGCAAAGACGTCGTAGAAAGCTGGCCACACACGCAAATGCCCTACACTAACTGAGTAAAGCTCGCTCTTTCTCAAGTACCAATAAATTAAAGAAAATAAGTAACCGAGGCTTGCAATCCTCAACCAAATGCAATGCAAGTACTTGGCTGAACTTCAGACACTAAGCATGCATGATTTCCACATCTTACAGCTAAGCAAGCCAAGCAGCTAGCATTTCCCTTTGCTTTTGGCACTTGAGGTTGTTGAAATAAAAGAAGAAAGAAATGTTGAACCAAAGGTACTAGTGGGGTACCTAATGATCACCCAACCATTTCAAAGACTTCTTTCAATGCGCAATCTGTTTTAAACACCCGACTACCACAAAAGTGTACACCACACACATGTATGCAAGCATGGCACCTTCCATTAGTGAAATACCGCAATCTGTCGCGAGCACATTGTTCTCATGGAGGGTTGAGCGAGAAAAGCACGAGAGAGAAATTAGCTGTCAAACTAATAAAAGCAGGAACATTATGGAACCGAGCATGAACCCCACTCACCCACTCAGCTTTCAGGGTTTTTTTTTTTTTTTGCGTAACACTCAGCTTTCAGGTTAGAGTGATTGATACAGTATATTCCAGTGAAAGACCTGAGGAGACTACTGTAGTGCCCCCTCACACATTCAGCTTAAGAACACAGCAACACTGTTGCATTATTCCACTGCTAGTATGAATGTGTGACCCTCCAACTTCTAAATGAGAATCTGTCCCATATATAATCAGACATGCATACCCCCAGCGCGCTTTTTCGTGCGGCCTATGAGTCTATGACAGAGCAATCGTATGATAAGATCTTCATTTCCTACCTAATGCGCACATGATCGGGTCTCCTCTTGCCGCCACTGTTTCCCACAACTCAACTAACCTTATAAGATTCACTTGCTTAAGGAAACCTCTTTCTAAGATTCTCCAGACTCCATGTACATGTCATATATACTGTTCAGAAAGCGGACCGCTAGCAGCCGTCGCACCTAATTAACAATGAAGGTTTGTCTAATCCAGTGACTAAGTGCCAACCCAAAGAAGAAGTCTTCACAAATCTCTGTCTGAGATGACAGGTCTCGTTGGAAAGAAAAAAAAACATTTATATTGCAACTTGTACAGAATGCATTTCTAGCAAGCTATTTGATGGTAGGTTACTACGAAGTACAAACAAGAGTGTGAACAAGGGTAACAAAGAACTGCCTGGGCCACGCAACTGATCTCATGGCTCATTCTTCAAACGCCAACTCGAGACGGTTTAACAAGCTCGAAGCATCAAGCAAGCATTAGAAACTAGGTACTTTACAGATAACAAGATGCAGCACGCTGACTGGGCAAGTATTTCTTTCATTGTATGAAAATCTTCAAATCTATACAGCGGTGTTCAGAGCCAAAGAAAAAAGAAAAGGACAGGAAAAAATTACAGATGAACTCTATACAGCGAGGAAGATCAGGTGTGTGGTCCTCTTCTTCGCGAACCCGAAAAGTCTATCAACTCAACCAACAAGTATGTGTAGGTCTCATAAGGTTGGGGAACACATCATCAGACAAGCACCAAGAAAGGCAACTGGAGCAAGAAACAATAACCTGCACTCAACATCACAGGCTATCTGAACTATTTGGATGGTGTGAGCCCACTGAATCGCCACATACGGATTGTACCCCTCTCGTCTTTATTTCTCAGCACGGAGATTGATTTCGTGTCGTGCAAAGCGACTCCGGGTTGATCCTCAGCGACCCTCCAAGGTCCATGGGCACCAGGGGAATCAGAGAGTGGAGAACATCTGTGATCAGTGGCCTGTAGCTTGGTTCTGGCTGCACACAGAGCACAGCCACTGCAGCAACCTGAAAGGTAGGGAAGTACATCAAACTAGTTAGTTGTGACAACAGATGTAAATAAAGAAACAGTTATGAGTAATTTCAGTGGTGGGTATTACTTGGTACAAGTGCTTCCGATCCATCGTGTCCCTGATCACAGGGTCGATTATGGTAGGGAGCTTGGATCTGTCAATTAGCTGGGGCATGGCCTGAATTTAAACCCAAATATGTCAGATGCTAATGAATTAGGCGAATGGAACTTATCTGCCGAATTCAGGCGGTGAATAATTAAAGTGTTCTAGCGAATTTCCCCACTGTTTAACTGGATCAATTCTAGCTAATTTCAAAATGTCACATATCAGAATAGTGTGTACCCATGTAACAATTGACTGGCACTGAGATGGTGCCATCTTTTCAACTGGCCTCCTGCCCAAAAGAAGCTCAAGAAGTACTACTCCAAATGCATATACATCGCTCTTCTCAGTCAACTTCCCTGAATTCAGTGCGGTTACATGTAATTAGAGTACAACATCACCCTTCTAAGTAAGGTTTAGTCTACAAAGAGAATCACAGACCGAGGCATAAGAAAAAAGAGGGCATAACATACCATCTAGTAAGTACTCAGGGGCAACATAGCCCAAGGTACCAGAAAGCTTCAGATTCCCTTTGCTGCGATTTCCACTTGTCACTGCAAGGCCAAAATCTGAAATCTGCACACCGACGGACGATTAATGAACTGTTCCTTTTTCCTTTCAGTGATATGAGTTATGGTCAATAGTACTATTTTAATTGACCAGAACTAAAATAAGCAGTCATACCTTTGCATTAAAATCTGAATCCAAAAGTATGTTAGACGACTTCAGATCCCTATGGATGATTGGTGGATTGCAGTGTTCATGAAGATACTCCAATCCCCTGGTTAGTGTAGTTTACCGATGCATATTATGAGAACCAATCGTAAGCATATAAATAATACACTTAATCACAAGAATGAAGGAAAGCACAAGATGGGGTACCTTGCTGTATCAAGAGCAATCTTCATCCGAATGTGCCAGCTTAGAGCTGATCCATGTGATGGTCCTAGATGCAACCACACGGATTAAGAAATATTATCAATACTTGTTACCTATCCAACTTCACAGCTCAATATAGTTTCCATTTTTTCAGACAAGGAACTCGAGATAATTTAATGGGAATATATACTACCATGAAGTTGTGTTTCCAGTGATCCATTCACCATCAGCTCATAAACAATGAAGCGGTTCTCCTGATGAATGCAGAAGCCCACAAGGGACACTATATTCGAATGCTGAATCCTCTGAAGCAAATCCAGCTCATTCTGCCAAATCAACAACAATCAAAACATTTTTAGCAAGACCAGACAACAATCTGAAAACAACTACTGTAGAACACAATCACCACCTCAAATTCTTTCTCGTACTCCTGCCCCTCACACCCCAGCCTCTTCACTGCAGCGACAAACCCTCCATCAAAATTGGCCTTATACACACACCCGAATCCACCGACCCCGAGCACATTGCTCTCGCTGAAATTGCCCGTCGCCGCCTCCAGCGACGCGTACTCCATCATCGCCACAAGGCCCTTCTTGGTAGCCTTGAATGAGTTGAACCTGCTCAAGATTGGCACCAATGCTATCCTTTGGGTATCTGCACAAATGCAAGCACATCAGTAGCTAACTCACTTAGATACATCAGAACCAATTAACACAGAGCAAGAAGAGCATCAAGACCTGTGCTTTGGGTGTCCTTGAAGTCGTCTGGAGCTCCGCGATATCGCCGCCACGCGATGCAGGCAAAAAGCACAGCGAGGACGATCATCACACCGGCGATGGAAGCGAGGACGACGGCGATGAGAATCTGCCTGCGCAAATGGTGGTGCGTTTCCTCCAGTTCCACAGTGAGCACTGCAACACGGAGGCAAATGGAGGATGGTAGTTACGCACTTGGGGTGTTTGGTTGGGCGTTTGCAAAGATCAACCTTTTCCAGGAGTAAAAATTGGAGCACCCCAAAGCCAAACCTTCTTTTGCCATTAAGCCCAAAAGAAACAGCAACACTTTAACTGAATTTAATGCAACGATCTTAGCAG